>NC_071506.1:116945597-117248627 GCF_027887155.1 Malaclemys terrapin pileata | reverse complement strand
AGTGTGAGATCAATCCCACTAGATCTGTATATGTATCTCCTCGTTTCTGTGAAGAAAGGGGGTTTTAGCCACTACTGCAGTATCTATGCAGTGTCAGGGTAGATATGCTAAATACATTTCTCTACTCCAGTCCCTCCACTGCTGGGCACCAAGCAGGAAGTGGCTAATAAGAAAGTATGCCGTTAAGTTGTACAATGTTTTTTCTGAAGAGATTTCCCTCGCAGCTGTAGAATCGACATGGACTTGCATACCTTTGATGGATGAGGGTCAGGGTAGTAGCCGGCCCTTGCAGCATGGATCCATTGATGGTATGGTGGCCATAGGACCCAGTGTAGAAGCTCTTGTCATCCATGCAGATAGCCCAGGTTATGGGGGCTGATCCTCCCTGCTCTTTACATGGTAATAGGGATTAATTTTTGCTCTCGCTCCCAAAGGAGTGATGTGGGGGGGGAATCAATGACTTGAAGCTCCTGGAGTTTTCCTTCCCCATGGTTCTCTTGTACTGATTTCCATTTGGAGTGGGGAGTGAGGTAGCCCTATGTTATAATCTCTGTATCTGGAATTAATAGAACTGGTGATGTGAGGGCTATTTAATTAATGTTTGGAAAAATACTTTGAAGATATAAAGTGTTTCAAGTATTAGGTATTATCATTATTGTTCAATTAGTCATTCATTTACAGTATGTGTTTTTAACCCCCATTTGGCTTGCTTTCCTTCTTCACAACTATGACATTCTGGGGTGCAACCCAGACCAGTAAGGGGCTGTTAGTACCTGCCCTGCAACCTGGGGTGCCTCACAATGCTTTGTTGCTGTAACTTTCAACAAACAGCCAAAGAGCATTCACACCCTGAATGTCTGTGTATAGCCACAGCATTGGGCCAGCAACTCTGACCCCAGCAGCCTGTCAGCATACAATGGCCAGACTTTGGCTTCCAGCAGCCTTGGTTACTATTTTCAGGGTGACCCTAACACACTCCCAATGTGTTTCCCCCTCAAAACTATGTGTTTCTGCACTGTCCAGCCCTCTCCTGAGCAGTCCAGATATATTAGGTTTGTTTCCTCTCTAAGGGAATCAATGTACAGCAGTTTGCTATCCTAAATGGAGTTACCCACGCAGTTCAAAACACTGGATTAGTTATGATTAAAAAATGAAACAAGCTTAATTAACTACAAAGAGAAAGATTTTAAATGAGTACAGGTATAAGGCATTAAAGTCAAAAATGGTTACAAGAGAAATAAAGATAAAACGCTTTCTAAACTTAACAAACAAGACTTGGGTCAAGGTGAAATTCTTACCCCAGGTCCCCAGTAACGTTGCGGACCAAGTTTCAAGTCAGGTTCTTCTCCCAAAATCCATAGGCTGTTTCTTGTATCTTTAGATGGAAAAGAGAGAGATGGATAGGGAGAGCCCTTGTGGTGTTTTTACCCCTCACCTTTATAGTCCATTCCCTCTTTGAGATGCATTTTCCTGAAGATTACCCCTCATCAAAGTTTATTCAAACAATAAAGGAGACATGGTGTCTGAGGGTGAAAGAGGTTGCATGCTGTTTCTTCTCACCTCTGTTTGCTGAAATGCAGATTTTCCTTGTCTCCTTTCTTCCCCCTCTTTCTGCCTGAGGACCCTATTTACAACTTATATGTAAATTGAGGTAAACACACATTCCTTTGTTTAAGACCTGCTTGCTCGGTTCTGCCTAATCAGGGCTATGTGGATTTGAACATATGCTACAATTATCATTGATGTGGCATTCATAACTTTACATAGAATGTTGCTACACACATTTCATCATGATATTATGACCCAAGAGTTATTAGTTTTCAGATGGTGCCTCAGAAGGCATATTTTGTACAAAGTGTATAGGGTGAGAATATAGAGGTGCATTCCATCACACCTCCCCCCTTGTAAAGTTGGCTGACTTGGGGGCAGAGTGTCAGAGCCCTCTTTCCTGTACAGGGCATCTGCCACCATGTTTTCTTTTCCCTTTGTATGCACAATTTCCATAACCCCCTACACAGTGTCCCAAATAAGGAATTTTGGCTACTCCAATTTTATAGAGGCTTTTGTAGTCAGGCCTGCCTCTTCGAGTTTTTACAATGCAATTCCCAAGTGTGTTGCTGAACACCTGTATCTCTTTGACACAGACCCTCACAAAGTCCTGTAAACCTTTTTTACACTTGGTGGACCAGCCTCTGAAAAGTGGCTCCTGCATTAACTAACCCAAATGGTAACACTTTGAATTCATATAATCCCATATTAGTAACAAAAACAGATTTTTTTTCTGTGCATCATCATCTAAAGGTATCTGTCAGTACCTCTTAACTAAATTAAAAGAACTGAGATATTTAGCTTTGCTTAAGATATCCATCATATCATTGATTCTCGGCATAGGATAAGCTTTATGTCTGTTTACATGTACCAGTTGTGAGATAGCATTACCATGCGGCTTTTAAACATATGTATCTTCATTCACCGATTCTATCGCCTCAAAAGGTCATTCCCAAGAATTTTGCATTTTGTATTTTTTTCCCCCAGAGCTTAACACTAACACCAAGTCACCTATTTCAAAAGAGTGTTTACAAGTATGTTCAGTCAGAGTGGATGTGGTCCACTCCCAATAATTGATGAGGAGGTGTCAGTACCAAGGGAGTGGACCACATTCACCCTGACTGAATTGGCCTTGTCAGCACTGATTCTCCACTTGTAAGGTAACTCCCTTCTCTTCATGTGCCAGTATATTTATTCCTGTATCTGTAATTTTCACTCCATGCAACTGAAGAAATGGGGTTTTTTACCCATGAAAGCTTATGACCAAATAAATCTGTTAGTCTTTAAGGTGCCACCAGACTCCTCGTAGGTATTCAGTTACTGGCTCTCCCACTGCCTTAGTGTCCCTTTCCTGTGAGTCTCTGATGAAATCTCGGGGTCCCTCACTTTCCTTCCAGATAGAAGATGAGATGGGGAGAAGCTGATTGACTCTTGGGGCACCTCCCTATAAGCTAATAGCAAATATGGTAATATTTCATCCCAGTCTTGCTCTCTTATTTTCATTCATTTCCAGCATAGATTTTAGAGTTTCATTGAACCCTTGCACCAGACCATTTGTCTCTGGGCGATGTGGGGCAGTTTTTAGTTGTTTCATTCCACCCAACTTCCAGAATTCACTGAATAGCTGAAACATGAGATTTGACCTACAGTCCGATTCAAATCTCTTTAGGGAAACCCACTCTGCTAAAAACAGTGAAAAGGGCTGTTGCCCCAGAACCAGCTTCTGTGTGGGTTAGAGCAACTGCTTCAGGATATCTGGTGCCAAAATCCACTTCCACCAGGATATGTTTCTTCCCCCTCTGAGTAGGACATGCCATAGGTCCCACAGGGCGCATTGCTAATTCCCCACGTGCTGGGCAGGCACAACAAGCTGCTTGTAGGATTTTCCAGGGCTCTTCTCATTTCCCATGGGAGCTTCCCTGTACAATCTCCCTTTCTCTTCAAAAAACCTTTCCCCATTTCCCCTCTTTTGGGCTCCCTTTAAGACATATCCCCTTCTGCACTCTAGAGTGGGGTCTGCAAAACACTGGCAGCTGATAACTTCAGTAACCGGGATTAATTCCCCCTCGCCCCCAGCACTGAGGACCTGCTTCTTTCGTCTGCCATAGAGAAGCTGACCTTGGGCTCTCCCACACCTGGAAACACAGTGATTTCTCCTGCTGCAGAGATTGTGGCAGGACCTTCCCCTCCTCTCTTAACAGTTTTACGGTCTTTACCGTTTTCCTCTGGAATCCCAGCACACTCTTCCCTTTTACTATGGGTTAAAACATTAACAGCCTTAGCCATATGCAAAATATCATTCCCCATGAGCACTTCCATAGGGATACTATTCAGAATGTCAAGTCACCCTCTGAGCCTTCCCATTCTGAATGAACCTGAATGAATTTTGTTTCCCCAGTGCCAGAAGCTCTAACTCCTGATCAGATAACAGGTCAGTCTTCTGGAGCACGCTTTTCCTGACCAGAGAGATGTGAGCACCAGTCTCTCCACCCTATAAGTTCTTTGCAATTAACCTTGGTGACTTTAATAAATTCCATATCTACTCCCCAGGGTCAGACCTCACAAAATTCAATAGAGCCTCCGCAGGTACCTTTTGGGGTTGTGTGTTAAGGATAGTTACTTCATTCTGGGCTGGATGAGACATGGGCTTACTTTCTTTTTAGCGGAGGACAATGATTTCTTAGGTGCTCAGTGAAGTTACACTAGAAGCACCTTCTGTCGCCATGCCTGGTATAGCGGAGAGGGCCAATCTCAGGTCAGACTATCAAAAAACTGGGCAGACTCCCCCACTCTGGTGGTATATTCTATATATACCACAAGCAACAAATGTGTGCTCCTGGATCGCTATACCAGCTTAACGTGGAGCCACCGACAATCCCCTTAGACACTCCGGCCTATCTTTACCACCCAGACAAACTGGACTTCTGTGATGACAGGTTATTAACCAAAAATCACCACACATTAGGTTCTTCCAGCCCGAGGGGGCCAGTCACTTACTCAGGTTCTCAGGACCTTAAACTAAAGACAATGCTGTAGTCAGTCCTTTAGTAAACTAACTAAAGATTTATTAATTAAGAAAAAGAGATGAGTTACTAAAAGGTTAAAGCAAATAAAATACATTACAGTTGGATCAAAGTAGATAGTCCAAAATGGTGGTAGGGATGTTAAATCTGCTCGTTTTCTAAAAGTCTCTCTGGGTTGCCCAAATAGTTTTTGGGAACCTCAGTCCTTTTGTTCAAAATTTCCCATCAGAATTCATCAGTCCAGAGATGGGGTAGGGAAGAGGTGGCCAGGGCCTTTGTTCTCCCTTTTTATATCATGATCCTTTTTGCTGGAAAAATCCTTGCTGTGTCATGGGGGCAAGCAGTCCCATGGTTTACGTGCTTTGCCACCAGTTCTTCATATGAATTGCAAATTTTTGCTTGCACATTCTGCATATGTGCCATTTCAGGTATCTTTGGACATGACATGCAGGGACTCTTGTTTACAGTTCCTTTTGTTATCCTTGAAGAGCTAACTTGTGGGCGTTTCTCAGACTCACAAAATGTTTGAATTACAAACATATAGCAAAATCTCATAATTCCACACACAATGTCGATATACACATTATAACCAGATAATAATACTCAGCAGATTACAACTTTTCCAGTACCTCACAAGGCATACTTTTACAAAATTGTGATAAATCTTGTATAAAGTGGTGACCGTGAGAGAGTAGACAGTCATCTTCCCCTTTAGACAGCATCACACCTTCTCGGACCATTTTTTTGCACAGGAGGTCTGTGATAGAGATTTCTAGGAGTGGGGAGATATGTGCCTGGGTTCCCAGCACCCTCCTTCCTGGGGGTAAAATGGGATCCCCCATTTACACTGGGTTTGTGTCCCTTCTTCTGTGTCTTGCACTCATTAGATATTCAGGCTTGCACAAAGGAATCAGGCAGGATGGCCATTTTCTGTACAGAATTTAAAGATTTATCCCATAATGCATCTCTGACCTCATCAGAACATATACTTAGGAAATGTTCTTGAGCAAAAAGACCAAGTAATCGGTCATAGTTCTTAGCCCCCTTCCCTTTGCCCATTTTTTTCATTGTCACACATTTTGTAAACATACTGTGACGCATGCCAACGCTTTTCCTGCGATTTCTACGTTTCAGCCTATACACTTCAGGGGTGATTTGAAACCTTTGCAAAACAGCACTTTAAAATTCAGGATATTTCAAAGCCTCTTCAATTGGCATTTTATTAAATCCATTTAAAGCTTTACCAGAGAGTTTTGCGATCAGTGTGGGGAATTTCTTGTCCTCTGGAACCTTTTGAATCTCACATAGCCTTTCAAAAGTGGTAAAGTATTCTTCAATACAGTTTGTTTCCTTGTATGCAGGCCACAACTTGTCACAATTGAGTGTTCCTTGTATGAAGGGAGCGACTGGAAACTCTGGGATTTGTCCTTGCCTTCGTGTCCAGAATATACTGTCTCTCCTTTTCCTTTCTTAGGGCTTCTTTGTCTTTCAGCTCTGTGGCTCACTGGTGTGAGTCTTCCTGCTGTTGTCTTTCTGGCTCCCTCTCCTTGGCTTTCATCTCTGTTTACCACTTTTGGTGTTCACAATCTTTGTCTTTCTGTTCTTGCTCCAACCTGGTCAGTTATAGCTGCTTTGTTGGCACTCATATGTATGCTTTACTGTTTCTATTTCCCTTGCCTGAAATAAGCAAGCAGAAAACAACAAACTAACCTTTTTTTGACTGTTCCCAGCCAACACATTCGAGATTCACTTGAAACTGTTACACCAGTGCTAAAAGAGTAAATCTCATGTAGAATAGCAAGCTGTGTATAAATCCTGTTTAGACTAAGCCACTCTGATATTCTGGGGTACAATCCAGACCAGTGAGAGGCTGTGTTACCACCTGCCCTGCAACTTGGCGTGACTCACAAACAGCCAAACAGCATTCAGGCCACACCCTGTGTGTCTGGTCCAGTAACTCTGATCCCAGCATCATGTCAGCAAACACCAGCCACGCTTTGGCTTCCAGCAGCCTTGGTTACTACTTGCAGGGTGATCCTAACACACTCCCAGTTCCAGGTTTCCCCAAAAAAATGTGTTTCTGCATTGTCCAGCCCACTCCTGGATAGTCCAGATATATTAGGTTTGTTGCCTCTCTAAGGGGATCACTATGCAGTTTTCTATCCTAAATGGAGTCACCCACACAGTTTAAAGTACTGGATTAGTTTGTAGGGTTTAAATACAGAGGTGCATTTCATCACAACTACTACCACTCAACTTTTAGACCTAACTGCCAAATCTCTCTCTAAATTTTACATTATTTTAGCACTGAAATCATTTTTTTGTTTGTTTCTTAATGTGTATCCCTACTAGCCTTGTGGATGCAGATAATGCAAAGTAACACAGTCCTAAGGTCACGGTTGGTCTGAATCTACCACAAATACTGTTAATCCATATGTGCCATCCATTTTAGAGTAATTTACTATTCGAGTTCCTTAAGGAACAGATGCTTGCATAGTTCAAAGTTCTAGCCTCAGAAACTGAAACTTAAAAATCCTACAATTGCGTAATGCAGAGATTCTTAAACTGTCCTCCATGGAGCCCCTGGTTCTGATCTGCTGAGACTTGGCTGGTAACAGTGCTAGCTGCTCCTTCTTATTTCCAGCTACTAAATGACATTAAAATATAGCTGAAAATACACTCATTACTTTCTTTTCTGTGTAGTAGCCACAGGCATATGTGTGCAACTGTGAACAGAAGAGAAGATGTCTTTGACACAAAGTGAGACTCTGTGCTGAGCAGCCCAAGGATTGGTGGGGAAGGGAACACTAAGGAACTAAGGATTTTCATTTCTGGGATACTCCAGGGGCTTGAGCAGTTCTGGGCCAGTTCCCAGCTGCTTTGGAATAACAGTGGTTCCACCCCTTACCATCCCTCCCACCCCCTGCCACACCCACTACAATTCTCTCCCAGGCACATTAGGGCTTTTAGAGCCACTTTACAACTGCTTCTTACCCAGAGGCTGGAGCAAACATGAGAATCTCACTCATAATCTCTATATTAAAATCTTATCCATACGACGAGAAACAGCTCCTGGTATAATTCTTGTTCCTGGGAGAGCAAATGTCAGAAGTATTTACAATTCACTTTGATATGGACCAAAAGTGTTTACCTATGACATACAGGTGAGATTTCTTGTAATGATTATACACTCTTTTTTAGAATAGCCAATAGTATTTTGATAGTTGTTCTAAATCACAGTTACCAACTTTCATGTG
Organism: Malaclemys terrapin pileata; assembly: GCF_027887155.1. NCBI lineage: Eukaryota > Metazoa > Chordata > Testudines > Emydidae > Malaclemys > Malaclemys terrapin. The sequence continues at coordinate 117,240,799 of NC_071506.1, read as the reverse complement.
GTAAATAAGCACCCCGATTTTCACAATAAGTCAAAAATCAAGGTAATCCCATTTCAAAACAAGCCAATCCCTAAGAACCCCAACACTATGTGACTAGATCCCCCCAGCATGCACTCTGGGACTGTGGTGGGCCCGCTGTGCACCCCTGACTTTCTTGCCCCTGCTTGCCAGGAGCCGATCTCTTCTCCCCCCCCCCCCCAAGGCAACAAGCTACAAGCCAAAAACTAGCCAACAAGCAACTCACAAGCCAATTAAGCCAAAAACAAGCCCAATTTCTGCATTTTTTCCACAGGTTTGGCATGTCTGTTCTAAATCTCTTGTTTCAGCTAAATTGTCAAACAGTAAATTTAAAACCTAATAAAAGAGAGGTGAAAAATTGCCTATGTGCCTTACTGGCATTAGTAAAGGGCAGAGTCTTGTGGTTTGAACAATTTGGACTACTTATTTTCTCTTTAAAATTTGAAAATAAATGAATCATACAATGAGTGATTGGTACATTTTGATAATCTAGCAGGCACAATTCTTAGAGGTGTGTTTATTTTTCATGTAAAATAACTTGTAGAGAAGTCATTAAGTAGCTTATGCATGAAAATGTATAATTCTGTTTGAGTTAGTAAAATTATTCCAGGTCAATTTTTAAGAACTTCATTCTCAAACTGTGTTAATACCATCAGTCCTGCTGTTTTTATGGGCATAATACTACTAAGTGTCTGTCTAATATACTGTATGGTAATTTAATTAAAACAAAAAAGTATGTAACTGTTTCAATTCTATTATTTCCACCAATGAAATTTAAAATGCCCAAACTCTGATCTAAATTTAAGGTGAGGAAATGATGTACGTCTTCTGCCAGATGACCATCTTGTGGGTGTTCAGGAAAGCTCTGGTTAACCTCCTTTCTAGTAGAGAAATGTGTGGAAATAGACTGTTTTTATTTATACAGTATGCACATTGCTCCCATTATTGTTTTGAGAAGGAATGACATTAAACAGCGAATGCAGCAATATAGGCTACAAGATACTGATAGCAAAGGCAAGCAATAAGGCTGGTATCATTAAAATTGTGAAGATATAATATTGATACTGTGATGTAATCAGAGAGAAAATAATTTCCCACCTGTACATTGAGTCTGTACACTAGTGTATTGCGTCCTGATACAGAACCGAATACTCTAAATATGGCATGAGAGTCAAAATAAAAATTGGTGCAGGACATGAATCAGAATTCTCTGCCTGGAAAATATTTCTTCTTTTACACCTACACTTAGGTTCACTTTGTCTTCACCCAGTTCCAAAGTAATACTTTATAAAAATATAGACTTTAGAAAACGCTTTATTCCACAGTAATGTTGTTTAAATTTCGCACCCATACAAAACATACAGAAGAGAAAAGAAATCTGTCACATGTATTTCCATAATGTTTCCTGAGGAAACCAATTCCATAGAAATTAAGATGGAAATGGCCAATTAATTAAATCATCCAGCCAGTGAAAGATTATCTTAATTGTGTAATATTTACTTAGGAATTGCTGCTATTTTTATAAAGTACTCCCACAAAATTTTCCCGCTTACTCTGTGACGAATCCAATGTATGGGATTCTAGGTGGCATGTTTGCAGAAAGAATGGCTGAGGGACCAGGGTATGTATTAGGGTTTAAACAAAAACACTTTCTCAAAAATATAATTAAGGAAGGAGACAACACAATTTGGAAACATCCATTTGCTGCCCATCTTTACACCTTGTTTCTGAAAGCTATACTGAGTGTGGATTGACAAGGTAATATAATATTCAGTTTTGTATAATTTGAAGGAGTATTTTTGGGCATTGTCTTTGACAGAGATGATTGGGGTGAACATCTCAAGCTTCTCTTCTGTTTGGTGGCTGTATTTTAACATGCGGTTCCTTCAGAATGTTACTGGTTGTATAGGTATTTTGTGCACTATGCCAATACCAATATGCTGGAACAATACACGTATTAGTACAAACTGTATTTACATACATGACTGACAAACTTTTGCTGATCACTCTTCCAGAACAAAACATTGATTTTTGCCAAAAATATACAATAAAAACTGTAATTTCATTTTGTTTTCACTTATACAAGTTGCTTTGTAATGGCATGTTAAAGGAAAATTGTTAACACATTTGGGGACTAAACGTTATAAATAATGAGGCTTTCTTAGACGAAAAATGTTGCAGACATACAATGTAGGTCTTTTAGGAAGTGGAAGGTATTGATAGCTTCTGATATATTTTTGAGTGGTTTGTGGAACCAGCTGTGCGAATTCTTAGAACCTATTCAAATATTTTTAAAAAGTATTTGCTTTGTAATTTATTCAAGTACTTTGAAGAAAGCATAGACAGAAAGATGACTCTGGCATATATTATTATTTATTTACATTACAATAGCACCTTTTGAGATTGGGCCCCATTGGGTTAAACTGTATAAACACTTAGTAAGAGAGAGTCCCTGACCTGAAGATCTTTTAGTCTACGTAGATAAGACAGGAAAAGGAAGAAAGAAAGTGGACCATGTATACACAGTGGTGACCCATAAAGCTTTCCAATCTGGGCTTGGATCATGTTACCTCTGTACTTGCGCAATTCTGTATACTAGGTCTAGGGAATATTTCAGATACCAACATGTAATTATCTAGTTACCCAAGGCTAAAATGGAAAAGGTTTAATGGTGACCTGAGTAAAATTGTGGATTGGTGATGCATGCAGACCCGGGGCAAAAGGACACTTTCTTGGAGGAAGAGGAGCATTAGTAACAGCAGTATGAGTTGGAGAGCTGGGTGTTTGAGTCTCATATACTGGAGCTGTAAAATGATACAAGTATAGACAGAGAATTGTTTTTGTTTGTGTTCACCCAAAACAGTCATTTCACATAAAATACAAGGATTATTTTTAACACTGAATTTTTTTTACATCAGTCTTTCACAACTGCCCTTCATGCCTACCACTCAGTTTCTGTTTCTTTGGAAAACTGCTGATCTGTGCTGAAACATGCCTATCTTTAAAGTTACACAGGTTTCTCGGATTTGCCTGCAGTCATTGGAAAGCTAAGATTCTTTACTTTAAAAGTACCGTATATACTCGTTCATTAGCCCGTTTGTTTATAAGCTGATCCCACAAGATGGTTAGGTAAAAATAGCATAAACTGTCTGACCCTTTCATAAGCCGACCCTATATTTCAGGGGTCGGCAAACTTTGGCTCCTGGCCCTTTAGGGTAAGCCGCTAGCGGGCCTGGATGTTTTGTTTACCTGGAGTGTTCGCAGGCACGGAGCCCTCAGTCCCAGTGGCCGCGGTTTGCCGTTCCCAGTCAATGGAAGCTGCGGGAAGTGGCACCACTTCCCGCAGCTCCCATTGTCTGGGAATGGCAAACCGCAGCCACAGGGAGCTGAGGGACTCCATGCCTGCGGACGCTCCAGGTAAACAAAATGACAATGCGTTAGATATTCAATTCAATAATTCCATAGAGTTTAAAATCATCAAATTTTGGTGTAGACCCGTTTATAAGCCGACCCCCGCTCTTCGATGCTTATCAAAAATATTTGGCTTATCAACATGTATATACGGTAATACTGCACAAGTTTCAAGCAGAAATAAGAGTTATATTTGTGTAAATAGCTTTTTTAAAAAGCTTAGTGATGATGGTGTTTGTCCTGGATTCTTAATTCAGTTATTCAAAAAGAGGGCTTCTGATTAACAAAGCCCTTATTCAGATTTAATTATTTCAGTTTTAGTTTCTCTAGTATGTATGTACTGAAAATTACTGTGTGGGGAAAAAAAGATTGTTTGGCTCTCAGTGTTACTGTATATTTGTGTCCTATATTACATTCTTAATTTGCTTTTAATCACGGGGAAAATACTAGACTCCAGCCAGCCATATAAGTAAACCTACAAGTCAAGAGATGGATATGAAAGGGGATGGCACCACCAGCAAGGTTGAGGGGCTTCCAGTGGCTGGTATGAAGGATGAAAGTCCTGGGATTTTACCCTGAGCACTGTCATGGCATCCTCTTTTGGTTCTTTTTTCCAGTATCACCCTCTGGCTAGCAGGTATCTGAAATGTTTCAATTGCCACTCCCTCTAGATACCACAAAGGAAGAGTTTTTTCTTTTGTCCCTACTTCAAAGTTTCTTGGCTATGGTAAAAATAAGAGCAAGGAATGGGGAAGAGATCTCTGCTACTCTGTCCCCTTCCAACTTCTGTATATTGGGTCATCTTTCCCCATGAATAACACCTGTGCCTGGCTTTGCTGATGCTCATAGTTTTTCTGTCAGCAGCAGCTGAATGAAAATGGAGGTTCTTTGCTGCTGCTGAGTTCTGAGCAGTAGCTGTGAAACTGATAGTCTTGTTAATTTCACTCTGCCTTTGCATTGCAAAGCTTTAAGCTGCAGAGACAGCACTGAAGCAACACTCTATTTACATTTACCCATCAGGATTAGAATTTTTTTTTTTAATGCTTTCTAATATATTTTTCAAAGAATTGAAATGGAGAGAATATCTTTCTGTTTGCCTTTTGGTGAAAAACAAATTCAGAATTTGTGGTTTAAATATTGGTATGGTATTAAATTACTTGGAACTAAGTGACTGACTTCTCATGTTAATTATGCAAATACAATTCTAAGATTTGTCCATATATATTTGTTTGATTCTTTTATGCTCATTTGCTGCAACAAAAATCTGAGACTACTTCAGGACTGTGGTGTAACTTGACTAATGCGTGTGTATTTTTACTTGACATAATGTAGTGCTTTACATCGAATTTCTGTAATTCTTTTCTTCAGTTTTATGACTAAAAGCCATGAGAAACTGTACACTACATTTCAAGGTCCAGTAAATCCTATTATGTACCGTGGTGGTCCTATAACCAACATGTGTTAATAGATACTGATCCAGTATTCTTGATCTATGAATGTAATTTTCTGATTAAAAGAAATTGGCTGAAATTCCTTGCCAGAAAAATATGCACTTTTTTCTTAAGTCAGCAAGTCTGTGGCCCTGGTCCATTAATATAGTCAGAATGTTTGTTTGTTTTCAGCGATTAAAAGTGAACAACTATTTAAACCAGTGCTTCTCAAACTTGGGCCGCCGCTTGTTCAGGGAAAGCCTCTGGCACGCCAGGCCGGTTTGTTTACCCTACCGCGTCCACAGGTTCGGCCAATTGCGGCTCCCACTGGCCGCGGTTCGCCGCTCCAGGCTAATGGGGGCTGTGGGAAGGGCGGCCAGCACGTCCCGCAACCCGCGCTGCTTCCTGCAGCCCCATTGGCCTGGAGCGGCGAACCGCGGCCAGTGGGAGCCACGATCGGCCAAACCTGTGGACGCGGCAGGTAAACAAACCAGCCCGCCCCGCCAGGGGCTTTCCCTGAACAAGCGGCGTCCCAAGTTTGGGAAACACTGATTTAAACCATAGATCTCCTTCCATTTAAGTGCAGCTGCCCAGTTGTATTTTATCTTGGGTTTTGAACTATACCTACCATCCAGTGCTGTAATATATGTGTGCACTTACTCGTGTGTGTTGTCCGATAAGCAGGGAAATTGCTCTCTGACCTTTATATCTTGGTCTACCTTGACAAAGAAGGCTTGAGGTTTTGGGGGTTTTTTAGGGGGGGGAGGGTGATGTTAAGTATCTCATTGCTTCTAGAATCTCTAAAGCAGTTATTTGATACAAGAGGACATCTTTAGTAGTATAAGTTATGAGCAAAAACCTAAGTTCTCTACAGTTTTCCTGAATGTTGTAATTTTTGCTGTTCTGTCATGACCTCCTAAGTCTCAAAGTAGAGGTGATTTGAATTGTATTGATATATCTTTCATAATGAAAACCAAATCATTGCAAAAACTAATGCCACTTCATCTTCAGTTGCTAATGAAAAACAGAATATTGTGTTCTTGCAACTTCTCCACTATAGCAGCGGTTCTCAACTGTGGGTCTATGGACCTCAGGGGATCTGTGAAGCAGGATCAGTGTAAGATTGGCTGAGGACCAGGGCAGAAAGCTCAGAGCCCAAGCTGTGGTGCCCTGCAGATGAAGCCCGAAGCCCTGAGCCTTGGCATCCTGCAGCTGAAGCCCCAAGCACTGGCACCCTGTGGGTAGGATGTCAGAGCACTGGAGACCCACAGGGCAGAAGCCCTGAGGTGCCCCGCACACACACACACTCCCCTCACTGAAGCCCGGAGGCCCCCCACGGCTGAAACTCTGAGTCCTTCCTCCCCACAGCCCTGGAATTTTTATAACATGGTGGGGGGCCCTCAGAAAGAAAATGGTTGAGAGCCCCTGTTCTATAGAACTATGATCATCCCTGTTGTGTTTTAAAAAGAGAAAAATATCTGATGTGAACTCCTACAAGCAATTTCAAATTTTGTATTCATTATTAAGTTTTATTTATTCTGCTGAAGTGAAAGAGAATTTGATAAACTGGAAAATATAGGAATAAATGTGAATCTTCTATGACAACATAAAATAACATCAATCTTCCACATTACTTTTCTCCCTCTATCTTCTTTGAAAAAAATGGATTCAGTTTGTGGACCATTCTCAATCTCTTCCCTTTAAATGACTGTGGAAAAACCTTGAATTCTCTTTATCTTCTCCATACAAATTGTTATAGAGAGAGAGCAGTAGATTATTAATGCTATAAGTCAGAGGATATAAAAGATACTAAAAAGAAAAATAAAATTTTTCAATTGAATTGACAATTTACATAATTAATCATCTTATGGGATTTTTAATCAGAAGTACTTTTATTTGCAAATGCATTACATACGAAGTGCTACATTTATTTTTTTAAGGGTTCTGTTTGTTTGAAAGAGAAAAGTAACAAAGTAAATGTTAGAGAAACTGATGCACTCTCAAAGTTTATTTTATTTGAAATATCTTTTTATTAGTGCAGTGTAATTCCTAATTCAAATCTGGCCAAAAATAACAAGTAATATCCCAATTACAGTAATAGTGTAGCAAACTATTTAGGTAAACGTACATAATGTCCTCATGGGACCCACAAGTCTCCCACACATACTCTTTTAAAGTGACAGCACTATACATTAGTCACAGTTTTTAAATATCTCATGTAGCTACTTCAGCTAAACAGGATGAATTATTCCAAGGGAAATTACAGTAATTAAACAAGCTCCACCACTGTTTGTTTTGTTTTGTTTTTTATTAAGGCTTGTCTATAAGTTTCATTTTAGCTATCTTTAAGATATAATATGTACAATTATGGGTCCTGGGGATCCCATTGGGGGATCAGGGCCATAGTTAATCTTTAAATATTTGACAAATGGGCTCTCATCTTTTGTTAAACATGAAAATATGAAAAAAAAAAAAAAAAAAAAAAAACAGATTTGTGGTTTAGCCTGGTAGTACACCTTTCCAGTGTTTCTCCTTTTCATATTTGAATTGCAGCTTTACACAGGTTTCAGATGGCAACATGCAAATCTCTACTGAGAAATGTCCCTTTATCTATTGGAGAGACAAGATAGGTGAGGTAATATCTTTTATTGGACCACAGGCACCAACTTCTAGTTTACCCTGGGGGTACTCCTCCCCAAGTCCCGCCCTCGCCCTGCCTCTTCCCTCCCCCGGGGCCCTGCCCTCACTCCATCTCTTCCTCAAGGTCCCCATCCATCACACTCCACCCTCCCCCAAGCTCGTCCCCAAGCCACCAAACAGCTGTGGCTGATAGGTGCTGAGCACGGGGTCGGCATCTATATATTGGACCTCCTTCTGTTGATGAAAGAGATGCGCTTTCTAGCAACACAGAGCTCTTCTTCAGGTCTGGGAAAAATACTCAAAGTGTGAGCTAAAGGTGGAACAGATTGTTTAGCATAAGTCATTAACACACATTGCCAGAGACCAATCAAAATGAACTGGCCCATTAACACCTCTGCTGCCATAGAACAAAAAAGGGAAGTTAGTGATTAAAGATTGTTGTAATAAGTCATAAATACAGTGTCTTAAGACCATGAGTTTTAGTGTTTAGGAAAGTTATGAATTTAAGCTCTAAGGCTTGTCTTTTAAGGTGTTGAGCAGGGTTTCTTTGAGGACAAGGGCTGAGAGGTCAGCTATGGAGCGATCATTTTGTGAAAAGCATTTGCCCACGGGTGATACAATGTTTTTGTCTTTTATCATTTTTCTGTGTGAATTCCTTCAAGAGTGTAGTGATTGGTTTCACCAACATAGTTGTTATTGGGAAATGTAGTGCACTGGATGAGGGTACACCACATTTTGTGATAGGTACGTGTAGGACCCATGGATCTTGAAAGGTGTGTAAGCACCTTTATCTACTGGACATGAATATCTCTCATAATGTTCTTTGCACCTCCCATAAATGTTAATTTAGACAATATTACATTCACAACATGGAATGTAGAAAAAAACCTGATACTTTCTGTGACTCTCTGGGTGGCTTGTTCACTTGCATTCTTTGAAATTCCACCAATTAAAATTTTCATAGACTCTCAGATTCCAAGGCCAGAAGGGACCATTGTGATCATCTAGGCTGACCTCCTGTGTCACACAGGCTATAGAACTTCCCCAAAATAATCCCCATATAAAGAACAGATCTTTTAGGAAAACATGCAGTACTGATTTTAAAATTATTAGTGATGGAGAATCCACCACGACCCTTGGTAAATTGTTCCAATGTTTAATTACTCTTACTGTTAAAAAAATGTACACCTTAGTTCCAGTTTGAACTTGTCTAGCTTCAACTTCCAGCCATTGGATCCTGTTAGATGAAGAGCCCCATTATTAAATATTTTATCCCCATGTAGGTACTAATTGACTATAATCTAGTCACATGTTAACCTTATCTCTGTTAAGCTAAGATCACTTTGAGCAAGATCAGAAAGGCAAAGTATTAATGGAAAGAATTATGTAGGTCAAGAAGGGCCATATTTCCATGTCTCCCATTACACCCTTCCACTTCAGAGATTGATTCTGTATCTTTCACTAAGACTGTCCTGTGTTCCCTGTTCCTACCTTTCTATAAACATTCATATACTCTATATGGTCTTGTTAGTCCAACTCTTTTACTTGATTTTTGTCAAAGGTGTGAGTTTGGTCAGGAGTTTATTGAGTTCCCACTTTTAGTTAAAACAAAGTCCTTCACTTTCTCTTTTGTATATGGTTTTGAAGATTTTAGGCCACTTAGAGGAGGGGAAAAGCAAATTTCCTCAGGTAGTGCATCTTTGTCATTTCTTTTATTTTAATATATTTCTAAAAATGTCTTAATTGTACTACTGGTAGGATCCCCAAGTAAAGAGTTTTCCAGTTTTAGGAATAATCAGGTAAAAGAAGAATGGGCAAAAATTATTCCATTTAAAAATTTCTTTTCTCATAGCCTTAAAATTCACGCTTCAAGTATTTCATCCTTTGCAGTATTTTGCTTTCAGGTTTGGTTCCATGTACAATTTTTTTAAATGTTTGCCAAATGGCAGAGAACAAAGGCACTTGTTTTTGTATATTGTCATAGTATGCTTTGACTGACATGTCTCCATGATAAGAGATTTTCCAGCTATAGAACTAAATTAATAGAACACTGTTGTTTCAAACTCTTTACAGGTACCTTTATTGAAGCATTAGCAGCCAACGGTACAACCAACATACAAACATCTGTAACAGGAGTGACAGCCAGCAAAAGGAGATTTATTGATGATAGGAGAGACCAACCTTTTGACAAGAGGCTACGTTTCAGCGTGAGACAAACTGAAAGTGCTTACCGGTATAGAGACATTGTTGTCAGGAAACAAGACGGATTCACGCACGTTTTGCTATCAACAAAATCATCTGACAACAACTCACTAAATCCAGAGGTTAGAATGTTTGTTTTATGTGGTTTGATTTGTTTGTTTGCTTGCTTTTTGGGGGTGGTGGTACAAATATTTTCAATAATTACAGTATTATTATTAATCACAGAAATATGAAAAAACAACTTATAGTTCAGTAGGTTCCAGAAAAGTCATACTAGTGCATTTAAAGTATTATAAATGTGTAAATATTATACTTTCTTGCCTTTTAAAATCTGAATCTTAGTATGTTTCAGTTTTATTTATTAACACTGTACAATACACTACATTATCTGAATATTTAGAGTTGCAGCCTTTCATAATAAACTTAGTGGTTTATTAAGTGTGACTTGAAATAAACTTCAGCCTAAATTCAAGTCATTTTTCTGAACTGGTTGCATATGCCACCTGGTGTTCAAATTACAGAAATACTGAGAGAGTGCTATAGCAACAGATGCAGGCTGCTGGATTTCTTCCTAATGGTTACATTATCTCAGTGTAATCATATTTGTGATCTGCACATTTTTTAACATACATTACTAGACTCTCTTTTCCTTTGGACAATGAAAAATTTGAATGTGTTTAAACAAACACCTGCAGCAGAATTTGCAAGTATCCCAGATACTAGGGAATACACAGGAATGTAAAAGTTCAGATTCAGACCTGTCAAAAAAGAACAACAGTTTGTTACTTTTTAATAACACAATAAAAAGAGTCTGACGAATTTAATTCCTGCTGATTTTCAGGTAATGAAGGAAGTCCAAAGTGCACTGAATACAGCAGCTGCAGATGACAGTAAACTTGTGCTGCTCAGTGCAGTTGGTAGTGTCTTCTGCTGTGGTCTTGATTTTATTTATTTTATACGACGTTTAACAGATGATAGAAAAAGGGAAAGCACTAAGATGGCAGAAGCTATTAGGTATGTAAAATTGTTTTCAGTCATTTAAGTGTTGATTTTTTTCATTGTCTAAACTAGTTTATTTTTAATTTATCTCATAAAAGATCTAACTATATTCTTCTTAGTAGGAATTTAGTGTGGTCAAACGTTCAGTTTTGATAATATACAGTGTGCATAACTTGTTTATATTACTTGTACCTTTCTGTTCAAGTTGACATTTTATTCATAGCTTTTTACTCCATTTTTGCCATGTTGAATTAGAGCCCCTGTGTCTGATAAAAACTTAGCATGATGGTGTTCCTAATATAAACAACACAGACCTGAGAAATGCTTTTAAAAGATTATTTTAAATGTATTGTTCAAAAGCAGTACAAACAATATATAAATGTGCTGAAAGAATAGATTGAACAAAGTCCATATAAATAAGGTAGAATGACAGACATTCTAAAGGGATGGCTTAATCTTTGTGAGCAACAGCCTAGCTAGCTGTCAAATTCCATATTCAAATAAATGAACTTAATTGTCTTATAAAGCATAATTTGTAATGAAAGAAACATGCCGCTGAGATGGACACTGTGCCTGTGTTGGATTATAAGCATTTAATGTGTACCTCTTACAATATCTCAAGGATATTTTTCCCCATGTAACTTGTAAACTGGTTTCCTATTGCATTTTGATTATGCTACATGTAAACATTCAGGTAAATATCCAAAAATATAGATGGAAGAACTAATGCTCATAATTCACTCTTAGCTTTCTTGAAAAAAGATAAAAGGTTTCAAGTGTTCATTGATTATGTAAGTGGTGAAGCCATTTGAAACAAGTGGCTAATAAGGGCTTGCCTACATGGGGAAATTATGCCTAGAAAAGGTAGAGTGAGAATTTAAAGTGCTATAGCTGTTCCAGAATTACTCCCTGTTTGGAGACTTTTTTATTCTAGAATAAGAATATCTTTTTCCAGTTTTAACTTAATCCACTTCAGGTCATATTTTATTGTCTAATAGAAATAGCTATTCCTGTCAGTTTCCCCAGGAGACAAGCTCTAAACCCAGCTCCTCAAAGGTATTTAGCACCTAACTCTCCAAGAACTAGCTTCTTTTTAGATAGGGTTTCTTTGTTAGTTTCACCAGTAGTGCGAAAGTTTTCCCACAATTCTGTCTGGCAGGAACATCAGGGGTTAAAAATCACTCAATACTGGGAACACCTGACCTTACAAATGTAGGTGTATTTGTGAGTTCTTTTAGTTTAAAACATTTCCTAAAAAAATACAGTTGATGCCAGATTCTTAAGCTCTGTTTGGGCCTGATCCATCTTCCATTAGAGTCTCTGGGAATCTTTTCATTTACTTAAATGGATGTTAAATCAGGCCTTCGGTTTTAAAGGTTGCCCTTCTATCTTTTAGTGAGGAAAAAAATTGATATTGCCTGCTATTCTGAGATTCTTGAATAGCTGAAATAAGAAATTTCAATACAATGTTTATTCTAAATGGACAGGCAGAAGAAGCTACAGAAATGCAAAGAGAAAACAAAAGGTGTCAAAATACAGGAACTCACTACCTACTTAGCATTAAACTATTACAAGAAAGAATAGGTTATAGAAGGCTAACTATAACCTAACTACAGTAGGACGGTTCGTTGTTTTCCAACAACTGCATTATGTTGATGAAACGCTGTAGCTATGGCTCAAATTCTCAAATTTTTACAAACATTTTATCGTCTATTTTTTTTAATTATGAAGCAAAAAGGAGCTCCTGTACAATTCTACCAGCTGAAAATTGGAGAAAACCATTGAGGTGAAGGGGGCAATCTCCATTCTGCCTTATTTAAGTCATATAAAATCTATTACAACTTTTGTTCTGGAATCATGGACTTTAAGCACAACGTGACTGAGACTAATTAGATAAAAGGGGTAGAAATGCCAACCCTAAAAGACAGTTTTTCTGCCCTACCCTCTAGGATAGTGATTTTTTGCTCTAAGGAAGGGGCATATAGGCTCAGCCTTCTAAAACCCTCTTCTGTTAAGCTGTTTCTGAGCCCAGTCTGCTGGCTAGCTGTTGTGGTCAGTATGTATTACATGGCCAAAAATGTTTTCAGCTGAGTTCATTGACATTAAGATGCCTTGCTCCTTCAAGAAAGCCAAATTAGAAGCAATAACACAAGATAATGGTTCATTTGTGATTAAGTTTTGCGTCCTCTGCTGAAAATGATAGCTAGCAACACAGTGACCAAGAGAAGTGTTTTATGACCTAGAATAGTGCGTTTTCCTTCAGAATTTGTACTGATGTTCATACCAGTCAGGGACCACCATCTGATAGGACAAGACCTTAATCAGATTCTGAGATACCATACTGGGCCAAAAGGTCTTCCCTTTCCCTACCATCCTAAGCTGCCTTCCTCATATTTTCCTCCTGAGATGAGGAGGCTTTAGAAAATATCTGAAATTCAAATCCTGTCTTAAACTCACCAGGTAACACCCTTTCTGACAGCAAAGGAGTAACAGCCCAGTCTGTGCATTCCAAAACATCTTAAAGAAAGCTTTGGCACTTTGCTGCCTACTTCTCGGCTCTTAGGGCTTTGTTCTAAGGAATAGATTTTTTTTATTTTTATAGTGGGAAGAAAATCAAACTAAGGAAATATAGGTACTTTTTTAATATCAGCAGGTTTCTCCACAGAATTCTTTTAATGTCAGACCCCCTTTCTGTCTTGAGAAAGAGGAGGTTACTTACCTGTAACTGGAGGTTCTTTGAAATATGTGGTCCCATTTTGGATTCCAAATGTAGGTGCGCAGGCGTGCCATGCGCCGGAGCTAGAAGGTTTTCGTAGCACTGCCCGTTGACCCACATGTGCATCGTGCATCATCCTCTTGTTTGCAGCCAGGGCTATAATAGGATGTGTGAGTTGATGCCACTCCAGTATTCCTCTTACCACTAAGTAGTCTAGGCCAAAGCAGAGGGGATGGAGGGTGGGTCTTGGAATCCAAATAGAGACCACGCATCTCAAAGAGCCTTCTGTTACAGGTAAGTGATCAGCATGGAGGTGGGTGTGAGGAAGTGTGATCTGGAGTACAACACGGCCTATAACTGCATCTGCAGCTGGTGCCAGGACAATGGCATAGTGAGACATGAAACTGTGAACGAAGCGCCATGCTGTGCGGCAGATGTCTTGCCACAGAACATCCATGAAACAGGCAAATGTGGTTGCTGAGCGCTCAAGTTAGAGTGCACCGTGAATCCAGGAGGTGGGGGATATCGGTGCACATGTAACATTCATGAATGCACCCTGAAATCCACTTGGAGATTCGCTGTCAGAGGGCTAGACCTTTGCATCCGTTGGCAATGGTGATAAAGACTGTTGGTGATACCCAAAAGGCATGGGTGCATTGTAGGTAGAGCGCCAGCACATGTTGAACGTTGAGGGAATGCAGTGTTCTGGCACATGGGAGGCATAGGTTTAGGATAGAAGAGTGGGAGGTGAATGCACTGATTCAAGTGGACTTCTGCTTCCACCTTTAGGAAGAAATTGGGGCGCAGCCACAGCAAAACTTTAACTTTTTGTGGAAGACCGTGTAAGGAGGGGGTCAGCTATTGTGGCCATAAGGTTGCTGACCAACTTGCCGAGGTAATGGCAGCTAAGAAGATAACCTTCATGGAGAGGTGGGAGAGAGAGCATGTGGTGAGGGGCTCGAAGGGCGGTTTTGTGAGCGTGGAGAGGACCAGGTTACAGTCCAATGAAGGTGGGAGTTTGAGCACCCACGAGAAGGTATTAAGCAGACCTTTTAGGAAGTGTACAGTAGTAGGGTGTATGGACACAGAAATGGGGGAAAAGGGCACTAAGCGCTGCCAGATGGACCCGTATGGAACTGATGGTGAGGTCCAACATTTAAAGTTAAAGGAAGTAATCAAGGATGATGAGTATGGAGATCGTCTCCAGTGGGTGGCGATGGCGGTGCACGGATAAGGCGAAGCACTTCTACTGCTCCCAGTAGCAGGTGGTGGACACCCTCCTGCTTTGCATAAGGATATGGCACACTAGGGTCAAAAACCTCTTGTCTATCCCCAAGCTCCATCCAAAAACCAGGTTGTGAGGTGGATAGGGCCTGGATTGGGATGACGCTGAGTGAGGAGATTCAGGCATGTGCAGAGGCAGAATGGTGTACGAGGGGAGAGGCGGAAGAGGTCTGTGAACCAATACTAACGAGGCCAGAATGGAGCTACCAGGATCGCCGTAGCTCGGTTCTTGCGAATTTTGCCTTAGACTTGTGGGAGGAGGGGAATGGGGAGAAAGGCATAGCAGAGATCACCCATCCAGGGGAGGAGAAGGGCATCTCCCTGTGAGTCGCCGCCCATGGCCCTCTCTGAAGCAATAAAGGAGCAGTTTGCGATTCTCTGTGGTCCCAAAGAGGTCCCAATGGGGGATGCCCCCGCTGCTGAAGAGCTATTGGAGAGTGGCGTTGTGCAACTCCCACTCGTGGTTCACGTGAAAGGACCTGTTGAGCGTGTCTGCGAGGGAGTTTTGGGTGCCTAGGAGGTATGTGGCCTGGAGTGTGACTTGGTGTTTGATGCATCAGTTCCACAGATGGATGGACCCCACACAGAGGGAGGGAGACTTGGCCCTGCCCTACTTGTTAATATAAACAATTGCTGCGATGTTGTCTGAGAGCAGTTGAATGTGGCAGGACCATATGAGAGGAAGGAAGGCACGGCATGCAAAACAGACCGCTCTCAGCTCCAAGATGTTGATATGCATCTTGGCATTGGGCTCTGTGGTGAGCCAAGTGGGCCCCCTAGCCTGTGAGGGAGGCATCTGTAATGATGGTGGCTTGCGGGGTAGGAGGAGAAAAAAGGGGAACCAGTCATGACCTTGGAGGGGTTGGTCCACCATGTAAAGAAGACTAGGACCGTCTGGGAAAGTCGAACTCTGTCAGTATGGTTTCTGTATGGTCTGTAGATGGAGAGGAGTCACATCTGAAGACACCGCATGTGGAGGCGGGCATGGGGCATTACGTCGGTGCAGGCTGCCATATGTCCCAGAAGGGAGAGACAGTAGCGGATGGTGGTGCGGGATTGGCAGCGTAAGTTCATGATTGAGGAATTGAACATAGTGAAGTGGTCCTCTGGGAGCAAGGCATGTGCCACGATTCAATCCAGTCAGGCCCCAATAAGGTTGATCATCTGGGAAGGGACGAAGACTGACTTCTCCTTGTTGATGCAAATGCCAAGGGAGGTAAGAAAGGTGCGAAGAGGTAGGATGGCTACGATGAGGACTTGGGAAAGTGCAATGAGGAGCCAGTTGTCTAGGTAAGGAAACATGGGGTAGCCCAGGCATCGCATGTGTGCGACTTTTGTGAGGACTCATGGAGCTATAACTGTACTGAAGGGGAGCACTCAGAATTGGTAATGGTGGTGTCCCACCATGAACTGAAGAAACTTACGGTGGGCCAGGTGAGTATCAATGTGGAAATAGACATCCTTCATGTCGAGACCTGCAAACCAGGCTCCCTAGTGGGGAGAGAGGATAATCAACGTGAGCCTCACCATGCAAACTTTGGATTTCTTAATGAATCTGTTGAGTACTCAGAGGTCCAGGACAGGTCTCTAGCCTCTGCCTTTCTGCGGGATGAGGAAGTATGCAGAGTAAAAGCCATATTCCCTGTAGTGAAACAGGACAAGCTTTATGGCGCCCTTGAGGAGAAGAGCATTGGCTTCTTGTTGGAGGAGGGATTAATGGGATGGGTCCCCCCGGGGGTCCAGGGTGATGAAGAAACAAGAAGAATTCTGTGGAGTTTCCATGATAGATGACCTCCAGTACCCGTGGTGATCTTTCCCCAATTGTGGGAGAATGGGGCAAGATGGCCCCCTAAGATGATATGGGGTGCCGCAGTAGGGATTGGGAGTGGTTTGTAGATCTTGACTAATGTGTCAAAACTGCTGTTTTGACTGCTGCTGGGTCAAGGAGGTAGTTGTGGCAGAGGCCATATATTGTGGCCTGTGTGACTATTGACCTCAACGTTGTGGTTCCTTTTACTGCTGATAATAGGGTGGGTAGGAGGCGAGTGATCGGGGGCAGAACAATTGTTTCTACCTGCACCTCAGGGCTGGGGCATAGATGCCGAGGAAGTGGAGGATAGCTCACGAATTCTTTAGGGAATGGAGAGAGTCATCCATTTTTTTTTTGTTGTTGTTGAATTGTTTTCGTGTATCGAAAAGGAGGTCTTCAGTGGTGGTTTGGACCTCCTGCGGGAAACCAAAGAACTACAGCCATGCGTCTCTGCAGAGCACAACACCAGTTGCCAGTGCCTGAGAGGCTGTGTCGGCCGCATCCACAGCAACTTGGAGGCCAACTTTTCCCTGAGTTTCCCCTCATCCAAGAGAATTTGGAACTGCTGTTGCTTGTCTGCTGGCAGTTGATCTTTAAACTCAGCGTGTTTTGAGAAGTTAAGAAAATCATATTTCGCAAGCAGGGCTTGATAGTTCGCGATGTAATATTGGAGCTCTGCTGAAGAGTAGACCTTCCTGCTGAGCAGGTCAATCTTTTTTGCCCCTCTGTCCGGGGGAGTGGAGCATTGGGGTTGCTGGTGGACCCACTTCATTGCTGGGTGGATCACTAGAGAGTTGGGAGATGGGTGGGTGAAGAGCAAGTTTGCACCCGTGGCAGGGATGAAGTATCTCTATTCAGCCCTTTTGGGAGTGGGAGCACAGGAGGTGGGGTATGCCAGACCGCTTGTGCTGGCTGTAAAATAGCCTTGTTGACAGGAAGGGTCATGCAAGAGGGTCCCTGCAGTTGGAGGATGTCCAGTAATTGATGGTGTGTGTCCTGGATTTCCTATGCCAGGATTCCCAGAGCCATTGCCACCCGCTGGAGCAGTTCCTGCTACAGACGCCCTCCAGGTTACGCAAACCCGACTTACTCAAATCCGCACTTACGGGAAAAGTTCCGTAAGCTAGAGATAGGAGGGTTTGTTTGTTTGTTGTTTTGGGGGGGGTGTTTTTGTTTTTTTGCATAATTGTCGGGTATACGTTTCCGACTTATGCAAAATTCGAATTACGCAAGGCATTCCGGAATGGAATGCTTTTATAAGTTGGGGAGCGTCTGTATGGACAGTAGTTGTCAGGTGGGGCGAGCAAGGAAGGGATAAGCGCCTCATCCAGGGAAGAGGAGGCCACAGACAACGTCTGGTTTGTCTTCCTTGTAAACAGAGGTTGCCAGATGAGGAGCTGGGGGATGGGTGATGGGAGTTGAGTTTGGATCACAGGGCAGCCTATAAGGCCCGAAGTAAGGGTCTCTGCCTATCAGCAGGTCCCAGGGGTGAGTGGAGAGGAGCGGTGACCTCAGTAGAGAGCAGTGGGTCTAGGCGACCAGAGCTGTGGGGTGTCGTGAGGTGGCCCCGAGGGTCCAGGCGGCATTAGGTGAGCTGGTGGGATGGGCGGTAAACGCAATGGGGAGAGCACCGGCGTGGGCACAGGTGGAGCCGACAGTACCATTGGATCATGTTTCTTTTTTGCCTTACCCTCAAGTCTGGGATCCTTAGGCGGTGGAGTGGTCAGGCCAATGCACGACTTGGCATGGCTCAGAGAGGGAACGCGGCGTCCTGGTCAGGGATCTGCTCTTGTGGCCAGGGCTGTGCTTTTTCCCCTCATGGCTTCTCCGACAGTCACGGGACCAGTGGATCCGGTGCTTGGAGGAGCGCTGGTCACCGGTTATGGAGGGAGGGGGTGTGTGTGCACCACCAGTTCTGCCAGTTCCAGGTCTGAATGCACACACGGGCACATGGCCTCCTCCATGAGGAATTTCCTGTGGTGATGATCTCAAGGCCCTTGCATTCAGGCCTGGAACACTTTGCAAATGCTGCAATGGATGGCAACATGGGCCTCTCTGAGGCAATACAAGCAGTGTTGCTGCTCGTCGCTCACCAAAAATGAGCATGGGCACAATGCACAGTTCTTAAAGCCAGCCTCACAGGGCATAGTCCCTGTATTTGGGTGGCGGGGACGTGGGGGTGGGGGTTTGCCCTCCAAAGAGGGAGAAAACTACACTAACTCTACTAACTGCAAGGAAAAACAAACTATTTACAACTATATACAGATAAAAGGGCAAAGATCACTCTCTCAGCGGAGCTAAGAGCGTAGAGGAACGGGGGTTCCAACTCCAGTCATGCAGCAGTAGGAGGGAACTGGAACAGCATTGACCCACACAGCCTATTATAGCCTCAGCTGCAAACACAAGGGAATGCACGATGCACGTGTGGGTCAACGGGCACTGCTACGAAAAACTTCTGGCTCTGGTACATGGCACACCTGCACATCCACGTTTGCAATCCGTATATGGACCATCACTCAAAGAAGCAGCAAGATTATATACAGATGTGGAAACTGATTTGCCACTATTTTACAACTACTATATTTCACTGTTTCAAAACATTTGTGGTTTCAGACAGTACAGTGCCTAATCAAGCCTGTTTCCTTTTGTCTCATCATGTTCATTTTTGTCTCCATCCTTTTTGGCCTGATTAAACAATAATATGTTGACTTTGCTGAATTTTTCTAGCATAAACAATGCCAACACTTTTGGAAGTGCTTGCTGTACTTGTACCGCACCTCGGCAATAGTGCATGAGGATAGCCAGCACCATTGCAGGGCTATTGTGAACAGAAAGCTGCACCAGTATAATGCGTTCATGCAGTACTCCTACCCCAGGCAGTCACACCTTTGAAAGTGTTGGTGGTGGTGTTCTCTACTGCAGACAAGACTACTCAGCTTTTTCAAGTCTATCCCAGACCTTCTCACTTAGGAGTCGTTTTTAATGCAAAGCCAGAATCAGCGAGCTAAACAGAAAGGGCTGTTGTCCTGAGATGTTTACATACTTGAGGGTTGCATGCTTTGTTGCACATATGAGAGGCTCCTTGCATCCCTCCATTTCTCCCCCATCCCCACAAGTTCCGTGTGTGTCATCCTCCCATTCCCCTCTATTTCAGGAACTCCCTACAATCCCTCCCTCATGCCAGGGGCTCTCTTGCCCCCTCCCCACAATATAATCCCCCATCTTCCCTTCCCAATTCTAAATTAGGTCTCAAAAATATTACACATTTCAATGTAATAGTTGCTTGAAGGTGCTTCGTGTTTGTGAGGTAATCAAGTTTGGAATAAACTTTGGATATGGGAAGAGAGAAAATTTCACCAAATCCAAATTATGTGATATGTTGAGAAGTATTCTGAGCTGTTACCCTATAAACATAAACATAAACATTTAAATGGCCACTGTCACCCCCGGGCTGTCAATATTTTATTCCCTCTTCATTGCCATTTCTTGTGATTGATTGCATGCTTCTGTCTTATCCAGATGGCACTTATGGTACACATTTGAACTCCACAATTCTACATGGAATCCCATGCGTTATCCAAGCTTTTGACACCATTGGGCACTGAAATAAACTGATGTTGTTCTGGGTGGCTAAAGGAAGATGAGTTTGCTTATCCTTAAGGCACCTAGACCTCTGAGGATCATGATGAACATGGAAGATCAAGGGATGAAGGGGAGAAGGTTTTAAAGATCTGTGATTGATAATGGGGCTGAAGTTATTGATGGATCTTTTCCCACTTGTTTCCAAAAAGCAGATTTGTTTTTTCAGGGAAGGCTCCCCTTCCTCTCTCTGGGAATGCTGTCTGAGCATACTCAGTAATGGTCTGCTACCAATGGTGTCAATTGCCACACACAACCACTCCATAAGGACCAGGTAGGTTCGTCGGAGGTCTGCAGATACCCAGTGGTTGTGTTCTGCAGAGGGTGAGGGAGTAGAGCAGGTTCTTGAAATGTTGTTTACAACTAGTTGCTGTGGAGACTATTTATTACTGAGTGCTGAGTGGCTGATACATTTTGCTGCTAAAATGTGTAGTGATGGAGTGTTCATTTCTTTTCAGGAATTTTGTGAATACTTTTATTCAGTTTAAGAAGCCCATCATTGTAGCAGTAAATGGCCCAGCCATTGGACTTGGAGCATCAATATTATCTCTCTGTGATGTGGTTTGGGCTAATGAGAAGGCTTGGTTTCAGACACCGTACACTACTTTTGGACAGAGTCCAGATGGATGTTCATCCCTCACATTTCCTAGGATAATGGGCCTGGCTTCTGTAAGTAACTTTAATAAAAATAAATAATCAGCTTTCTGCCCCGTTAGTGCTTTATCTACAGTGATCCTGTCATGTTTTCAATGGTGCGTGGATTGTAATTGTTTTATGAAAATGGTTCATGAGAAATAAATATATTTTTTGCTTATCTACTCTGAGTAGACTGTGACGAGGCCTCCATGGGTATATAAAAGAGGAACGAGAGGGTGCATGGGCTAATTATAACCCTTCTCCTTGTGCAAGGCTAACTGGTTGTAGTGGCAGAGGTCTACCCAAAAGGGAAGGAGAAGGGAAAACTGGGCCACAAACATGCTTCCTCTCCCTCCATATTAGCCAGCAGATCTAGGCCAGCACATGAGGGATTACATGCTACATCCTGTAAAGGCGGGAGGCAGAGACTGCTCTGTTCCCCCAGTGCTCCTAAAGGCATAATGCCTAAGTCAAGCACAACCATACTGGAGTATTGCATTTTTAGCTGCCACCCATAGTTGCTTACTTCCCACAATCTTACCCTAATGTGTAAAATATGTCCATGTATTTTCTCAGTTTCTCTCATGAGTAGCCTCGTCAGACTTTCCTAAGATGCACATATCAGTTGAAGTGGCTTTGTTTAATATTAACATATTAATATCCTGATATTTTATTTCTCAAGTGTTCCAATAAGACACTTTTGTTTGTCACTCCTAAGTGTTATGCCAGGGAAGTGTGTAGTCTGTAGGATCAGTAGGTTAAAAACATGTTCCCATTTCATGTTACTGCTGAAACTGCATTTACATACAGCTTAAAAAAAAAAAATCAAGTGAAGGGGCAAAGTTTAAAAAAAGCTGAAAAAAGCCACAGTTACCTGCATTATTTTTCATTTTGCTTCATACTACTGTGCATTTTATTTCATAATATATATGCATCCTTCTGAGCAGCATTTGATGTTAGACCTGCAGCCTAAGCCAGTATGAAATTGACTAACAGCTCCATGAAGCAAGTGCCTAGGGCTGCCTGAATTTTTTTTTTCTAGAACCCTCTCCACCCCTACCACTCCCCTCCCCCTCTCCCTCTCCCCCCCCCACACAAACAGATGCACTTACTGATTGATTTAGAAGGAACTTTAAATTTTAGTTTACTAGTGTAATTAAAGTTTGAATAGATTTCATAACTAATTAACAGACCTCATTGTGAGACTGCCAGATACAGTTCTTTAATAGAAAAATTTAAATGTTAGATTAATAATTTTTTCATGCTGGTGTCTACTCTAAGTGAGCAGTCATTCCTTTCCATTTGTATTTGGTTTCTAGTTTTGAGAAACTTTGTGACTGATAATTTTTTAGGAAGTTTGAGTTTAGATTGCATGAACTTTACATGTTCCTTGGGGAATGTATTGATTTTTCTACTTGTAGCAAAAATTATTCTTAAATTAGCTGGTTCTGGATAGCCAGAGACTGAATACTGGACTAGATGGACCATTGGTCAGATCCAGTATAGAAATTCCTATATTGTTGGGTTTTTTTAAAAATAACCACGTTCTAGAATATATTGTCCCCTAGTATCATGTTTATAACCTGTTGGGAGAGGGGATCACGTGCTAATTGGCTTTTTTAAAAATAAGGACAAAATGGATAGAGGAATTGGAACAGAATGAGAAGGAATGAAGGAACAGTACGTCTGTCTGCATGGCAAAAAAGCCCCATGGCAGCGCATCTCAGAGCCCGGCTCTACAGCCTTGGGCTTGCGCTATAGTGCTAAAAATAGCCATGTAGCCATTTGGGTTTGGGCTCTATATCTTCGGGAGAAAGGGGCTTTCAGAGCCTGAGCCTGAACGCCTAGAGTTATTCATAGCACCATAACTCAACCCTGAGTCTAGAGCCCTGGGCTCAGACTCACTGCTGTTTTGTTTTGTGTAGACATACCCAAAAGCGAACTTACCACTCAGAGTGTTAGTGAAATGTATTGTGTTATTACTTTTTACATTTTATTCTATTTCTATGGGAAATGGCCAATAGCGCTGTCAATTTTCAGAGCAGAAAAACAGGGGTTGGTTGCAGAATATTGTTGACAGCAGGACTCTGGTCAAGTTGCTGTTAATGTTTTGGCATGTATTGGAGCTAGATCAAGAGCTAAGTGCCAGCAGAAAGCATTCCCCTTCAAAACCTGTCAAACCATAACACTACTGAGTGCTTACTTCAAGTTGGAGAGGCTCTGCTGTTTTGTAGCTTGTAAATGAGATTTAACATGACCACAACATTTTTCATTACAGTTCTTTATAATATTTCTTGTTGAAAGAGCTCAGCCAGATCTATCAGGTTCTAAAGGAATAAAAAGTCACTCTGGCATTCATACACTCCTACAGATGATAAATAATTAGACAAATTACGTTTATAAACTCCCAAGGAGATTTGTAATTACAAAAAGTAAATTCAGTGTTGGTTCAGAAGTTCTTTGCTTTGTACCTTCTCGCAAAAGATACTTCCTTTTCCTGATGTGTTCACTTGACATCAAGTGCGTATAAGATAGTCCATGATGCAACATTCTTATAACTCTGTTTACCTACAATTTTGTCAATTAACAGCTATCACAAATATACTTTCCAATTTTGCAAACAGGTTCATAAACTTTTTGTTAAACTTTTTACACAAGGTGGATTTATAGGTGGATCTACCCAACACTTTCTCTTTTTGTACATGATTCATAGCTTCCTTTCTGCAACTTGAGATGGAAATCTATTTACAGTGTCTTCCTTTGGATCTGCAAATACAGTGAAACTATTCTATGAAACCTCTCAATACATGGTGTAGTCTGTGTGTTTAGTGGACTGGGCATCAGTAACTTTATTTGTTAGCAAGAACTCAGATCTTTTATTTCACTGTATCATTAAGTCACTTAATCACGCTGGGCCTTAAGTTTCCCCATCTGTAAAATGGGGATAGTGATTTGTAAGTTATTTGAGATCCTTGGATGAAAGGCTAAGTGCCAAGCATTATTCAATTGCTTATCTTAAAAAAGGCTAAATCTGTCAGATCCGTCTCATATTTCTTCTCTGTATTCCATGAGCTATGATACAATGGTCTTGTCATTGAGTAATGTTTCAGTTGCAAATAAATTTACTGAATAGCCTTGTGATTTCCTTTAATGTAGAAAGTAGCAACTCGGTATTAAAGAAAGACTATCGATGCAGTAGCTACTAAGAATGGAATAGAATGTTAAAAGATAGAAATATTTGTGCTTAAAGTTAAGGGCAAATAATACATTTTACCATATTAGCATAGGTGTATTTAACATTAGAAAATAATACATATTATTTATAATAGTGCACTAACTCCTGCATGAGAGAATTATCTTGCACTCCAATATATTTTCTCATTCCATGCCTATAATCCATTTCATAAAAATACTATTTAAAACTAGGCCTCAAAGATTCAGAAAGAACAGAAGCTCTATCCACCTACTCAAAACAACTGTTTTTAAATTAAGTATTAAAACAACATATGTCTGAGGTTAATAGAAAGGAGGAAATACTATGAACCGGATCAAAAGTTCATTCAAGTTGCT
Source organism: Malaclemys terrapin pileata (assembly GCF_027887155.1). NCBI lineage: Eukaryota > Metazoa > Chordata > Testudines > Emydidae > Malaclemys > Malaclemys terrapin. The sequence continues at coordinate 117,216,444 of NC_071506.1, read as the reverse complement.
GTAAAAACTCCTACTGACTTCAGTGGACTTTGGGATCAGGCCCTGTGAGAATATCACATTTTAAATATTTAAAGTCTCAGTGGTAACATTTTTAAGCTGCAAAATCTGTTGCTGCATGACTTTTAAATATGCTTTCTTCCAACACAGAAAATGAGTCAACTGAATGGTGATCTGTGGAGGAATGTTACTGTTTGTTAGTGCTGCAGAAGTCAAAATTAAATCACTAAAACTAATCAAACACAGGAGATGCATCAAACTGCTATTTGTAATCACTTCCATCTATTTTCCAGATTTTTTTAATGTTGCAATCTAATTATGATTTATTTTTAGTATGAGTTATAAATAGCACTATTTCAAGTGAATTACATCTTAACCATTCATGAATGGAAAAAGTGTGACTTTTCTCAAGTATTTATCTGGTGATTTCTTATTTAATCAGACGCATCTCTGATTAACTACTGAGTTATGATAGTTGGCAACACAACAATTTTAACATCTATTTTCTTTTTATATATTACTGATGTATTTGGATTAACACTGGAGAGCTACAGTACAACCAAGCATCTCAACTAGTGCAGGCATTTTATTAACATTTTCCTTTAAACTTTTCTTTTGTCATTACATTTCATATCAGAAATAACTTTTTATCCCCTCAGGCAAATGAAATGTTATTCAGTGGAAGGAAGTTGACTGCGCAGGAAGCTTGTGCAAAAGGATTGGTATCTCAAGTGTTTTGGCCGGGAACATTCACACAGGAAGTAATGGTTCGAATTAAGGAACTTGTCACATGTAATTCAGTTGTAAGTTTCATTTTATTTTCTTCCATTTTATAAATAGATTAATAATGAACGACATCATTCACTCATCTTTCTAGAAACAATTTGCATGGCATACTTGAGATAAATTATGTAGATTGGAGCACAAAGTTTTAATAACGCATTCCAATATTATTAGGCTCATCATTAAAGAATAAAGAGGTCAAGAAGAGAGGCACCTCTCAAATTATCACACGCTGTAATAGATTCTAGGATTGATAACACAAGGCAAAATCTAAGTTAAGAGTATACTCCACATAAAAAGAGACTAATACTAACTCACTCCAAATTAAAATAGTTGTTGCCATAAGAACTGAGCAGAAATACAGAAATGAATGGCAGGTGTATTTGGGGGGGAGGGAGGAGGGGAGGAAGAGAAGAGTCTTTGCTTTAACACCACAGTGTGGCTAACTCCTCTGTGTTTAACAGTAGCAATAGTGTAGTCCAGGGGTAGGCAACCTATGGCATGCACGCTGAAGGCGGCACGTGAGCTGCATTTTAATTTAATTTTAAATAAAGCTTCTTAAACATTTTAAAAACCTTATTTACTTTACATACAAAATAGTTTAGTTCTATATTATAGACTTGGAGAAAGAGACCTTCTAAAAACGTTAAAATGTATTACTGGCACGCAAAACCTTAAATTAGAGTGAATAAATGTAGACTCGGCACATCACTTCTGAAAGGTTGCCGACCCCTGGTGTAGTCAATAAAATCAGTCAAAAAACAAACAACACTGAAGTTTCCAAATTTGGATGGAAAATAATCCATGATTTTTCCTTCATCTCAACAGCTGGCTATAAATACTAATAAAACCGGGGTGGGGTGGGGTGGGGGAGGAGAATTTTTTAATCATCTTTAAGTACTAATAGTCTCAGTCTCTTAATGACATACCTGCTCAAAGTAGCTTTTGGGGTCAGCACTTCATTTGCCCTAGAAAGAAAGAACAGACTCCGCCACTTTCACATCAAAGAACCACTTACACAATGTAACTTAAATATTTACCAACATTTTATCACACATCAAGAGACTAATATAAATATACCTGTACCTAAGAACCATGAGTATAAAATTCTGGACACTCCGTTAAATTAGGTTTAAATTCTCAGAGATGCACATAGTAAGAAGATACAGGAGCCATTCTGCTCCTGCCCACAGGTGGCAGTTGCTCTCCTGCCAGCTGGAGTTTTACCAAAACGTAAAGTATGTTTTAAACTACTGGATAGTCACAATCTTCACAACAAATCAACATCAGTTTCTGCTCTTATGAAGTCTTTGTTTTCGGAGGAGGGCAAAAGAATTGTCTAAAAATCATCAATTTTAGCATTTAAAAGTAGCCTATGAAATTTTACTTGAAAATTAAAAAAGCTATTTTTTAGATGTAAGGTCTACCAGGTTATAATTCGGACAATCCTGGAAAACACAGTGTTGTGATCAGAATTTACCAAGTTGTTATAATGACTTCTGTCTCTTTTAATACCATCTATAAAATCTGGTTCATACTCAAATATTTCCACTTTTATCTGGCACAGAATGAAGAAGCTCCTGTATTTACTTTATGGAAAAGTAACTGCTCAATGTGGGACATATTGTCCACTAGATTCATGTGCATAATTTCTCTTAGCAATATTGGGATTTGCCCACGTACATCTACAGGTGACTATTCCACTTTACTAACAAACATTTAGCACACAGATTACTAATATCATTTGTGGTTTTTGTGTTACAGGTGCTTGAAGAATCCAAAGCTTTAGTCCGTAATATCATGAAGGTGGACTTAGAACAAGCAAATGACAAGGAGTGTGAAGCTTTAAAGAAAATCTGGGGCTCTGCACAAGGGATGGACTCTATGTTAAAATACCTGCAAAGGAAAATCGATGAATTCTGATGAGATGTGCACTGACACTGGAATTGTATTTACCTGGACATCTGGGGCATAAAAATGCCCCAATTTTATTTTGAAAACCTGTTACCAAGTCACCCATAGCTCAAAGCTTGGGGATGGGATTGGAAAGACCCTCACGCTTATTGTCAAGGGGTTGTAAAGTACTGTATCTTAAAAAAGAAATGAACAAAAAAACTCTCCCTATATATATATATATATATATATCTTTATATACACAAACTAAAAATTATAATGGAGTGCACTACCAAACATCTCTTTGAGGCTCTAGTTTTTGTTATCATTGGCTAGTACTGTATCAGAAAGAATGGGGGGGGGGGGAATGAATTGTGTTGTATTATTTTCTGTGTGGCAGGGAAGTCTGAATAATGCTTCCCCCCCTTCACTAAAATACAGAATTGAAACGGGTATTAGCCAGCCCCTACTTTCACGGCCCAACAAGTGGCTTCAGATAAGGCATTGTCTTGATCTCAGAAGAAGGTTGAAATACCTCAACTAATGGAACATTCTAATTTTTTTTGTTTTGTTTGAGAATAAAACCCTATAATGAAAGATTTAATTAGATAAATATCCCAAAAAGAGTGTGCTCAGGAGCTATGCTAAGAAAACACTCAACCCCTTTTTGGGGGGAGGGACATGTCTAATTCTTACTTAGATAGCATAAAGAAACCACTGTCTCTTGGGGGAGGGGGGAAAGCTTGTTTTGCAGTATTAGTGAATCACTGAATATCTTATGTATATGAATATCCTAAGTTATAAGTTAGTTTTAGTGTTTTTTTAAATAGTTTTGATTTTTTTTAATAACTACATAAGTGCTTCTGTTGCTGGGTGAGAATACTACTTTCTACACAGTATGGTTTTTTTTCTATGTGCTGGATTAATTGATGTATTACACCAAAAATGCATTTTAGGTTCACTTAGAATATATTTTATTTAAATAAGTTAAAATTCTTTTGGCACACTATTACATACAAAAACTCCTTTTATAAAAAACTACCTTATAGTAGATGTTTAATGTTCTTTGTCTATGCTTTTTTATTATTTTAAATATACACTATATATACACAATATGGTGTAAAAGAGTGCCCTCTGTAAATAGACCTATTTTGCATTCCTTTCAGGACAGGTTACTGATTCCTGACTGCAGATATCTACTATTACTTGGGTATCTGTGCTTGCAATCTTATTGAATGTATTATGAAGAATGAAAAATCAAACCTTATTTTTGTACAGTTTTGAAGTTTATACTTGGAACTGACCACCTCCCTTCCTAGTGGAGAGCTGTACAGTATGTAAATTGCTTTTACCTTGGATTGGTACAGTATTTTTGCATCTGTGGGACCTACTTTTGTTCTGGTAGTTTGAACTATATATAAACTGTACAATCTGTAAAGTTTTTATAGAATAAATATTCAGCTGTGAAAATTGGTTAAAATAAAACTAATATTTCTTAACACATTTTAAATGGGTTTCTCTCTCTGTCCTCTTTTTCAAAGATAAGCTTCCAAGATAAAGGAGTATCCTCTTTTTAACAAACCCTGTAAGTGATGGTATTACAGCAATGAAAGGTTAATGCTTTAATCTATTACATTTTCCCCTCAGTGTCAAGTGGAAAGTTGAGTCTATGCTGTAAATCATTCTCTTAGAATACATGAAGCTATTCTGTTTTCCCTCTATCTCCAAAAGACTAATCTGTTTATGGTAGGTTCTCCTCCCAGGCATTTCAAAAGGGTAGAATACAGTTTTTCCCACTAGTTCTACAAACCAGTAACTGAAATTTGTTTGGAAGTGATCATATTGAAGGGAGAGAGGAAACCCAGCATGCTAGACCAGATTCTGATGTGTAGAATTTCAGCCAGATACTCATTACACCCCTCTCTCATTCTAAATAAGCCTTACGGTGAGTATATATTGCACCTATATCCACTTTCATGCTCCTTTATGCTGCCATGGCATTGTAAAGGGGCCTTAATGTAAATAAGGATCAGGTCAGTAATTCTTCCAACATGCTCATGCAGGCAATTCAAATGGAAAGGAATCCCCCTTTTGCTACAGCATAGCAATCAACGAACTCAAAAAAGCCCCAACCTCTGCTGGATAGGGTGACCAACCTGTCAACATCCTGTATGCCCACGTGCGCGCACACTCGCCAGGCTGCCTGCAGAACTTTATCTAATCATGCTGGTCATGTGTACAACCTGTTTCACATACATACGATTACAAACCTGACCCTTTATTCTGTGGGATGCTTCCCTAACCTTCATTATATTCTGACCATGTGTCCCCCTTTTTTTTATTAAGAACCACAAGAAAATGAATGATCATATAATGTGACCCATAAAAGAAAACCCTGAAATTGAGATGTGATTAAAATAATTAAAGCGAGATTAAATTGACGCTCAAATCCAGCTCTCCAAGATCTGTTTGGGGATTAATGGGTTCTGGCTATTATGCTGTTTGTTTATAAACAGCAGGGACTGTTGTCGTTCATACTGTAACGATGACCGTTCCTACAAAAATCTTCCTACTCGATGTCACAAGCAGCACCTACACATAAACTGTCAAGGGTCATCAAAAAAACATGCTTTTATACTTTGAGATAGGCAACATTGTTATGTACCAAACTAGATAGAAAAAAAGCTTTCGCTGCTAGGTTGATTCTTCTCTCCCTTCAAAGTCAAGAGAAACTCCATTAAAGCCTGTGGAGTTACGCTGATGTAAAACCTGGGAGAGAATGGAGACAGACGCAATCTAACATTTAGATGTAGATTTCTCTCTGTATGTATGTATTGGATAATGCACTAAATTTGCCAGTAACTTAAAAAAAACCACTATTGGACCCATAGGTTTTGCATGTGCAAATGTTAACACCTGCACACATATAAGTGCATGTGTAGACAGAGGCTGGGCACTGCAGATTTACCTCCTAAGAATCAACAAATTATTACAAAAATGGAATTTGATACACTATTTTTTGAAGGTTAGCTTTTGAAAAAGATTGCAAATTAACGATTTGGGGCAAGTTCCAGCTTAGAAATAGATTTTTTCCTCTTTTGTGCATTTGCCTCCAAATCAAAAGCTTGTAGGTACTTACACACCTTGAGCTTTTCCTCCTTGTGCTTTATAACGAGTGCCTCAATTATTAAATGAATCTAAATTCAAAGTCATATCCAGCAAAGCGGCACCCTTCTTTCCCCACTTGTTTAATGACACTCGGGGGGGAGGGGGGGGTTGACACAGACACTTCAAGGCATGTGTTTTTTCAGAAGTATCACCGGTTCCTCACAAAACTGGACTGGTGCTCAAAGTGTGGATCAGTTTAGGACTGTGGTTTTCAAAGCCGGTCCGCCGCTTGTTCAGGGAAAGCCCTTGGCGGGCCAGGCCGGTTTGTTTACCTGCCACCTCCGCAGGTTCGACAGATCACGGCTCCCATAGATTCATAGAGTCTAGGACTGGAAGGGACCTCGAGAAGTCATAGAGTCCAGTCCCCTGCCCTCATGGCAGGACCAAATACTGTCTAGACCATCCCTGATAGACATTTATCTAACCTACTCTTAAATATCTCCAGAGATGGAGATTCCACAACCTCCCTAGGGAATTTATTCCAGTGTTTAACCACCCTGACAGGAACTTTTTCCTAATGTTCAACCTAAACCTCCCTTGCTGCAGTTTAAGCCCATTGCTTCTTGTTCTATCCTTAGAGGCTAAGATGAACAAGTTTTCTCCCTCCTCCTTATGACACCCTTTTAGATACCTGAAAACTGCTATCATGTCCCTCTCAGTCTTCTCTTTTCCAAACTAAACAACCCAATTCTTTCAGCCTTCCTTCATAGGTCATGTTCTCAAGACCTTTAATCATTCTTGTTGCTCTTCTCTGGACCCTCTCCAATTTCTCCACATCTTTCTTGAAATGCGGTGCCCAGAACTGGACACACTACTCCAGTTGAGGCCTAACCAGCGCAGAGTAGAGTGGAAGAATGACTTCTCGTGTCTTGCTCACAACACACCTGTTAATACATCCCAGAAGGATGTTTGCTTTTTTTGCAACAGCATCACTCTGTTGACTCATATTTAGCTTGTGGTCCACTAGAGGCTCAGATACCTCCTCTATTAGCTCCTTGAGTATTCTAGGATGCATTTCATCAGGCCCTGGTGACTTGCAGGCATCTAACTTTTCTAAGTGCTTTTTAACTTGTTCTTTTTTTATTTTATCTGCTAAACCTATTCCCTTCCCATTAGCATTCACTATGTTAGGCATTCCTTCTGACTTCTCGGTTAAGACCGAAACAAAGAAGTCATTAAGCATCTCTGCCATTTCCAAGTTTCCTGTTTCTCCCTCTTCACTGAGCAGTGGGCCTACCCTGTCCTTGGTCTTCCTCTTGCTTCTAATGTATTGATAAAAAGTCTTCTTGTTTCCCTTTATTCCTGTAGCTAGTTTGAGCTAATTTTGTGCCTTTTGCCTTTCTGATCTTGCCCCTGCATTCCTGTGTTGTTTGCCTATATTCATCCTTTGTAATCTGTCCTAGTTTTCATTTTTTATATGACTCCTTTTTTATTTTTTAGATCATGCAAGATCTCGTGGTTAAGCCAAGGTGGTCTTTTGCCACATTTTCTATCTTTCCTAACCATCGGAATAGCTTGCTTTTGGGCCCTTAATAGTGTCCCTTTGAAAAACTGCCAACTCTCCTCAGTTGTTTTTCCCCTTCAGTCTTGATTCCCATGGGACTCACCTATCAGCTCTCTGAGCTTACCAAAATCCACCTTCCTGAAATCCATTGTCTCTATTTTGCTGTACTCTCTTCTACTCTTCCTTAGAATTGCAAACTCTATGATTTCATGATCACTTTCACACAAGCTGTCTTCTACTTTCAAATTCTCAATGAGTTCCTCCCTATTTGTTAAAATCAAGTCTAGAACAGCTCCCCCCCAGTAGCTTTTTCAACCTTCTGAAATTAAAAGTTGTCTGCCATGCAGTCCAAGAATTTAGGCTCTAGGCCAATGGGGGCTGCGGAAAGGGCGGCCAACACATCTCTTGGCCCGCGCCACTTCCTGCAGCCCCTATTGGCCTGGACCAGCGAACCGTGGCCACTGGGAACCACGATTGGCCGAACCTGCGGACGCGGCAGGTAAACAAACTGGCCTGGCCCGCTAGGGGCTTTCCCTTAACAAGCGGTGGACCGGCTTTGAGAACCACTGGTTTAGGAGACATCTCAGCACAGTAAGCCTGGGGCCTCTTTTCCCACAGAACCTCTCTCTAATCCTATTAAGAGTTTGCCAGAAACACCTGTTTCTTTGGGAGACTTTTCAACAGTGAGTGAGTTTTCTAGCCTTCTGCAAGAATTGTTTGATTCATTCTTTGTTTGCAAGGAGACGTGTGCAAGATTAGTTTTCCAGCCAATATTCCCCACCAGGTATTTGAATTCAAGTTGGCCTAATCTAGAGTTTTACCTTTAACTATTCTGAAAAATCTCTATCTTGGCTTATTTCCCAGCAAGTCTCCACAGCAAATCATTCAGGAACCCATACCATCTCATAAAGCTGATCAAAGCAGGGTTTGTTCTCCTATGTAAAAAACACTGCAAAGAAACAGCGAACTGGTAGCTGTGAGGACAGAGACATCCTCCTAGTTTGCATAAACCAGGTATAGCGTGTAAAAAGTGACCAAGATATTTTAAATCTGTTTTCTCCATGCATTCCTCTTTTGGTAATGATGCCTTCTTTCTCTAGCATACATTTTATCTATTTTTGTAAAGCTGTGTATGTATTTACAGTGGTAGATTAATCTCAAACAACAATAAATTCCCTGAGTCTGAAGCTTCAGATTTAGCTTCTAAGGGCCACATTCAAGTTTTGCTTCACTTCCAGTGAACTACAGAAAGAATGGTTATGTAGCTTGCAGTAACTTCTGTGCTTGATGTTTTGCTCACTCCAAATGTGCATATACCTCATGCACATTGAGATTGGAGTCTCTGAACATCAGTGTCCCTTGGGCCAAACCTGCTCCCTCCACCTCTCCCGTAACTGCTACCTGAGGGCATGAAAGGCAGAGTGGCTCAACAGTCCCTTGCATCTTTCTGAATTTCAACAAACAAACAAAGAATGGGGATGGAGGGCAGGTCATGGTATCCCCACTGACAACATCTCAAAGAACCACGGTTACTGCAAAGGTAAGTAACTTTTTGTTGTTCTTCATTAGTGTGGATCCCACTCTAGGTGACGGGAAAGCAGGTGGCAGTGAGATAGGTGGGACTGAAGAGTCTCATCGGCCACTAATTAACTACTGTGACTCTTTGTCACCATCCTGAATCTGAGAGTGTATATACTTGTTCAGTCTTCTCAGGATAAAGATCTGCTTTTTTCTTTGGAATAAGGAAATATGGGAAGTAGAAATCATTTTCTGAATCGCAGAGGTACCTTCTCTAGGGTTCCTTTTCAGTTTATCGTGAAAAGGGTCCCTCAAGAGGGACAGGGAACGGGCCGTGACGCAAAGACTGGAAATGAATATAGTACTCATGGGGAGACAACTTCTAATGCCTATTTGCCAGTGATTATTCTAGGCAAAGATGGCATTCAAAGATAAGGTTTGGGAATGGCTCCAGTATGGCCATCACATTGCAGCGTGGTAGTGACGGAGAAGATGGTGGCCTCTTTTGTGAGAATATGGGTCTCTTTTTCTAAGGATGATCACTGTTCTTTGTTTGGTCTGAGAATGGGACCAGAAGGACTTCCATCTTGAGGCCAAGATATCAATGCTTAGTGATCCCAAAGTAGCCATAGAGTCTCTTAAGGAATGTAGGGCCTGTTCTGTGTGGCTGCTTAATAGGTCAGTGTTCTCAAAGAGTAGCTCTTCTGTAATATTCTGTACCCTGGTGGAGCTACCCCAGGCCTGTAGCCCTCCTTGCTGTGATTGGTAATTCAAGATGTGAAGCAGGGAGTAAACTTTTGTCCCAGAGATCCAGCTTTTTAGGGTCTTTATCTCAGAGAGTAGCTTTTGATGGACCAGGCTGTCCAGCTTTCTCCTGGATTGTAGAGACCAGCAGAGATCCACGGCATGTGTGTAGATGCCCTTCTATAGGATTTGATCTGTTTTACGCTCGCTTGCTAGTTGCAGCAAGGATCGTAAGGTTGTTAGCTGGCTCCAAATTGTCTTCATTAACAGGTATTGCTAACCTTCCCAGAGCAGAAGATATCAAGTTATTTATGGGCCTTTTCCCTTAATCAGTGAGGTCTAAATCTCCAGTGTGTCAGTAATTTGTCAGAGCAGCTCCTGAAAGGCTCTGAAATCATCCAGCACTTGTAGCAGAGGGGAAAGGCGTAGATAGGGTTGTTTTGGTTTTTGGGGTGGGGGAGGTCTTTAATAAAAGTAAGGAAAAGTTTTTAGAAGAAAAACACGAGGGGGATATATAGGGAATTCACTATATATTCACCCTAGTTATGAAAATTTATAGCAAAGAGCTAAGGGGTAGCAGGTAGACACACTCTGGCTCTATCTCACTACCACAGATAGAGGGAATTAAGGGACAGTTGCAGCTGCCTTTTATATCCACAGGGGGCAGGCATGGCCCAACTTCATACCTGTTCGAAGATTACCATTTTGGCTGCGTGAGGCTCATGCACATTTAGAATAGGATCCACACCCCTACTCGGTGAAAAGCTTGCAGTGGCTTTTCGTTCCATAACCCAACCCCCTGCTCTTGTGCAACTATGCAGGGGCCAGCTCCAATCTAGCCCTAAAGATGGGTGTTTTCTTTTGTTGGGAGGGGGGATACAGAAGAGGGGAGTTAGTAGATACCAACAAGTGATGCTGTGGATTGAACTAAAAAAAGCCTTGTGCCATTTTTGAATTAGTGTCTGGCTGCCAACACTGACTCAACAGCGTGCCACACTGCTATGGGGACAGCATCACTCCCCAGCGGCTGTGGGGGCTGTATTACAGCAATCAAAGCTGGCTCGACTCAGCATTGGACTTTGCTTAATGCACCACTGAGCAGATGATGCAGGAGCAGGACAATATTCTAGAGCAGCTGTTGCTCTTAAAGCCACCATCCATAACCACCACAAGAGTAAGGGCTAGAGGCGGCAAGTCACCATTCTCCTTCTGTCTAGGACTGTAATGTCCTGAATCATGTGCACAATCTATAACAACCCCAAGCAATTTGATCAATAATTTCTTGGGGCTGGGCTATAAACGAAGCAGAGCCAGCACCTCCAAGAGAGAAGATTGTCTGCTCCCTACTTCATTTTTGTTTTTTAAAGCAAGATACCCAGCATCTGCTTCTTTGAGCTCCATAGCCAGCACAAGCACTCCGCAGGTCATGAATTTGGCTCCTTTAATCTCTCTTGCTTTAGGGAATTTCAGCTCCTAGGCACAAGTTTCCAGATCCTTGAAAGACTGGACGTATAACATATGTGGTTTGTCTCCCAGCAGGACTATTTTCAGTATCTCACAGAGGCTGCTAAAAGGTCCTTACCGTTGTGATTTCATAAAGAGCAGGGCTAGCCTAGATTTGTCCTGTATCCATATTTGGACAGCTCGTAACAGTCTATTCCTGGAAACAAGCAAACACTTAACCCCAAATCAATCTAATGCTTCTGAAAGGCGCTGCTGGCACTAGAAGCGGAGAAGTCATGTTGTCTCCACAAAACAATTGTAGCACAGGTTGTACCTGCAGTGCACGTTCCCTACAATGCAGCACCAAAGCACCTCAAACCAAGTAGAGGTTATGATGCAGGTTAGTTTCAACACCCATTCAATTCTTGTCTTCTCTGCTGTGAGGGAGGTGCAAGTAAAGTGAATGGTTATCAGCACTTTGGTTTTTAAACATGAGCCTCACCTCTGCCTCTGTTACACTTATGCATTAAACACACTGACATCTGCTGCATCAGTCAGAAGGAAATAGCCTGAGGTGCATACACAAGTTGAGGATGAGAGGACAATGCACATGCTGTGAATGTCATTTCAGCCAGATAGTTGTCCTTATTACAAGGGACAAAATAAGATTACAGAGGAGTACCCCACAATCAGGGAGATAGCAACCACTGCAAATAAAATCCTTTAATTGGGTTGATTCCTTTAAGCAACTAAATGCCACTTGAAGATGGAAAGATGACTAATCTAAAAGTACGTAACAATATTTAGCATGAAAATCCTATCCAGATAAGATCTACTCCCTCAGAGAAATTCTTCTAACAATTTCTGGGCTAAGGCAATGTCCCAAAACAAACAAATACATCTGTTTCCATGAATAAGCCATCCAGGAATAGGCTGGACACAGAACTAAAAAATGATTTCATTAACAAGGGTATGTTGGCTTCAGTGAGAAATGTGGATGTGCAAGCCACACAGTAAGTGTGAGCCTATATTTTATTTAAAATGGAAGAGGGAAAAGTATAGCACACTTTTTTCTGTATAAAGGCATGATGAACAACAATCACCATGTACATCACCTTGCACTCCACCTATGGACAGAGGTGTTATATCCTGAAGTGTACCCATCACATTTTTTGCTGGTTGCACATAAACTAATTTTTAGACAATACAAGTTGATCAGTGTCAGAACATTAATAGACTGACTCAATCTCAGAATGAAAGTAAAAATACACCCCTCATCAATTCCTCAGGTATCAGTTTGAGTAAATAGCTGGATTTTACACTGTATCTTGTGGTTAACAGATTAAGAGCATCAGGCCCCTGAGGAAGACTAATTCTCTGGTAAAAGTGGCTGCCTGCCATCATCACAGCCACCTCTATTGACACTTAGTGAGAGAGTATCAGATGAGCCAGCCATCAGACAATGCTAAGGGTGGTTTCTCCTGTAGATAGAATGTATACATATTATAAAGCAGTGATTCCAAATGTGTGGGTCACAACCTCTTGGAGGGTTTTGGTGTATCAAAAAGGAGAGCACAGTTTTTTCAAAAATGGGATTTTATCTATTATAAAAATGGAAAGTTTCCCAGCACCTACTTCAATCAGATATATTTCTTGTATTCTGGAAAACAGGCACATGGTATAATCAAACAGTGGTGGTGCAAGAGAATACACTAACTGACCCGCTAACCAAATAGAGCTGGTGACATGAGCATTACGAGAGCTCTACTGAACTGGAGAACTGTAGTCTCCATCATCCCTAAAATAAGAGGACTCTGCTAGTTTCACTGTCACATCCCCCACCTTACTAGCTTTGTATTAGCCATTGAAAGCGCCAATTACATAGTTACTAGAGAATCATGCTGAGCAGTATAACAGGAAAAGAGGATTGGAAGCTGTCCTGAAGGAGAACAAAGCTCCCTTCTGTTGGGATGAGCATGACTGGTTCAGGGATGTGCCACTTTTCACAGCCCTATGCTAGCTTTGCTGAATTTAGCCATTGTTTGTTAGATATTTATAAAAATTTAAGCATCCATAATGGGATTTCATCCATTTGTTCAAAGGAGCCTAGAGGGGTATGAGCAGCTATCCAATGAAACCTACTGGAAATCTCTTGAGAGGGAAAGTAGAACTACACAAGCAAGCCTGTCATAAAGCTTTATAGAACTGTTAAAAACAAGTTGTCAACATCACGTCACAATATACAAAGTAAATATCCTGAAATCAAACTCTAAATAAGTTCTCAAGCAATTTTTCTTACTTTGCCTATCTCTGAATTTCACTTATCACTGATGAAAATATTTTGTCAGTTTCCATGTGTGGTGAAATCAACATTTACTGATAATGTAATCCTTTCAAGTCCAATTATAACAAACCTCCCTGTCTGGGTTTCTCTATACTTAAAATGAATGGCATTTTAAAATGTCTTAACTAAAAAGTTCTTAAAATACCACTTAGGGATAATCATAACCTGTTCATACTTAAAAACAAAAAACAACTATGGCTGACTGTGTCTACACTAGGTGCTAATTAAAATATATGTTTAGTTAGCACTAGAATTGGTTTGATTTCTCAATGCAAAAATAATTAACTTTTCACACAAATTGTGAAAAATCCATCATTTAAACATTTCAAAGCCTGAAGATGACAGGAGGGAAAAAACGTTTTTCCCCCCTCTCCTTTTTATAAAACCAGCCCTAGTTAACACACTTTAAAGTGCCACTCTGTTTCCCAGGATAGGCAAACACTTCAGTTATATTCCCCACGAGCAGAACTGGTCCAGCACAAAGCTCCTGCAACAAGCCCAGTAACTCTGAGTAAAACTGGCTGAAACTCAGTCAAATGTGTGGTGTTTGTTCCCTCTAAACAATTCTCAGCCTACAGAAATAGTAATCAATCTATTGCTCTGTACAAGGGAAGCTACAAATCAGCTTTTTTAAATTTAGTCACTTTTCTTCTTAAAAATAAACCTGTTTACCATGAAATCTGAATTTGATACAAAATATTTTAAGGCCTAAACTACTTATAATCTCTTAAAATATTTAATTTAAATCTGCTGGGTCCATAAACCTCTATCAAAAACTGAGTTAAAGGCTGCTTTTCTCTATAAAGAAAGGATTAGAGGGAAGACATCTAATTTTTGAGGTCTAGGTTTATAGACATGGCACAATATGTCATTTACTCTATTAAGGGCTTGACTCTGTGGGACCATGCTAGTAGATGTGCGACCCAGCCTCCGATTACAGGAGATACCACCATGTACCTCATCAGGATCATCTACTGAGCCCACCTGGGTGGTCTCATACTCCTAGTTTATAGCTTCTCCCTACCTGAACTCTGATTGACTCAGTTCTCAAAATTATTAATATTTTAACTCCGCACACCATACTCTCCAGCTTTCGTCTTTTTTTTTTTGCGTAATTGTCGGAGATACGTTCCTGACTTACGCAAAATTCGACTTACACAAGGCGTTCCAGAACACTTGCGTAAGTCGGGCAGCGTCTGCATTTTCCCTATAAAACTGGGTTTAGAATAAACTATCATTTAAACTGTGGCACAAACAGCTGGATGAATCCTTCATTTACAATCTCTCTTTTTTTTTTTTTTTTTTTTAAAGCAGTGCACTGACTAATACTCTGTGAGTCAGTGACTTACCATTGTGTCAGGGTCCAGCTTAACATATGAGGTTATGAATGTCCATCATCTGCAATGTCTACAACTTCAGAGAGTCATCTGCAGGAACCACCAGAAGTGCTGCAATTAAATATCAGACAGTAAGTTACCTGTATCCAAAAGACTTTCATTATCATCATCCAGTATGAACTCATCCATGGTTTTAATCAGGACCAGCAAATTCCAGCAAGACTCCACAAACAAAAGATCCTTTGGTTAATTTACACAACAAATTCTCCCTTTTGTCTTGTTCAGAACAAACATTTAATTGACATGATTCAATCAATACGACCAGGCTACACTCCAAGAGCAGAGCAGACATTGCTGGATACAGTGTATGAGAAGGAGATTGAACAAATGTGCAAAAAGCATTAACAGGAAACAGGGCCTGCTCCAGGCACCAGCCCACCAAGCTTGTGCTTGGGGCGGCACCTGGAGGGGAGCGGGACGGTGCGGCGCTCCGGCCACCGGGGAGAGCGGAGCCCCGGCCGGGCTCGCCGCCCTCCCCCCGGCGCTCCGGCCGCCGGGGAGAGCGGAGCCCTGGCCGGGCTCGCCGCCCTCCCCCCGGCGCTCTGGGATGGCAAAAAAGCCAGAGCCGGCCCTGACAGGAAATTCATCAATCAGTATTGACAGAGCAATGTACACAGCAATCCAGTAAGTGCTTGTGTGACAACAGAAGATGGGGTTGTGTAGCTTACAGAAACAATTCATAAATCTGGAAATGCTCACTGTGACACTTCCTCAAGGAACCCAGAACCATAAGCCATTGTGTTAACCCTCAGCCTCACCAAGGGAGAGCTTTGCAGCTGCATGTCAGCGCTCTGACACTCCATCCTGTCTGCCTTGCCCCCAAAACTCCTCCTACCTCTGCCATTCTAAACCTTGCCCTGCAAGTAACACCCAGTGAACTCCAGTTCCTGAGTTCCCCATCAATGTCTCTCTATAGTGTCCAGTCTGTCTCACTGGACACTCAGAGAAATTAAGTGTGCTGTCTCCAAAGAGACTGAGTACACACTTGCCTGTTAGGTCAGCCGAGGATTCACTCTTATACTTCAATATAACAGCACTCAGATGGGTTATAGTAAAACTTAGTAAAACTAAGAATAAGTTTATTAAAGAACAGATCTAAGCAAGAGCGAGAGAGACAGGAATGGTTACAAACAAAACATCACACTCTTTCTAGTGAGTACAATTTTTAGCAACTTACAATCTTTGCCTGAACAGTTTTTCCTCATTTACGCCAAATTACTGGGTCGCTATTCTTGCAGGCCCAGGGATCCAACTTTTTGCTCTCCTTCTATTTCTCCAAAATCGATAGTCTTTGCCTCAGGAGTCAGGAAGACTTGTTGGGCGTGCAGACACTCTTTGCTGGTGTGCTCACTTAGCTCCTTTACACTTGATTGCTTTGTTTACCTCATCTGTAATCTGCCAAGCAATTAAAAAAATTAATCACTATTAATCGTGCTGTTAAACAAAAGAATACATAGAATGTTAAACCATAATAGGAAAACATCCAAAATATTTAAGCAATTTCAATTGGTATTCTATTGATTAACAGTGAGAGTAAAGCTGTGATTAATCGCGATTAATTTTTTTTAGTTAATCTCATGAGTTAACTGCGATTAATCGACAGCCCTACTCATATGTAAATATACTTTCATCAAGCAATGATATTTGGGACCAGTACGTCACGAATTTACATATAATACCTTACAGGATACCTTTTGGATACCTATGGCAGCAAAATGTTGGGGGCAGGGCCGGCTCTAGGCACCAGCAAAACAAGCTGGTGCTTGGGGCGGCACATTTTTAGGGGCGGCATGGCCGGCGCCAGAATGCCACCCCTAAAAATGTGCCCCGGCCGCCCTAGCTCACCTCCGCTGCTGCCGCTGATTCGCGCACCACTACTCGCACTCCCTCCCAGGCTCTCAAACCTGGAAGGGAGGGGGAGATCCCGAGCGGCCGCAGCGCGCGAAATAGCTGATTCGCGCGCTGCTGCTCACCCTCCTTCCCTCCCTCCCAGGCTTGAGAGCCTGGAGGGAGGAGGCAGGGCTGGGGATTTCGGGAAGGGGCAGAGTTGAGGCGGGGCCGGGGGGTAGGGTAAGAAAAAAACGGGGGGGGGGGGCGGCCAAAATTGATTTTGCTTGGGGGGGCAAAAATCCTAGGGCCGGCCCTAGTGAGTGTGT
Source organism: Malaclemys terrapin pileata (assembly GCF_027887155.1). NCBI lineage: Eukaryota > Metazoa > Chordata > Testudines > Emydidae > Malaclemys > Malaclemys terrapin. Next base: position 117,199,497 of record NC_071506.1, on the reverse strand, counting down.
CAAGCCTGATATTGTAATAAGAGGCCTGGACTTGACATGACTTTCAGCCTATGGACTTAGCATAACCTGCAACCATCTGCTATGTTCAGCCACCATAAGTTGGAAACAAAAAAAAAACTACGGAGTCAGGAGAATTCGGCCTTGATGTAGGCAGGCAGATAGAAAAGTATCCGCTGTAGCATTCCTATCAGGGATAGATATATATTCACAAAGTCATGAGAATGGAAAAGCTAGCCTTGAGTTTCTGCAGCTTCTTCCTGATAATAAAAAGTATAAGGCTTTGCTGTTTCAAATGTATTCCACTAACAAAGCATAAATTCAGAAATTTTAATAACCATGAAAAATACAAAAGTTAATGAGTAGGCTGTCTTCGGCATATGAACCCCTGTATAGTGAAAATGATTGGTTAGTGTTTTTGCATAGATATGCTTTGAGTAAAATAATTGGATAAGGTATTGATAAGAAGAACTCTCATTTTAACAATATAATGAGCATCAGGAAACACGCTCCTTGGAACTTAACTCCGAGATACAGCTCAAGACCAACCCTTGTAGGATTTTTAACCCCTGCATGACTGGATTCTGTGGAAGCTGGAGCCCTGGATGGGATCAAATTGTGACTGGCCATTGGGAGACATCAGTCTGTTTTATGGGGATTGGTGAGCATTAGATGTTTGGTGTGTGTATTCTGTTGATTGACTGTTAATTACTAAAATACATGTGCATATTTAAGAATATTTTCTATGTGATAAAGGCTCCTTTACTGGGACAAGGTCCCATTAACCTGTGGAGGGCCATTGGGCCCTGGAAAGGGGGTGGGAGCCCCAAAGTTGTGTGGGTAACAATATGAGTGGGCCTTCTGCCAGTTGACATTGAGGAGCTCTTAGAATTACATTCATACAGCAGAATATTTAAAAGTAGTAGCAGTAAAAGCGGTAAACTATGAACAATAATAGCTTTGTCAGGGGTAATGCTGCAAATTAGGGCTGTCAAGCAATTAAAAAAATTAACTGTGATTAATCGCACTGTTAAACATTAATAGAATACCATTTATTTAAATAGTTTTGGATGTTTTCTACATTTTCAAATATATTGATTTCAATCACAACACAGAATACAAAGTATACAGTGCTCACTTAATATTTATTTTTATTACAAGTATTTGCACTGTAAAAAAACAAGAAATAGTATTTTTCAATGCCCTTAATACAATTTCTTTATCATGAAAGTTGAACTTACAAATGTAGAATTATGTACAAATAAAACTGCATTAAAAAATAAAACAATGTAAAATTTTAGAGCCTGCAAGTCCACTCAGTCCTACTTCTTGTTGCTCTTTCACAACAAAGAGATTGCACTACAGTACTTGTCTGAGGTGAATTTAAAAATACTATTTCTTTTATTTATCATTTTTACAGTGCAAATATTTGTAATCCAAAATATACACTTTCATTTCAGTTACAACACAGAATACAATATAAATGAAATGTAGAAAAATATCCAAAATATAGTATTTATTAAATTTCAATTGATATTTTATTGTTTAACAGTGCGATTAATCGCGATTAATTTTTTTACTCACGATTAATTTTTTTTAGTTAACCACGTGAATTAACTGCGATGAATCGGCAGTCCTACTGCCAATGTAATAAATGTGAGAAGAAATCTAGAAAAAGATAATTGAGGGAAACTGAAACTTATAGCAGAGGGGTGCAGTGCTAATTTCATGCACCTTTTAGCGAAAGATGTAACTACAATTCCAGAAATAAAAGAAAATGCTGTTGAAATTGAAAAATCTTTCCATAACAGTCACTTCACTTCAGCTTTGCTGAAGGAAACAGGAGCAAGATGTATAATAGATTTCAGCGGCTGACTGTTCTGAGCTATTTATTAAAAGCTGGCCTATTCTGATGACAATTTGTGAAGAAAATCATCACAAAATAGAATTTTCAAGATGGAACTTCACAACCAAACTAATCAACTCAGACTAAAGAGAAAAGTAGACAATATGCTAATATACTAAAACCTATTTCCATAGCCTTGGACAAACTGTAGAAAGATTGCGGCTGTATTGCTGATGCTGTTGAAATTTGGCAAGAACATCAAGAGACACTGAAGAAAGAAATACCCAATAACAGTTTTACATTGCAGGCAGTAAAGAAGCAGATGGATCAAGTACTTACTCCACCTCGTTTTCTTGGCAATATTCTCAACCCAAAGTACCAGGGTGGATTCCTAACTGCTGAACAAGACGCTGCAGCTATGACACGACCATCTATTAGTCACCCATAATAAATTTCAGTGCTGGAGGTGAACCATTCAAGCAGTACCTGTTTGCTGGTGATAGTTACTTTAAAGAAAGTCACACCGTTGAATTGGTGGAAGTCACTAGCTAAGCACCTGGAAACAGAGTTTGTGATATGCTAAACCAGTTTTGACAGCAGTAGCATCTTCTGCAGGCACAGAAAGAATATTTTCTTCACTTGGACTAATTCACTCAGAGTTGGGAAAAAAACAAAACAGGAAAACTTTTCCAGTCCATGAATAATAAACAAGGAAGGGAATGAGATCTACTAGTTTTAAAAGTTTGCAGGATAGAAGTCTCCTAAGTTGTGTAGGCTCTCATTTTCCAGAGACTTAGGCAGGTAGGAATATAATCTCCAGTCACTTTCACTTATGCATATTTTCTCAGGCTGATATGAAATAATCAGTTTAATTTACTGATAGTTAATCTCTCTGTTCCATTAATAACTCATTTAGTTTTAATAAGAGAAGTTTATGTATCCCAAACATTTAAGGTTGTTTTGTTTAATCAAAATAATTTTCATATGCTGTTGTGCATGTTTAAGTAAATTCCGTTACCATCCTAATGCAGCTTGACACAAATCAGCAAAATGTTAATTATCTAGTAAATAAGCAATATCTCATTCACCATTTTCTAACATACTAAAGATGTACAAGTAATAAGAATCTGAAAATATTAAGCTACATAATTGCTTAAATGTATATGTAGTTACAGGGTACCCTCGTAGGTAGCAAAAAAGATGTGCCAAAGCTAATGTAATGACTCTATTTAGCTGTAAATCAACCTATTTTAAGGGTTATATCAACCAATGAGAATGCACTTTTCTTTAGCAAATAACTGAAGTACAAATGGAAAAGCGGATTAAAATGGATTATTTAGCTTGATTTAAATCAATCCACCCTGTTCATCAGTGATGAGTCACTGATCTTTAGCAAGTCAGTTATCTCTGTGCTTCAATTTCCCCATCTGTAAAGTAGTGGTAATGCTTATACACCTTTGTAAAGCTCTTGAAACAAAAAGCGCTTCACTACTGCTAACTATCGTTGTGGTTATTTGTTGACTTTATTAGAGTAATAAGCCATGCAACAAGCATTCCAGAGAGCATGTGTGAAAAGGACGATTGGATTAGACTAAAACAAGCTTTGTTTGCATGCTTGCCTGCTGGCTAGCCACTATCTGCCTTTAGACTCTGATACTTTACACTGGTAGGACTTGATCTGCTAGCAGCTCTCTGCTACATTCCTGGACATGCCCTTAGTCTTGCTCCTGCCAGTGTGTAGTGGAGACAAATGACAAAGATGAAGAGCAACTGCTACATGAGCAGGTTTACAGTGCTAGTGGAAGTACTCTAAGTTCTAGCCCCACATGTTCCTCAGAAACCTATAAGTGAAGATGCTGAGCAGCCTAAGGCCTGTCTATGCCACAGTCTTAAGTCGCCCTATGAGAGGTCGATTTACAGCCACCACAGTAATTACTGCGGTGGCTGATGTCCACGCTACCCTCCTGTCAATGGCGTGTGTCCTCCCCAGGAGCGCTTCAACTGACAGAGAGATCTGTGCCCAGAGTCCAGTCAGCTGCCAGCCTCCCTGGAGAGAACAGGGACCCAGGACCCCAGTGGGACCCTGGATGGCAGCCAGGCTTAGAGCAGAGACCCAGCAGCAGCACGGCCGGGGTCAGCTTTCTTGTCAACTTCATGGCTCTGCTGGAGATGTGAAATTGACATGTATGACAGCCAATAGCCAATGTAAGCATCACCCTAATTACACCAACATAAGCCCTACACTGCTCGTGGAGGTGGATTTATTATGTTGGGATAGTAGGGCACTCAGGCCTGGTCTACACTGGGGCAGGGCGGGAATCGATCTAAGTTACGCAACTTCACCTACGTGAATAACATAGCTGAAGTCAACGTATTTAGATCTACTTAACACTGTCTACTTAGATCTACTTAGCACTGCGGTAAGTCGACTGCTGACGCTCTTCCGTTGACTCCGCCTGCACCTCTCGCTCCGGTGGAGTACCAGAGTCAACGGGAGAGCACTCGGCAGTCGATTTATCGCGTCTTCACTAGACACGATAAATCGACCCCTGCTGGATCGATCGCTCCGGAGGTAAGTGTAGACATGCCCTTAGTCTTGCTCCTGCCAGTGTGTAGTGTAGACAAATGACATCGTTAGGAAGACATAAACTGCCTTTTGTCAGCATAACTCTGTAGTGTAGACCAAGCCTTAGAGTGAGAGGCAGTAACAAGATAACCATGGTTTTCTCTTTCTTGCAGCATGACTGGAATTCACAAAGTGAAAAACTTTTTTGGGGGGTGAATATATTCTGCTCCTCATACCATCATAAGGATATACAACCCATACCTATCTCACAACATAACATAAGACAGTTGCTGAGCTGAGGGTGACAGTTGAGATTAAGGACATTTTACATTCATTTGAGCTATAGCATAAAATAGAAGCTTTGTTCTGAAGGCTTCACTGAGAAGGCTGTACTTTTCCTATTCCTGGATTACTGCCATATTCCACTCTGCAAATCACTGATGATAAAATACCAGTACATATTTTAGCTAAAATTACAGCACACCAAATTCATTCAATAGATCAATGCACTATCTCCACCTTCCAGACATTCTAATGAATCCAGCTGTGATGTCTTGACTTGGCTGTGTAGATAAATCTCTAATAATTTTCATATGACTTTACATTGTGCCTCTTCATATAACCTTGTGGTGGGTCTACCCACATGTGACCTCTGTTTTCATGGGACTTTGTATCAAAGCCTCATTTAGAAACTTTGCATTGCCCTTGGTATAATATTATAGCCCCTAAGGATAGAATAAAATAAAAGAAAATTTCTTTTTGTTAGCAGTAGAACAAGAACTCCCCTCCCCCACTCTTAATCAATTGCCCTGTTGAATGAATGAGGTGTGAATGAGCAATGCATGGAAGGCAGCACCTCCAGACAGCCTCAACTGTTGGAGAGGGGCTGGGAGCCAGACCCAGGGACAATAAAACGTGTCAAGTGGGCTCATTAAAGACAAGCAGACATACCGACGGCCTCGGGGGTTAAAAGCAAGCACCTTCTTTTGGAAACACCCTCTTTGCAGCATTGGGACAACACTCAGAAAAAAGCAGCACAAAGAACCAATAAACACAGACACAGAGTTTGAATCTGGTATAGATTTGCATAAAAAAAAAAAGCTGCTATAAAAGTGAGGTGTCTTGCAGAGAACCCCGGGTCTCGTCTTGTCAACCTGGGAGCATCGATCCGGATCGGCAGAAGCGCGGCTCCACCCCCTCCCCCATCTAACTCACCTGGCCAGTGAAGTTAAGGGGAGCAACTAATTGGTAACAACAAGACGGAGTGTGTTTGTGTGTGTGTGTGTGAGTGTAAGGGTAATATATTATATGCATATAATACAGTGTTAATGAATACATGTATTACTAATAAATGTGGCGTTTTGTCTTATTCCCCCTGAAAAGATCCTGTGCAGTACTTTAAGTACAACAGCTGTCCACTTGAAAATTCACACTCAACTTGCTCTGCCTGGTAGCCAGCACCCAGGGTGCTGTAACCCTCATGTGTGTGTGTCTACAACAACAATATGATGCACGCACATTAGAAGAGTTGGAGGTGGCTTTTCTAGCAGACTAACAGAAAGATGTGGTCTTTTCCCTGTGGAACTGGATGGACATTTAAAGAGAAAGTTATCCTCCAATCCTCTCAGGATACACAGCAGCAAACAGAACCTTGCTTACATGCTAGGTCACAGGTCCTCAAACTGTGGCCCACACAGCACATGTTCGTGGTCCACACACAGCTGGCTGGTCACACAGTGCTAGGGTTACCAACTTTGAAATGCAAAAAACCTAGCACCTCCCTTCCCGCACAAGGCAAGCCCACTGCAACCCCAACTCTGCAAGCCCCCCTTCAACAGTCACTTATAGTATCTAGAGAGAGAACACGTATAGATAAGAGTGATAACATTTTCTTACTTAAACTGCACAAGTGGGAACACTGCAACATCTTTAGCTGGAAACAGAAACGTAACGTTAGGTAGCCCAGTGTACTGTGATAATAATGCAAATCTTTAGACCCATGTCAAAAAAAACCTGGCAGATTAAATTATTTTTCTGGCAACTGGCAAATCTATTTATTTAAAAAAAGAAAAAAAAAAAAAAAACAGGTAGGCCTGTCAAGTACTGGTCAGGTAGTAACCCTACATGGTGCTAGCTCTTCCCCCAACCCTCCCTTTTAACCTACATTAGAAGGTCACTTACAGTTACATTATATGTTTTTCTAGCATTACTTTTCCTGATGAGCATTTCTGCAGCAACTGCTTATATGATCATGAATGGGAGGGGAGGTGGACCATGTGATTACAAAGGCATTTAACTGGGATTCACATCAGATGAAAAAAGTTTGAGACCCCTGGTGCTACACAGGCAGATGGAGTGTGTTGACCTGGTAGGTGTCTTAATGATAATACCCTGTTCCACAGGAAATTCCTGGTTCCCATCTTAAACCCCTCAGGCCAGCGAGGGATGTCAATCCTGGGGGAAAGGAGTGCCTCACACTGCTTCCCAGTGAGGTCTTTGTGTAAGCTTAAGTGTGGAATTGGTGCCAAAAAAGAGTTGGGTGGAAAAGGAGTCTCTGTGACTACAACCACACCCTTGAGGTTTGTGAAGTGCAGTGTGGGAACCCGCTAAGGAGAAATTAAGGGGCTCCTCAGGATTCTGACAGGAAAATGGAGGACTTCCTTGAGGGGAAAAAAGAAAGAAGGCAGAGGAAATGGGATGAGAACTGTAACTATTCCTAACAATGGTAATTGCAGTTTTTAAGATTAGCCTGGCTAGAAGCCCAGGATGGTAAACACCACTGAGTCAGTTCAACTGACAAGCATATTATAGTTTGCAATTTGGAAGGAAAACAGCCCTCTGAAGCAATTCAAAAAGAAATGGGTCATTTTGAAAGTGTTACATATGCTTTTTGCAAACTTTTTTTTATTACCTTTTTCATTTAAATAAAAATGTAATTAAACCTAAACAGCTCTAGGATCATAATTTAGGATGGAATTTTCAAAAGTGCCTAAGGGAGTTAGACATCCACCTCCCAGTGAAAGCAAAGGTCCAGATTTCAAAATAAAAACCAAAACACTTCAGTATGTATCTGCTAAATACACACATGGTGTGCAAATAAAGAATTGTGTGTGCAAGATATGTAGTGGTATCATCCAATTTTGAATGCACAATTACCTGTTTGTGATCCTTGCATGTATATTTTGCACAGACAGCTTATGCAACCATTTTCCAAAATTTTGCACCTAACTTCTGTAGGTGCTGCTGAAAATCCCACCCCTTAAGTAATATTTCATTAATTTTTGTGTTGCTAACAAGCCTCCCAACCATTCCTAATTATTAGGGTGACCATACATCCCACTTTGGCTAGGACAGTCCCTTTTTTAAGCCCTGTCCCGGCCATCCCAACTTTTTGGCAAAAGTGGGCATTTGTCCTGTTTGCTGTTGCCAACTGATAGTTGACAAGAGCAAAGAGGACAAATGCCCACTTTTGCAAAAAAAAAAGTGGAAAAGTGGGGTGCGGCGGAACATGCCGGGAGCAGGGGTGAGTGGTGAATCCAGTCCTGAACAGAGGGGAGGCAGGGCTCAGGCGAGCAGCGATGCCAGCTCCGCACAGGGAGGGGCTTGGACCAGCCCTGTGGGGAGGGAGCTTGGGCTAATGGGTTGGGCCAGCCCCAAGCGTGGCAGGGGTGGGGGCTCAGGCTAGCCCTATGCGATGCCCCATTTTCCATTTGGGAAATATGTTCACCCTACTTATGTAAAGCATCTCAGTTTAGACACAATTTTATCTTCACATCACACTGAGCTTATGTTGTTACCATCTCAATGGGATTTGTTCAGCACCTCCGAAGATTAGAACTCTGACTTAGGTACCTAACAATGGACTTGAATGCCAAAAAGTTGGGCTCCTCTTTCTAAAAGTCTTGGTCTAAGATTACAGGAAATGGGGAGATTTTCAGACACACCACTGGCAATTGGGTTCTCAACTCCCATTGCATTTATTTGATGTGCTTTATTCTAACCTCAAAATTAAATTTTCAGCAGTTTAAAATAGGAAGCGGGGATATGCAAAAGTTCAGCATTATTTTTATTTGAACTGTTTTGCCTCACCTTAAAAATTAAGCCTGAATATTCGCTTTGTTTATTAGCTGGGATATTTATTCCCTGGTCAGACTCACTGAAGTAATCTGAATAACTGTATTATTAATTTCTATTTATGTAATGCCATTTGCCCCCTTTTGTTGTGTTATCTTTAATCTACATCTGTAACTCATGGTAGCAGAATCCTACAGGAGCAGTTCTTCACAACAATATATAAAATTACTCAACATCCGGTGAACTCAGCAATCTCGGATACAACAACATTTGGGGATTGAAGGAGGCCTGGTGGCCTGTCTAGGTCAATCCACCTATCTAGCAACTAGCATTACTAGGTCAATCCACCTGTTGAGGGTGAGAAGCCCCCGTGGGCCAGCCTATATTCCACCCTGGCCCAGAGGCCTGCCGGGGATATCAGCTGGCGGCTCCTTCATGGGGCTGTGAGCACGGGCGTGTACTTGGCGCGGTTTACCCCTGTCCCAGACACCTGTCCTTTCTGCGTCGTGAGGGAGACCCTGGCTCACGTTTACTTGGAGTGTGCCAGGGTGCAGCCCCTATACCGGCTCCTCACCAATATTATGTTGCGTTTTTGGTTGCACTTTTCCCCTCATCTTCTCATTGACGCACTCCCTATCCGTGGCCCCACTAAGTCATGGGACCTCCTGGTCAACTTCCTCTTGGCCCTGGCTAAACAGGTCATCTATAAAACCAGGGAGAGGAGGTTGGCCAATGGAGGCTCTTGTGACTGTGGGCCTGTTTCCGGTCCTCTGTCCGTTCCCGTATCCGGGCAGAGTTCCTCTGGGCGGCGTCCACTGGCTCCCTTGACACCTTTGAGGAGCAGTGAGCGCTGTCCGGGGTTCTCTGCTCGGTGTCCCCGTCAGGTTCCCTTCTTTTGACCCTTTGACCGCACTCCTGTCCCTGTTTTTACATTAGTTGTCCCCCATAATAATAATAATAAAAAACTAGCATTACACCCTGCAGTGTTTCCTTCCTTTTAAGCATCAGTTTAATTCTTAAACTACATCCACTATTACTGCTTTGATAGTTAGAGTCTGGACCTTTTCTGCTTTCATTTCTGTCCCTTTATGAACTTGTTAGCTGCTCAGATAGGTTTTTGACACCCACCTTATGTATCTTAAGAGCTGTGTAGAACTCAGTCACATCCCCATATCTAATTAACCTCTTGTCTAATATATGGCCCCTTTCTAGACTAACTTTTGCAAGTTACTGCTATTGACTGTCATTGAGTTACATCTGATCTATACAGGTATCTGGACCACAGCATAATTTTTTTGGCCTGTCCCCTTAACTTTCAGGCCCTTTGTCATTCCTGATACCCTCGGCTGTACCCTTCACACAAATTTATCCTGATGCCCCTGGTTTAGTCTCACTGGCTCATTGTATACTACTATAACCACCTCTTTTGCTCTGTTTTTTTCCTTTTTACATACCAATACTTTATTTACTCTCCTGTCTTCTGCCAAACACTGAAGTAATGGTTTATATTTTCTGTCCACTCTCACCTCCGCTCCTTTTCCTAGTGCACACACATATCCCATCATGTCTGAGTAACTTGGCCTTTTAGACACATGCAGTACATTTTCATATTTACCTCTCACTAAAAATTGGCAGATCGCTCTGCAGAGTCATTTAACATGAGCACGTCATGCTGGAAAATCTGGACCTCACAGTGGTCCAAGAATAAAAGAAACATGAGCTTATGTTGGCTCTGCTGCCATTCATATTCATAGCAGCCAACTTGCTTCTTCCAAAATGTCATTTTTTCAGTAAACCCCCCTGGTTTCAAAACTTTAATTCATCCTAAAACTACATGCAGATGAATGGGCTTCAGCCAGCTCTTTCTTGCTTTAGAGCCAATATGCTGATACAGCTCCATTCTGCTTTCAGACGCCTCACTCCAGGCTAATTAATATAACACTCCAGTTAGAATCATAGAATATCAGGGTTGGAAGGGACCTCAGGAAGTCATCTAGTCCAACCCCCTGCTCAAAGCAGGACCAATTCCCAACTAAATCATCCCAGCTAGGGGGAGGGATAGCTCAGTGGTTTGAGCATTGGCCTGCTAAACCCAGGGTTGTGAGTTCAATCCTTGAGGGGGCCACCTGGGGATCTGGGGCAAAATCAGTACTTGGTCCTGCTAGTGAAGGCAGGGGGCTGGACTTGATGACCTTTCAAGGTCCCTTCCAGTTCTAGGAGATAGGATATCTCCATTATTTTTATTTTATTTTTTTTTTTTGTCAAGCCGGGCCCTAAAAACCTCTAAGGAAGGAGACTCCACCACCTCCCTAGGTAATGCATTCCAGTGCTTCACCACCCTCCTACTGAAATAGAGTTTCCTAATATCCAACCTAGACCTCCCCCACTGCAACTTGAGACCATTGCTCCTTGTTCTGTCATCTGCCACCACTGAGAACAGCCGAGCTCCATCCTCTTTAGAGCCCCCCTTCAGGTAGTTGAAAGCAGCTATCAAATCCCCCCTCATTCTTCTCTTCTGGAGACTAAACAATCCCAGTTCCCTCAGCCTCTCCTCATAAGTCATGTGCTCCAGACCCCTAATCAGTTCTCTCTTGTTGGCTTTGATTCTCTCTGAAAATCTCCCCTTGGTCTTTGCAATACCTTGGAACTGGTTTTCATAATCTGAAAACTTTGTCATCATTATTGACAGTTGATCAAAAGGGTTGATAAACTGTAAAGCCTACAGTGTGATTTAGATGCTTTCATTAGGGGAGAAGGAAAAATGAGAGCGATGAGAATCTTTTGGACAACGTACATCAGCTGTCATTTACAGTGCTCAGCTGGTAATAACATACTCTGAGCAGTAACGGGGGTATAGAACAATGAGAACAAATCTAAACATGCTACCATGAAATAAGGTCATTTTTAAAAACTTTTCTCCAAAAATTAAGCACTTAGATTCCTATTTAGGCACCCAAATAAGTAGCCTGATTTAGACAGATCCTGAGTATCCACCGTTCCCAGAGAAGTCAATGGGAGCTGTGATTCTCAGCACTCCCGAAAGTCAAGCGATTGCCGTGCCCAGTCTTAGGCAGACAAGTCTGAAACCATGCATAAATTAACTTCAGAATGTAGTCCTTTTCTTCCCACTCTCATGCTTTTTCCTTGACAATTATTATTTAAATAAAAAAAAAAGTACAGTGTAATCATTTTAAAGTATTGGCCTAAATCTATATAAAGATGGAGGAAAGAGTCCGTAAGCGTGTGATCAGTTGTTTTGTTCAGATGAAAACAGAACAAATTAATTCCTGGTGTAACTTTACTGCAGCCAGTGGAATTACATCCAGGATGAATTTGGCTCCGCCTGTTTCAAAACTTTACTTCCTTCACTCATGAATGTTTCCAGGGCGTTTTTATGTTGCATCACCACCTTGAAGAGTCAAATTCTGAGAACTGAGCCCCACACTGTTTACAGCATCTCTAAGGATGCTAAAGTTCTAGATAGTCTTGATGTCAACAGTCCTGCTGCTAATAGGCAGCAGCATTACGGTAGCTCTTAGATTGTGCCAGACACTGTACAAACACACATAGTAAGTCAGACCCTGGCCCAAAGAGCTTACAGTCTAAATAAACAAGACACAGGCCAGGAAACTGAGGCATGAAAAGATAAGGGCCAGATATTCAGTTGCTGAGACCCAACACACTGAGACTTTTTCAAAATCTGGCTGCTTTATTTGGTGCCTAAATGGGAGCAGAGTTCTTTTGAAAAGTTGGCCCCACATACCTTGCTGAAGGTCACCAGAAAGTCTGTGGCAGAGCTGGTAAAGGAGCGAAGATCTTCCAAGTTCCAGTCCCTCAACCACAAGACCATCCTTCTCTCACGAGTACGCATTATTCAAATTATATTCATTCATAATCTGGAAAAGAAAAACAAGCTTCCTGCTTTTTCAAGTCCCAAACGATTTCTCAATTTGGAATGAATTAGTCCAAAGGAAGAAAATATTCTTTCTACACCAGCAGAAAAAGCTACTGCTGTTAAAAGTGAGATTATCACTTCAACAGTCTCTGAATCCAAGTGCTTAAGTGACTTCCACCAGTTCACTGGTGTAACTTTCTTTAAAACATCATCGGCGAGCATATTTCTTGAATGGTTCTTATTCCCAAACTTATTCTCTTTTATGGCCTGCTGCCATTATAGGTTTTCCCTTCTAGTGAGAGAATGGTATGGTAGATCTCAAATCCATGAAGGCTCCACTCAGAAAGACCTCAAGACTTGCTGCTCAAACAGTTTCACTTTTGTTTCTACTGCCTGTCCCTCCCTTCCCACATTTACCTCCAGACTTCTTCTCCTTGTCCAGATCTATTCTGCCCCCAACAATCTTCTATTGTTGAACTTTTTGAAGCTTTGCACTTTTAGAGCGAGGTAAGGGACTGACTCAGTGTACACAAATTTGCAAAGGGACAATAGGGTTGAGGTTGTTATTTCTCACCTCTCTATATTTATTTAAAAACATTTTTGCTGTTAACAAGCATGTCATCTCTGGAGAGACAAATCCACAGTTTGAGAACTGCAAAACTAAGCATCTCTGATGGTATCTTCTAGACCAGAGGTCGGCAACCTTTCAGAAGTGGTGTGCCGTGTCTTCATTTATTCACTCTGATTTAAGGTTTCGCGTGCCAGTAAAAAAATTTAACGTTTTAGAAGGTCTCTTTCTCTAAGTCTGTAATATAGAACTAAACGATTGTTGCATGTAAAGTAAATAAGGTCTTTAAAATGTTTAAGAAGCTTCATTTAAAATTAAATTAAAATGCGGAGCTCCCCAGACCAGTGGCCAGGACCCGGGTAGTGTGAGTGCCACTGAAAAATCAGCTCGCGTGCCGCCTTTGGCATGCATGCCATAGGTTGCCTACCCCTATTCTAGATTGAGCACTGAATCCCATTGGGCAGATAAAACAATTAACCTAAATAATCTATACAGAAGCCCCTGGAACCCCATAAGATTGGGTCACTAATCCATGAACTATTGGAACTAATTTACAAAACTTTTCTTAAGCATTACATGAATATATTATTGTCTCATACTATAGAAATAGAATTTATAATCCCTATTCCATGATGAGATATCTTTGAGCTATAATGTAGTTTAATTAAGATATCTTTAGATAAAATGCTTTTTGAGGAAAAAACCTTTAAAAATCTGATTTAAATAATAAAAAAAAACAGATTTTTATCCACCCTGGTTCCAGGTAGTCCTAGGTCTGATGTTCATAACAATTCCCTCCACTGGTGCCTTTCACACCATCTTGGCTGGATGTGGAATTCTAGCAAAAAGGTCCTCTTAGGTATTTGGCCAGCTGAGTTATTTAAACCACAGTTCTCATTAGGGATGGAAGAATTTGTTTTGCCAAGTTTAACACCGTGGACGTTCAGAGAACTTTCTACAGTTTTGTCTGGACTTTCTCTGCCCTGTGTTGATTGGCCATTTGCTGCAACCCTCTCTCTCCATCACAGCTTCTCACCACACCTGCCTCATCTCCCTTGCCTCCCCATTCAGCATATCCCCTCCTAACTAAACTCACCAAAAAAACAAAATTGGGGAACTGAGACATTTGCTACCAACACATTGTTTACACTGCTGGTGTGTTAGACGCCTCCCTGCACCCTGTGCCCATCTTGTCTGTTTAGATTGTGAGCCCTTCCTGGCAGGGACCGTTTACTACTGTGTTTGTACAGTGCCTAGTGAATGGGACATCAATTCTTGGTTGGAATAAACATGACCACCACCACCACTCAACGGGTCCCTTACGTGCAGCAGAGACCACCTCCACAGGGACTCGCTCTGTCTCAGCAGGGAGGTTTAGAAAGGGGCAGGTAACTCCATGGTTATTTGAATCCACTGAACAAATCCCACCCAGTCATATAGGGCGACGGGGCGGCAACAGGAACAGAACCTGCTGCATCTCTGAGGTTGCAGTAGTGACCATGGATAGGGTCTGCATGGCCATTTCACAGCCCTCATGAACATTCCTTTCTTCCCTCAGCCATTCTTCCTGGAGAGCCTCAGCACAGGGCCTAGATAGTCAGGCTGTGTACTGATGGGAGGATTCAACCTTTTGGATTTGAGGGAGTAAAGGATTGTCTCCAGTTCAGTTAAAACATAGCGCGAGGTCCATTTTCAGACCTGAGGGAAGGAAAGCTCCGCAAAAGCAAGTTGTTCTGCTGGATGGAGGGGTTTACTGAAGAACGTTTAGCAATTCTGCTCCAGAACTTGCAAGGGTCAGGAAGAAGCCAGAGCTATTTACGTGGACATCATGTGATTGCACAAGAGCTCTGGCGCACTATGGCTACGCACCTAGCTCCCAGTTCCATAGGAATTGTGCAAACAGGGCTTCCCAGGCTCAGCAGTACCTCAGGAACCTGAAAGGCAGTGAAAGGCATGTTGTTCCATAAGTGAAAGATGCATGCACTTCTCTCTGAGGCGGTTTCTAGCACAAAGGGGCCAGAGATGCAAGCACTAAGAGGGGGTGGCTTGAGTCCTGAATATTTTCTCCAAGTTTTATTTTGACTTCAGCTGAATCCCGCTGCTCCAAATTACAAAACCTCTGTGCAGGGGGATTAAGCTTTTGATCTGGGTCTGATGTCACCTTAACTTGTCTGTATTTAAGTGCCTAGATATTATGTAGAATAGCGCTCTACAAATACCAGGCATGGATGGATGAGCAGATGGGGGGTGGGGGAGGGGGGGGGGAGAGAAGGCCTGATTTTCAAGCAGCACAGGGGGGCCAGAAAACCTGAGACCTTGTTTCTAAGAGTATGATCCTGCAAGCCCATGAAATTTCTATTGATAGAGCCCTCTCTTTCAAGCCCTGACATATGAATGAGACAAGGAATAGAGCCTTGGCAACTTGATACTAACCACATCAGTTTCTGCTGAGGCTAAACATGACTGACATTATCAACTAATTATGGCTTATATTATAAGTGTCTTTTGACAAAGCAGCAAAAGGGAATTTAGCCCTCTCTCTCCACTTGGTATCAATTGGCACCACACAGCTAAAACCCCAGCTGGGTGGTGCAATTATGGAATCCAGGCCAGCCTTGTTTGGCAGCCTCCAAAACAACATGGTTACTAATCTGTTCCTAAGTGGAAAATACTAGCTGCCTAAGGTTTTAAAAGTAAATTCTGTAAGCCAAAAATAAGTAATAATCTGTAGGCCTCAAAGTACTTTACAAAAGAGGCAAGCATCATTATGCCCATTTCACAGAGGGGGAAACCACTAGGCAATACTGTCTCCATATATCTAAAATCCCATCAAAGCAGATTAAGAGAGGACATGGTTGAAATGCCATATATAAAATTCTAAGGGATGTATTAAAATCAGCAGAACATGCTTCTGTTGTATCTTTGTGCTGCCCCAGGACACCTACTGGAACTTTAACTGTTTCATTATCACTATGATTTAGGACTGAGTTTTCAACAGAAAGACTTCTGTCCCAATCCACATGCTGTACCTCCCATTCAGACTTCAGGAATACGCTCAGAGTGAAATACTAGCAATTCTTCGTTAATCCAGGAGCAGTTTACTGTCTGTGTTCTTTCCTGGTTTAGTTAGTACAGCAAGAACTATTATTTTTTTCAGGAGAACTTTTATAAAGGGGGAAGTACACTTCACGTTATAGAACGTGAATACATTTTTAAATTATGAAAGACACCTTTAGTTTCCTTTCAAGTAATTGCATAATTCCTTAGATCTTGAAAACTTGTTTCTCCTTCCCCTTGACCCTCCTGCATTAGGCACCTGCACAGATTGATCTCTCATTGTTGGGCAAGTCAGGTGTGCTGAGTAGAGCAATTTTTGTTTTGTTCGTGAAGAGCAATTCCATATATATATATATATATATATATATATATACACACACACACACACACATAAAATAACAGTTTGCTAACTGATTTAAGGGGATGAAGGGGAGAAGAGAGGGCAGCGTTCTAATACACTGAGAACATTCACCTTCCCAGACATTTCCATTCATGGCCAGATAACAGGCTCACCAGTTTGTACTTTCATAGTTTAAGAGGATACTGGTGTAAGCTTGTGTCCACTTAAATGGAGCTGACATGGGCATAAGCTATAGCCAGGTCGGCCTTAGGAGATCCAAGTTTGGGTTTGTATGGCTGCTCTGACCTGCCATCCTGTGTATTTCAAATTTCCTCTCAAAATGCCTGAAGTTCTTAGCTGCTGAGCCCTCACAAGTCCCACTGGAATCCAATAGCAGCTGTGGAGGTTCAGCATCTATCAGGATCTAGCCTATAATCAGCTGTGTTTCTACTTCACCCTGGAGTGAGCCCCTTGTAGGAATGAGGAATGCTTCAATCAGGGGCAGCCTTAGGGAAAATAGCATCCTGGGCACACTTGTATTTTGGCACACTAAGCCCCACTGATGCCCCAGACTTCCCCCACCCCATTGCCCCCAGGGCCTGCTGTCTCCCCCGACCCTTTCACAGCTTGCACCCCCGGCCCACCCTGCTCCTTGCCTCTTGACCCCACCTTCACCCCCCAACCACAGCACTCTGGGTGGTTGCCCACTCATAAGGCCAGCCCTGACTTCAATGCCAGAAAAGATTTTATCATCATGAAGTGCTGGGGTAAGCTATGTTGGCCCAATTACAGTTGCTTATATTTCTTGCTTCAGGGCCTAGTTCAGATATGAGATTGCTTCAGTGTCAGGTGTATATTCCTGAAGATATTTTCTAACGAAATATGAGCCTTACTCATTACTTAGATCCTTCAATAGCATCCTATTATAAATTACATGGCTGATCTGGTAGTACAACAGCTGCAACAAAAAAAAAAAACGGAGACTGAGAAGATTAGAAACTCCTGCCCATGCAATGAATCAGTTAACATAAGAACATGCTCAGTTTTCCACCTACAAAAAAAAAAAAAAGATTTCCCCTACACCACCACATCGGGGCACAATATTAGTTTGTTGGTCTCTACTGAATATAGGCATCTAGCCCAGATGTTAACAATGGAGATAATTACATGATCTCTATTTTCTCTTTGTTTCTTTTTTAAAAAAACACTAGAATAGATTTATGAAGCTAGACTACTCTCCAATTGAATAGCTATTATTTGTCTATAGTGGAACAATCAAGACTCAACTGTGTTTGAGCAGCTAGCTAACAAAGTTGTCACAGTTATGCCATTTTCACTCTGAGAGACAGAAGAATTTTGTAATTTGCTCTAGCTCCCCTTTTAGCTCCAATACATGAAACTAGTAAATTTAAACTAAAATCCTTTTAGGAACATTTGGTAGCATACTTCAAAAGAGGGTGAGTAAACAGAGGCAATAGACATTTTCTAGTGTTTATCCTAGTAGTAGAGATGATCTTTGAGAGCTTGCCACAGTTTATACTGGAGTTTTCTGAAGTTCTTGTTACTACTCATAAAGACCAAATATTTAAATACTCCAACATTTGAAGAACATTCAAGCTCTATTCTGAGAATATGTATGAAATAGATCAAGGAAAACACTTCAGTTTGTCCCAATATTTCTTTGGCATAAAAAATTGGTAATGATAGAGCTGAGAGCCTATGTTAATAATATGGTTAACAACATCAGAAGCAGGATAGGCTTTGTAGCTAGGGCACTGGACTACATGCAATGAGACCTTGGTTCTAATTTCAACTTCACCACGGACCTTAGGAAAGTCACTTCATCTCTTTGTGCCTCTGTCTTTCCCCCTTTGTCGGTCTTTCCTGTTTACATTGTAAGCTTGTCTCTTACTGTGTGTTTGTTTGGTTAGGCCTCCAAGTGTTAGTACAATGCAAACAACAGTTAATTAGTTTACCACAAAACAGTATTTTGGATGGACTAAGTTTTGGCTGGTTCTGAAATGTGCTGCCAGAGGCTGTGCAGCTGGGGGGCACGAAGCAGCCTACTATAGGGCAAAATAAGGGGGCAGGCCTTATTTCAGAAAAAGACTACTACACCCTATCTTTAGGAAATTTCAATCACTGAGATGATTTTTACTACTATCATCTCCATACCAGTGACTTGGGAATCCACTGGTTCCAGACTTTTCTCCATCCACTCAATCCTGAATCTCATTCAATCTCTCCAACATCTGCTGGATGTTTCACCACCAATTTAAATTTAACATGGACAAACCCAAACTTGTTTTCTGCTCTACCACATGCTCCGTTACCTCCAGTTCCCATCACAGTCAACATCATCCCCCCCACCCACCTTAATTAACTGCTATAACTTGTGGAGTATCTTTGACTCTTTCTTTTGCTCCCTATATCTAAACCATGCCAAATCCTGCTGCTTCTACCTCCACGACATCTGTCTTGTTCTGTCCCTTCAGTAAAGACTCTTCTTCAATTCATCTCCTTTTTGATCTCCCCCATACCCACATCATCCCACACAAAAAACACTACAACTAAAACTCTCTCCATTAGCTCTCATACTTGCTGACAAAACACTGGTCCATTCTAATTAGCATTCAGGTGCATAAAGGGCATTATCTGATAGTCTTATACACCCCAGTTTTCATTTAGTCCAACCCACCTATTATTACTCTCTCCCCAGAGAGCGTTTATTCAGCTCCTAGCCCCATTCATTCCCCACCCACACTGCACTGAATGCGCACAGCCACTCCTTCCCGCCCTCACCACACCCACCCATTCTGCACACGTCCAATCAACCCCAAATGCAGCTCAGCGGCTGAGGCTCTCGAGCCAGCCCTTCCTCCCATCGCCTACCCCAGCTGCAAGGGAGAGGGGAGAAGTACACGTGCCTTCCTATGATAAGCAGAGCTCACAGGGGGAGGAAGGGGGGCTCCATAAGTGCAGAGTCCCTATCCCCTCTCAGTCACCACTCCAAACCCCCTGCCTGCCGGCTCCTATACCTGCCTCCCCTCCCCCTGGTAAACAAGCCCCGTGTGCCTCATACAACCAATTCTTCCCAGGCTTGAATCTGACCAGTGAATCATGTGGCATCCCTTCCCGCGGTCAGAAAACCACTCCCCAGCGTCCCGACTGCTCGCTGAGCGCTCACCCCTTTGATCTCAGCGCAGCAGCTGTTCCCTGCCGGACAGCCAGCTCCTCCCCACGCTCCGCATTCTCCTGCCGCCTCCGCGTAGGTCAGGAGGTGGGGGAAAGATACCAGCAATACCTGCCCTTCCACTCCGAGCCCCTCATATAAGGGGCAAGTTAGGAGTGAAGCTTACTACATGTCACCCACCCACCCACTCTTCCCTGTACCACTCTCCAACATGCCACTGCCCCCACACTTGCTCCCAGCGCCTTTCCACCCCCTCACCTATCAGAGGAGTCTTCTTAGGGCACAAGTGATCTCTCCCATCTCAGCAGGAGACTAGCTGCAGCACTTTTGGACAGGCAGGGATTTTAGCAATGCTCTTCCCCTGAAGAGCTGAGTGCTTTAGAGGGCTGGGGAAGCAGGTAGTTGCCCTCAGTGGTATTCCCTAGGGTTGAAAGGAGAGGAAGAGGCTAACAACCCACTCCTGCAGATGTCAGAAGAGGTGTAGGGGGGGGAATACTATCAGTCCTTTTCTTACAGAAAACTCCCATGGTAAGAGGGAGCAAGCTGGGTGTGTGGTGGTCAGGTGTTATGGGAAGGCAACTACAGCAGCACAGAGAGGGATTGGTGTGGGGTAAGCAGTGCTAGTATCTTCACTAGTGAGTGGTAAGAATGGCTAGAGAGCGGGTGGGGAGCTGCAGAGCCAGTAGGAATTAGCCGCACCCTAGTGGCTCTCTGCCCAAAGGGCTGAGCTCTGGTAGTGCTCCCAGTCCTTTGTTTACACAGCTAAACGGTATGGAGAACTAGTGGCCAATCTGAAGGGAATTTTCCTGCAGACCATAAAAGAGTCTGAAAACCCAGAGTCTATGTAGAAGATCAGCGCAGTTAGCAGGTCTGAGCTTCTAAGGTTGTTGTCCTTCCATTGTAAGCTCTACATAATGCTGCTTGCACTGCTTATCAATCCTTGTTCTGCATTGCTAGTCTGGTCCACCTGATTGACAGCTATGCCCACCTCCCCTCCTGAGATCAGCTGCAAAGCCACTTCCTTCTCCATTCAGCTCCTTCCTGAAGATCCACCTCTGGTGTTATGCCTATAGAAACTAGTTGATGGCTAATGGAGAGTTTGAGTCATTAACATTTATATATTTAGCCACCTTGTCTGTAGACATTGTATTGCTTCCTTTGTCCATTTTATTTTTGAACACAGTAAGAGCTCTTCAGGGCTGGGACTATTCCTTTCTTTTGTTTAGAAAATAATTAGCACACTGGGGGCAGTTACTGGAAAGAAATAATTCTGAGAGGTATAGCAGAGCAGGGTTTGGTAGCAGCCTTCCTAGCTAGTTACAAAACACTTTCCCTGCTAAGCATTGGTTTTCAAATGCTTGTAACTCTCCAAGAAGATCTAACTCTTACCCTTAAGGCTTTATGCTTGATCTCTTGCTGAAGATGAATTTTCCAGCAAGGCCTGAGCCAAATCCCTTTAGCCACTTGACTTAAAGGAGGGGGCAGGGAAAAAACAAACACTTTCCTACTAAAGAAAAATTCAATCTTTTGTGACGACAGAAACAGGTGAAAGTTGAAACGTGGCATCACCTAGTCCTAAACAAAGACTTATAAAGCAGGGTCATGGTAGACTTATCCAATAACTGCAGCAGTTTGCATGCATAACAAAATAAAACATCCAATAAAGCTTCTGTCAAGTGAACCAGCCATATTCAATATTTATAGGAGCTAAGAACTTTCCCAGACTGCAGACCCCTTGTTGCTGCTTTAATTTCTTTCTGTGTTGGAAGGTAGAATTTCTGTTCCTGGTATCTGATTAGTGGAGGGTGTGCTGTTTGTTTGTTGTTGTTTTTAACACAGAAGGCCATGATTTAGAAAACCATTTATCATTTTGTCAAGATTACATATTTGTAGAATATGTAACAAGATTTCTAAGGAACAGATGTTTCACTTTTTATTAAAAATAGATATGACAAAAATACACATTCCAGTAAACAAGACTTCTCCAGTTGTCACGTGGAAGCAATAAGATGCTAACATGAAAAACTTCCTATATACATAGATCCTTTCAATGGCTAATTAATTGTCTGATATTTTTGTAAGCACATCTCAGATAATTCTTTTTAAGAAACTTTCCTATAGGCAGAACTTTTAAGGTGGGCAATCATCATTTGCTCCAACAGCCATTTGAAGCCAATAGTCCAGGTTCCTAAAAACAACAAAATTGTATAAGTTCTCTCCTCCCTTTTGGAAACCATGTTCACTTTCTCTCCAGGAAACAGGGCTGTCTGCAAAGCCATGTACGGTTAAGGTCACCCACTGCGCCAATTTTGGTTCATCAAAATAGCAACTGGAAAAGAAAAATACATTAACTGCTAATTAGAATGGAACAATAAGTTATGTTGAAGTACACCAGAATGGAATTAGAGACCTAACTACTTAACTGAAATGTATAACTAAAGGAGATAAAAATCACTTTTTACTGAAATGTGGGACACCCAGTAGTGTAATGAGAAATTCCAACTGCTGTCATATCATTTTAGAAGGTACATATGGAGAGCACAAAGGGTTGTAGTTTTCCTGCTGAGACACTAGCATTCCTTCAGACCCTTAATACTGCCTTAAATTAAAATATTTATGAGACTGCTCAGTTTAAATATTTTAATATTAACTGTTTATGTAAAACTGAACAAAAAACAAAAGAAATGGGACCAAATGGCATTTCACAATGAAGAACTTCACCCCTGAAGATTTATATTGTATGATGTACTTTGACACATGTAACTGAGCTGTACTTTAATTAGAAATACTTGTTGTTTTTAATAAAACTAGCTTTTCTGAGCCGCCTCTGGCAGCCACCATCTTGCAGGGAACTGGCATTATTTGTGACTAGGATAATAGAACAATCCAACGTCAGAGTGGAAGACATATGGAAAGAAAATCTGGTGAACGGACTCTTTTTGTGGATTAGTATTTCAGCAACCAGAAGGGAACCAGACTACAAATCATAAACTAATATTAATAAAGACCAGGCTTTGTCCAGTGGTCTTAAGACTGGGAGCCAGAACATCTGTGTTTTAATCAAAGCTCAGTGTGACTTGCTTTAGGAGTTGAAAATTTGGCTGTGACTTGCCCAATATGACATACAGTGGGCCTGATTTTCAAAAATGCTGAGCTCCCACAGCTGCCATAACTTCAGCGAGAGCTGTGGCTGCTTAACACTAAAAAAAACAAACAACAAGACTAGAATATCTCAAAGTTGGGTCCCCCAAAGCTGAGGTATTCAAAATCAGTTGTCACTGTTGATAATTGTGGCCTTAACCTCTTTGCTTCAGTTTCCCTATATGTAAATTGGGGAGGATATCCTTTACTCACCTCTGTGGGGTCTTGAAGATTAGTCTTTGTAAAACACTTTGAAGGGGAAAAGTATTAAAACTGTAAATATGTTATAATAATGTAACTCTGATCGCCCTTACCATAGCTGTTCCAATAACTGAATTATCTTCTCTGGGACTATAAAGCCAGTGATTGTGCACAAATAGGCTTGCTCCACTACTGTGCTGGGCTGAGGACAGCAATAGGTTGATAAGAAGCTAAATGACTTGTTGTCTCTGAAAACAGAAATAATCTGGATGAGGTACACTGCAAATTTTCTATACCAACGCTACCATTTTCAGAGTTGTGCATCAACCATGAAGCACCTAAATACATATTTAGGCCTCTAAATAAATGGTCCGCTTTTCAGAAGTGCTGAGCACCTGTGAAAAATCAAGTCACTTATTTAAGGTACCTCAAGACTGAAGTGCCTACTGTCAGGCATCAAAGGCAGTAAATTATGGCTTATGTTTTTTAAAAAATATTTAAGATGAAGGCAAGTTCAGACACTTACAAACCAACTTTGTTGCAAACGGCACCTAGCCATTCAAACAGTTCCTGTGCACTGCATGACTCTTCCAGCTTTCCTTGCAGTTCATTACTATGGAACACTGGACACTGCAAATTTCTTAATGTGCTGAATGTTGTTTTTGGCTGATGGGCTTGTATTTGGTTTTTGGAAAAGTATGACATCAGTGTTGATCCTTCTGCACCTAACAACACAGACCACAAAGTTGTTATAAAACTGCAACAACAAAGGAACACTGAGTATCAAACTAAACTGAAACCTTTACATGCATCCGTAAAGAAAAGATGTGTGAGATGCTCTATATGATGAATTGAAATTAAAACTGCTTACATGCTATCTACTTAAGCCAGAGCCCTAGATTTTATATCTTCTCCTCTTTTCTTGGAAATGAAGTACAGTTTCAGATCCAGCAAGCTCAGAAACCTTATTGAGCCATATTTGTATAGTTCAATTTGTCATTAGCAACAGTTAAGGCAAAATAAAAATTAAACTCATGTATTACAGAACATCTTCAAGGATGAGTGTTTATTTAATGTTTCCGAATAAATAGCCACAGGAAAGGAAAAATTATGCTTTTCCACTTGTTCTTTCTCTATAAGAATGCAAATGGAGAATCTGATCATCCCACTGAAACGTTAACCAGATTTGGAGGCTTAGATGACAGTTTATTACAAATAAACTATATTTAGGTGATGATGTTCTATCACTAACATTATGTTTTGAGTCTGTCCTCTTTTCTCCCACACCATCTCTTCAAGATATATTAACAGACTCAAAAACAAGATATCCAATTGGTAAAAAGCAATTTTTATAATGTCCCTGCCTACACTTTGAAATCATTGGATGAAAGGAGAAAAAAGACAGTGGCAGGCTGTTCCTGAAGAGATGTTCTATATAGGCCACCAACAAGAGAGCTTGTACTCTGCGTGTCAGAAGAACAGCATAGAGCTGCTTGAAAAATGGTCACTTTTCCCCATGGAAAATTTCAATTTTTCAGCAAAAATTCAAAACATAAAACATTTATGTGGAAAACCAAACTTTTTTGACTTGGAAATACTGCTGCAGTGCCTTGTGCTCCTTTATAGGCCAGGCTTCCTGGTTGATGTTGGACAACTCCTATAATGTACCACAGTTTCCCCTTTTGGAGAGGGGAGGCAGTGGATCATGACAGACGAAGCCAGGCCAAGGAGCCTGGCCTATAGAGGAAAACGGGGACATGAGGCAAACAAACTACAACTCCCATGAGGCACCACTGCAGCACTTCCAAATCAAAAAATTTTTTTTTTTTTGGATGAAGAAAAAAAAAAAACTGTAAAAAAAAATATATATATAGTTTCAATGGAAATTTTTTAACCAGCCTCACAAAAGGCCCAATAACAGGACATACAATGGTTGTACGTTAATTTCAAAATCAAACAGCAATTGCAGTTTTCTTCCTGATCAATTTTACTTCATGTCACTGCACCTTTGAGGTGCCATCAACAAGAGTTTGTTCTTTAAGTAACAAAATGTCACTATATTACAAGTTTACAACCCAAATAAGAATGATATCTAATTATTGGTGTATGCATTGTTGTTGCAGCCATATTGGTCCCAGGATATTAGAGAGACGAGTTGGGTGACGTAATATCTTTTACTGGACCAACTTCTGTTGGTGAGACAGACAAGCGTTCTAGCTTACAGAACTCTTCACACAGCCCAGACCTGAGGAAGAGCTCTTTGTAAGCTCAAAAGCTTGTTTCTTTCACCAGCAGAAGTTGGTCCAATAAAAGATATTACCTCACCCATCTAATTTTATGTCATCCATAGTAATATTTGAATATTCTTCTAATATTACAGTTCATTCTTATTACCTGTGTTATACCAGGACAGCAGGAAATCAAATTCTAAAGGTTTCTTCTCTTTCAAGGCCCAAAGCACTCTTTTATGTTTC
This sequence comes from Malaclemys terrapin pileata, assembly GCF_027887155.1. Lineage (NCBI taxonomy): Eukaryota > Metazoa > Chordata > Testudines > Emydidae > Malaclemys > Malaclemys terrapin. Next base: position 117,174,145 of record NC_071506.1, on the reverse strand, counting down.
TTACTATCAGGATCAAAGGCCGAGTCAGTCAAGTCAATGGTAACAACTGTAAAAGATGAAAGGGCAAATTTTACTCAACTGAGCTCAGCTTTAATATTCAGATTCTATAAGAATTATCAGAGTACTAGAAGACTTTGTCAACTACTTTTTTATGGAGACACTTTGTTTTTCCTTTTAAGTTAACCCTCCACGCCTTGTAGCATTCTCTCAAAATCTTAGTCATATAGCTGTTGCTCTCCATTTTGCAAATGAAGATTTTTCTCTCTTTATTCTGATGTAGAAGACGTTACAACTGCTGCATTTTGTTAACTTCTCTGTTGTGTCTCAGCTTCACTGTGCACAAATCAAGGGAAAGTTGTGGGATTTTGTTTGTTTGGTGGTTTTTTTGTTTGTTTGTTTTTAAGTTAACTGCTTTCTAAAAACCAGCAATGAGCAGCTCACTTTTGTGAGGGAAATGAGAAAAGGGGGGCTGTCATGCCAAAATAGTGGCTTTAAAAAAAATACTGGCAACAGACCATTGGTATTTAAGAAAAAAAGCTGTAGCTTACAGCACCAGGAAAAACCATACTTATGGCTTCAGCACTGTTTCCATTATGAGCCTGTTTTCCCACACCCATCGGTCCCAGTTCAAAGATGAATTAAAAAAAAAAAAAACTGAAGAAATTTTATTGAGCCATTTTTAAGTTTGATGAATTAGCATTATGTCCTATTTTGCTACCAGTTGTTTTTATTCAGATAACTTAAAGCCAACAGAACTCTGAAAGTTCATCTTTGCTTGTAATTAGCTTTCAATATGTACGACTCTTATAGGCTTGTGGGGAGAGGATATGAACTAAAAGAGTTAGTGATTTGTAAAAAATCAGACATAAGCATGTCCACAGGATATCTGCCAAGAACTGCAAATTTTCTTTACAGTGTGCAAGGCACGGAGGCTACTGAAAGGACAATTTGCCTGAGAAAGATTTTAAGTGTCTCAAACAAACAGAACAAAATCCTCTCTCTCTCTCTCTCTCTCTCTCTCTCTCAACAAAAGGGGTCTCTCAAATTTAGTTTTTTCTTTGCAGAATGCTGCAGAAACTGCAAGGTGTAAGCTTTCATTTAAAAAAAAAATTATGTTTTTTTGTTTTTCTGCTGTGAAGATACAGAGATTGCATACAATATATAAAATGCAAAAATGCTCACATCCTACATTATTGCAATAAAAGGGATATATAATTAAAAATAAATCAAGAAATGCAGAAATTAAGTTCTTACAATATCAACAAAATATTAAATGTATATGTTCTATTTGTGCTCTTCTTGTTACTTGTGTAGTTTACATATTTCTCTCAATACATGTATAGTGTGTGCACACAGGGAGAAAACATCCCAGAGATTAACCAAATTTAGAGGAATCAAAGCTTAAACTGAGATACTTTGGTGTCCTATTAAGACACTTTATAAATGGATATTACTATTAGAATAGGTGCTGTTAGTGTAAACAATACTTACTATATCTCATGACTTTTTTACCAGAATACTGAGATGGACGACCTTGTAGTCCAAGCTCCTCATATGTGTCCTTGTCTACTGATATAATTAGTTTTCCTATGAACAGAAAGGATTTTTGTTAGTACCAGTTATCTCTTCCATAGCTCCCTTTAAAATCTTTGAGAGTCTCATGCTGCATAAAGTTAAACCTGGATCACTAGGTGTTAGTAATGTAATCCAGGCTCCTTCAGTTTCAGTTTAATGGACCACAAAGAGAAACCCTGGAAAATCTTAACAGTAGATTATTGTTGGTTGTCAAAATATGTCTTATGAATTAGCATGAGTGAACCCTAAATAACATAATTCCTGAGTTGAGGTTAGTGGCTGTATATACATACAAAAGAGGATATCCCTGCCGCAAAGAGCTTACTTGAAGAATTTCAGTTTACTTGTGCTCTGCCAAACACTTGCTTTTTTTGGAGAGGGGGGAGGGGGGGGAAACTGGGTTATGACAATTAGCAAATGAGACCAAAAATAAAAGGATATGAAAAGATTTACATTTTTACTGTAATTGCTGTAATATGTATTGTGTAATATGTTGAAATCTCAAGACGTTTGGAAAACAGTGAATCAAAACAAAGCTCTCCATTACTCTCATGTGTGAAATGCTTAATCATACTTTGAGAGAAGTATTAGTCAGTACTTTTAAGAACTAAATATACTAAAACCACCTGACCCATATTTTTTAAAGGGGGCAGGGTCAACTTAAAATGGTTTAGATTTTAGAGTTTGTAAAAAGCAGCCTTCAATAAAGTTTCAGATCAACAGAAATGCTTGTTTTTTAATTCCAATGAAAACAGTTTTTACACAAACGTTCCTCTACAACATTAGCAATCCAAGGTTTGCAGCACTGACCATTTGAAATAAGTAAAAGTGAAACTGACTTAATTGAGTTTACTTTCCATGATGTAAGAAATGAAATAAATCGTGAGCATTAACAACAAAGAGTAACTTTCATTTTTTTTAATATTTCATTTTAATAATTACTAGTAAATATAGGTAAAGAAATGTACTCATGATTTTCCAGTTGACAGTACCCCTTTCAAAAACCCAAGTAAAAACAAAACAATCAAAGGCATTAGTCAATGTCTATGTATAATGAATAGTATGAATTCATACCAGTCGGTAGTAGAGCAGCAGAATTATCTTGATCAATTTTTGTGTTGTATGTAAGAGCATAGCATGAACCTTTAACACAAAGGAACAGTACAATCTGAGGTTATACAGTTCGCAAAAGATATACTGGCAATATTTAAGTTAGACTCATCTCAAGATAAATAAATCAGTCAGTTGCTGTTTAGATCCTGCTTGATTTCTGCACTTCAACTAACTAGCCTTCTCCCACTATGGTACTTTCATGTTACCTCTACAAATCTGACAGTGACATTTTCAGGGTTTTATAACCCAGATGAAATTCATTCCAGGCCCAAAATTGAAACACTTTATTTCACCCTGGAAGTGATTCTTTTCACCAAATTAGAAAAAAAATTGGTCCAACCATTTTTCAGATATTGGGTCACATTGAAAAACAGAGAGGACGCTGTTGTTATTGTGGACATTTTTGTTCAGTCATATCCCACAACCACCTTCATCTTCTAAAATCAAGAGCCCAGTCCTGTAATCTTGGCACATGAGTGGTCCCATTGCTTGAATAGGAACTGTTGGCACAAGTACTATTCAAGAGAATAAGAGCAGTAAGAAAGAGGGTCCTAAATTTAGCAAGTAATTAATCCTTAATGGAGGGACAACTACTTTCCTTTTAAAACAGCTCATTTGAAAAAATCCTTTGCTACACGATTGAGTCCTCAGTGATAGGGAACTTTTTGACATCAACAAAGTGGTGGATGTCCCTGGATGTCTGCCATCAACATGCCTTTTCTTCAGAGTGTTAAATATCAAAAGCAGGAGACACATTGTTCCATTTTTAATGTTCAAGATGGAAGAAGGACCAGAGGGAGAAACCATTTCTATGTGCAGATTTACATGCCCTCTTTGGAACTCGCAGATTTTATTCATAATTACTATCTCTATAATGACATTTAATGAAAGACCCAGAACTTCACAAGATGATTACAAACTATATGGAGAAGAATCACGTCACTAATATCTGAAATGCAGTTACCTCTAGGCTGGAAGATAGCTGCGATTAAACAACAGCAACACATCACTACAGTTCAGGACATAAAGCAAAGCATAAATCATACCCAATTGAAAGTGCAAGGAGAATTCAGGAATTCAGGTAGGCAGACTGTAATTACTCAAATGGAACCCAGCTAGAGCACCCGGGCTAACCTTCCCTCATTCCATTCCTGTAAAGAATGCCACAGGCCTTACACATGTTCACCTATTGAGATCACAAACCTTAACAAGACTTTTGATTTTAACATCTTGCTTCTCCCTTTCATCCATGTACAAACACATTTCAATGCTTGCTGTACCTTAGTGCAATGGTTTTCAACCTTTTTTTCTGGGGACCCAGTTGAAGAAAATTGTTGATGCCCACAACCCAGGGCAGGGGGTTGGGGCACCGGAAGGGGGTAGGGCTGGGGATGAGGGGCTTGGGGTGCAGGAAGGGGCTCTGGGTGAGTGTGTGAGGGCTGGGGCGCCTCAGGGCTGGGGCAGGGGATTGGGGCGTGGGGTTGGGGCGCGGGCTTACCTCCGGCAGCTCCCAGTCAGCAGCGTAGCTGGGGTGTAGAGGCAGGCTTTCCACCTGTCCTGGCACCGCGGACTGCGCTGTGCCTTGGAAGCGGCCACCAACAGGTCTGGCTCCTAGGCAGAGGCACGCAAGCGGCTTCGCGCGATTCTTGCCCGCAGGCACCTATCCCCCCTTCCCCCTCAGCTACCATTGGCTGGTTTCTGGCCAATGGGAGTACAGAGACAGTGCTCGGGGTTGGGGCAGCATGCAGAGCCCCGTGGCCCCCCTTCCTAGAAGATGAACCCGCTGCTGGCCGCTTCTGGGGTGCAGTGCGGTGTCGGAAAAGGTAGGCACTAGCCTGCCTTTGCTGGGCAGCACCACCAACGGGACTTTTAAAGTCCCAGTGGTGCCTTACATGCCGTGACCCAGTACTGGGTTGCAACCCACGGTTTGAAAAACACTACCATAGTGTATGTCTACACTACAAAAAAGGTGTGTTAACTTGGATTAGTTACCCTGTGGTAGCTAACTTGTGTTAAAATATCAGTGAAGATACAGCAACTTGGCTTTTAAATTGGGTTAGCAGTTAGGCTCCTCTTCCTATAGATTTTATTTTGAGATGCTAACCTGAGTAAAAGCCAAGATGCTGTGTCTTCACTGCTATTTTCACACAAATTAGCTATTGCAGTTGGCTAATCCAAGTTAAGAACACTTTTTTTTGCACTGTAGACACACCCTAAATAACTAACTGTTACCTCAAGCCCTCTAGAGCTAGAATCCAAAAAATATCATTCTGAAATCTTGGAATTATTGCTTTCAAATGTTTAATGCTTTACTCTCTAGCTAGTGGTTTATGAGATCATTCCTGTTAAGAATTATGTGGGGAAAGCTGTTGTAAAGGTAAACGTTGTCAGGAGCAGTGTACATTTTCAGGCATTTGTCCAAAAACTCTAACGAGGAAGAGAATAAACTGATCTGAGTGTACTACAGGATTCCCTTTATTTAGTTCTCCCACCCTTAAAAAAAAATATGGAAATTCAATTTTTAAAAAAACCACAGTGACCTTGCTCTCTCCCCACATTTTCTGTCCATTCTCCACCATTTCTTCTACCACTAATCTTTCTCTTCTGCACTATAACAGGTATAATAGCCCATTTACCAGGGAGCAGAGAGAAGAGAAGAGTGATGCAAACTTCTCTATTTGTTCGTCTCTTCCAAATGCCAAGAATGTCACAGTACAAAAAACTCACAGAAAACAAAACAAAACAAAACAAAACCTGATGTTATCACAAGCACTTTTTACTATTCCAGGAAGCACTGGCAAGACATTTGGTTTCATTCATATTCACTGTATGTATTTTTAGCTCCCCCTTACCTTTCTTCACGAATGTATTGATAAATTCATGCGTAACCAATTCATGAAGGGATAAATTCTTCACCAAATAATACTCTCCAATGTCTGTGATAACACTTTTCAGTGCTTCTGGAAGAATTCCACATTCAGGGATCAAAAATGACACCTATTCAGACCATATTTGTAATGCAAATTAGATCTTACATATAAACATAGATAATCGAAATTACAAAACTGGGCTGAAGAAAAGAAATAAGCAAACAAAAATTCAGCTCCTCAAAGAGATTAGCACATAAAATTAAAGAGTTAAAGGTATCTGAAGATGGGTGAGTGCCCCAAATAGCAAGAGGCGAATTCAGCACATAACTAATTTTAAGATAGCCCCACTCTAGATGCCCTTGAGTTTCACAATTACTAAACCTTGTTAGGACTCAGTTCTCTATTTTGCATCGTTCATACACAGTACAGTGCCATGTAAAGCACTACAGAAAGGGATATTATTGCACAGCATGGTTTTGCAAAGGGTATGGTTTTAAGACAAAATAAAGGTTAGTTTAAAATCTGTTTTGAATGCTTACCTTTGCTATTTGGGGCATTTACCACATAATGGGTTAAATCTGTCCTTAGTTATGCCCATGCACGAATGGATTTGGGTAGGGTAGGATTTGGTCCATTTTTAAGATGAATACATTCCATGGTGCAAGACACAGATTTACCCTCCCCCCCCCCCCCATTCAAATTAAGCCTGCTTGATCCATAAAAACTCAGATGAGATCAGGTGCATTCAATGTAGTTTGGCTATTCTCCCAAATTCAAGCAGATTAAGGCCTAATGTGTTTCTTATGAGAATGAACGAGGCAAGCTCTCAACTACACAAGACAATCAAAGGAGAAGGCGTTGCTGCTGTCTTCCTTGTGACCAGTGGTTAGAGCACTCACCCAGGATGAGGGAGACCCAGGTTCAAAATTCCCCCCATCTACCAGGATTTAAACAGGGGTCTCCCACTTCTCAGGCAAGTGCTTTACCCACTGAGCTATGGGATAATCTGATACAGCGTTCCCTCAATCTCTCATGCCGAAGCTGTTTCACTGCAGCTAAATAATTAAAGAGAGTCAATGGAGCAGGGGGACTGGACGCTGGGTCTTCCACCTCCTGGGTGAGTGCTCTAATCACTGGCCTAAAAGTTATAACCAAACACTAGATTTTGAATAGTCTCTGAGCACACCTACTGGATCAAGCTCCACCAGCAAGTTAGGCAGGTGAACACCTATCTTCCCCCGTTCATAAGTTGCTCTGGAGCTTAGGCAGGAGACAGGATTCCAGATAGTTAGAGCAAGGCAGCAGTGCACAGGCCCAGAGGCAGAAACGTAAGTAGCTATGGAATTTTTACCCTGAAAATTTAGGTGCTGAGTGAGTTTAAGGGCCTACAGGGTTCAGCTGGAGTTTTGTGAATTGCATTAGAACCTAAAACTGGAACTTAGGTGCCAAAGTCTGATATTTAGGTGTCTACATACCTTTGTGCATCTAGTCCTCAGCTACTAAGGTGATGAACATAATATAAGAACCCATACAGAATAGAATACAGGGGAGCTGGGAATAGGCTGAGTCTGACATGGCAGCATTGAGCTGCCCTTTGGATGAGAGTGAGATAGACCTTAACACAAAAGTAGTGCTTTGAAAAAGGGAGGGGGTGAGACTCGGGAGAAGTGTATTGCCGAGAATGTCTGACGCTGAGCCTCAATTAAAATGTTTTAGCCATTAATTTTCTAATCAGGGTGTGATGCTTCCGTTGGGGTACCCAGAACTATAAGCCACTGTGCTACCCCCTCTCAGACCCAGCAAGCGAGAGCTTTGCTGCTGCTAAGTAACGGGTCAGAGGCCTGGCACACCAGCTTTTCTTCTTCACCAGCAAACGCTACAGGATTCTGCCAGTCCAAAACTTCCTTTGCATGTAACAACCAGTGAACCCCAATTCCCAAGTTCCACAGAGACATCTCTTTGCCGAATCCAGTCCCTCTCACTGGACATTCCCAGAAATTATTAAGTTTGCTGCCTGCAAAAAAGACCGCATGCATATCAGTCTGTTAGGTTAGCTGAAGATTCACTCTCCAATTTAATACACAGCACTGACATGGTTTTGTAATAAAAGAAGAATAAGTTTGTTAACGAAGAACAAATGTAAGTGATAATAAATAAGAATAAAAAAAACAGGTATGGTTACAAGTGAAACAAAACAAAATATGCTTTCTTGTGGCAAACAATTTCAGCAAGTTCCCTTTTCTAAGCAGGTTTCTCATCTATAGTCAGTTTCCAGATACTCTTGCCTTCTAGGCCAAGAGAGCTTTCATAGGCTCAGAGGACACTGAACCCTAAATTCCCTCGATGACGGGATGACTCAAATCTCTCTTTGTCCCCCTTATATTACCCCAAAGTTCACGGTCTCTGTTTCAAGAGCCAGGAAGGTACAGACTCCATCCCCCATCGTGATCATTAAGTGATCATCTCCCCACTTGCTAGTTTGATGGCTTTGTTTACCTTATATGTAAATATACTTTTCATTGTCCTCTGTGATCAAGCTGGCCAGACAAGTAAAAACACATTCCTTAGTCTAGGGCAGGCTGGGCTTTATGTGCTGCCTGCCAAACAAACATATTTTCAGCACACATTTCTAACTCTTTGTACACACCCCGTACATATATCATGCAATGATTTTCAGGACCAACATGTTAACGGTTTGCATATGATACTTTACACAACATCATTTAGATACAGATTATGACCACAGTATGTTGGGGCAATGAGAGCGTCAGGCCTGATGTGACTTATGGTATGTTGTGCTCTCTGCTAGTTGGCACTGAGGGTTGCACAGGGGTCTGTGGTGACAAGGGAGGGGACAGAGTGGATTTGGGTTTTTCAGCAACATTCAGATGGTTTAACTGCAGTTATTAAACTTTGACAGAAAGGCCAGTGACCATTTAATTTTGCAGCCAAACCAGAGGAGGCTTAGTAAACTCAACTACAATTTGCTTACTTGCTGCTGCAAAATGCAACTCAATTTGATTCTAAGAGAGAAGCTCTCTCTTTCCAATCTTTTGTTACAAATGTTTGCATGCAATCTTAGGCCCCATTCCAGATAATGCTCTATGTGACCACTGGGGTCCACCCCCAAGGAGTCACTTGTAGGATTGGTACCTTTAATCTTCAGACACAATTCTGCACCCTTACACCCACATGGAGCTCCACTGATTTCAATGGGGTTCTGGATGTGTGCAGCAGTTTGCAGGATCTGGGCTTTAGGTACCGCTGCAGCCAGGAAGATTAATTTACAAATAACTTACACACAAATAAGTCTAAAATCTATACTGTGACCCTAAGAGGCACTCAGTGCCAATGGGAGAGGGTCCACTGTTCTGTAACTCCTATCAGGCCTGACATAAAGAACGGCCATACTGGGTCAGACCAAAGGTCCATCTAGCCCAGTATCCTGTCTTCCGACAGTGGCCAATGCCAGGTGCTTCAGAGGGAATGAACAGGTAATCATCAAGCAATCCATTCCGTTGCCCATTCCCAGCTTCAGGCAAACAGAGGCTCAGGACAACATCCCTGTCCATCCTGGCTAATAGCCATTGATGGATCTATCTTCCATGAACTTATCTAGTTCCTTTTTGAACCCTGTTATAGTCTTGGCATTCACAACATCCTCAGGCAAGGACTCCACAGTTTTACTGTGCGTTGTGTGAAGAAATACTTCCTTTTGTTTGTTTTAAACCTGCTGCCTCTTAATTTCATTTGTGACCCCTAGTTCTTGTGTTATGAGGAGTAAATAACACTTCCTTATTTACTTTCTCCACACCAGTCATGATTTTATAGACCTCTGTCATATCCCCCCTTAGTCGTCTCTTTTCCAAGCTGAAAAGTCCCAGTCTTTTTAATCTCTCCTCCTATGGAAGCTGTTCCATACCCTTAATAATTTTTGTTGCCCTTTTCTGTACCTTTTCCAATATACCAATTCCAATGACACACTCATTACATCTACCACATTGCTATGATGTTATTTTCTACAAAGAGTGTTGTGTGAAGTATCAAGTGAAAGCTGGTGACACACTAGTCATTAATATCATTGCATGATGATGCATGGATGCAGTATAAAGAGTTATGTATGTGTGCTGGAAATATGTTTCTATAAGAAGTTCTGGGGGCAGATTTGATCACGTTTGTCCTAGACAAAGGGAATGTTGATTCGCCTATGTCTATAATGTAAACTGAGCACAGGGTTGCCAGAGACAATGGACCTTTCATTTGCATCTAAGGAAAACACCAGTTATCAAGAGGATGAGGCAATAGCACGGCATCAGCACACACCAGAGGACACCTCATAATCTGAACCACAGGGAGTCAGCCTGACTCTTGGGACAAAGACTATGAACTTTGGGGAATATAAGCAGCAAAAGGACATATTGCTACTCATAACTGAGGGTACAAAGAGGTCAGTGCTCTTTGCATCTATGAACAGTGGATCTCCAACCAGATGGGTTGATGATGCGAAGAAGTAGCTGTAGGTGAGAAAACTGCTTTAGACAAAGCATGGAGCCTGCTAAGGTTATATATAGCTCAGAAACATGTTATACTTTTGTTTCATTTTTAACCATTTTCTGTTTCTATTATCTCTGCTTAATTTCACTTAAATCACTGGTCTTAATAAACTTTCTTTTGCTTTATTATAAATTCATCTCAGTGCTGTTATAATAAAGAGAGGTGTGCATCCTCAGCAGAACCAGCAGGCAGGTGTGTAGTCTGTCTCTTTGGTGGCAGCAGAGTTGGTAGTTCTGTCAGCATCCAGTGACAGGGGCTGGATGCTGCAGAGAGATGCTTCTAGAGAGTTTGAGAATTGTAGTACACCAAGGATTAATTTGCAAGGCACAGTCTTGGGTGGCAGAATCCTAAGGAGTTTTTTTGGCTAGCTAACAGGAGACTGTGGTGGCAGGGAACTGTCACACAGAATAACACAAACCAAACCTTCTTTTGCTAAGGCAGAAAGAATAACAGGTGACTTATAGTTCTGGACCACCTCAAGAAAGCATCACAATACCTATCTGCTGTTGGCTTGTTTATCCGTTTTTGACACCTTGTTCAATACATCATATGTAGCTGTTAAATGTGATGCAAGTTTTGGAGTTTTTGAAACACAGCAACTTGCAGACCAATAATGGATCCAGTTTCGTTAAAACTAACAGTCTCAGCGTAAGAGACATTCTAGAAGCAACTGCATGTCCTTTAAAGAAGCATCTCAGAAATGCATACATAGAATTATACAGAACCGGTGAGTGAGGTAATATCTTTTATTGCACCAACTTCTGTTGGTGACAGATTCAAATTTCTGAGCTTACACCTGACCTTAGACTCAAATACCAACAACCAAAATTCTACCAGCTGGTAAACACTGATCTCTTTCCCTTCCCCCTTCAACATTATCTTGTTGGATAACTAATTTCAAAGCCTTAGGTGCCAGTAGAGAAGTGATAAGATTATTTTTGTTTGTTTTTACCAGCTTGATATATCATCACTTCATCCAAATGATACTTTAAAAGGACATGATTAGATTAAAAATATGATCTACAATCCTACTGACAAATTATAACTGGATGGGCGAAAAAGTGTTTTGCTCTGGATTCATAGGCATGCGCAGCACATTTCATTAGGGTGTGCACCAGGGAGCTGCACCCTAACCCCGTCCCCACCCTGCCCTAGCCCCGCCTCCATCCACTCCCTCCTACTTTCCGCCCCCGACTGCCCTTCTCAGAACCCCCAACCCCCCTGCTCCTTGTTCCCCTACTGCCCCCTCCTGAGACCCCCCCCACTGTAACTCCATTCCTAGGACCCTACCCCCTACCTGTCCCCTGACTGCCCCGACCCTTAACGACACCCCTACCCCCAGACAGACCCCCAGGACTCCCATGCCTATCCAACCACTCCCCATCCCGACTGCCCCCAAGACCCTCTGGCCCATATCCAACCCACCCGGCCCAGCCCCCTTACCACGTCGCAGCTCAGAACAGAGTCCCCAACAAATCCTACCCCCTGGACATCCTCTTGACCAATGGAGTGATGGCACTTACAGGGCGGGCGCAGAGAGCGCCAACCAAGCTGGAGCGCAGTGGTGGAAGAGTGCTATGACTGATGTAAGTCAACAAAGGTCATGTGTAGCACTGGGGAGGCGGTGATTGGCTGGGTGGGTAAGAGGGTTCTGTGTGGGGCAGTCTGGGTGCAGGCAGCTCAGTGGGGGATCTGGATGTACAGGGAGATTCCAGGTGTAGGGGTAATGGGAGTCTGCAGGGGGGACCAAGTGAAAGTGGTTGGAACTCAGCGGGGGCAGGAGATGTCTGGGTGCAGGGGAGGTGGGGTTCATTTGGGTGATAGTCTGGTGTAGGTGGTTGGGTCTCAGTGGGGAGGGTGTCTGGGGGTGGCTCATCAGGGTGGTACAGATGCAGGGGAGGTGGGGCTTGTCAGAGTGAGGGTTTGAGGGGCCTGCTTAACAGGTAAGCCCCAGCTGCTGCCAAGGGGATCTGCACGCTGGGCCCCCACTTCCCCTATCCCCTTCTCTTCCCCATCCCATGCCCCTTCCCCACCGTTCCATCTCCTCCCCATCCCACCCCCTTCTTTCCCCCCTGCCTCTTTTCCCCTGCCCCACAATTCACTGTTGTACAAAATGAAGGATGGCTCCCAGCACACAGAAGGGAGCTCAACCAGCCCTAGGACCCAGAAGGTGGTGTCCAGCTGCAAAGTCCAGGGAGCTGAGCAGCACCTTTTTTTCAGCGGGGCTGCAGCAACCCTGTGTTCACAGAAATGGTGGGGAGGGGAGTGGCGTGACCTTGCACCCCATGTGGCCCCCCCACCCCTCACCTCTATTTGGGGGGTAATGCCCCCAAACTATGCCATGAACATTACCAATCACACATCCCTGTTTCTCCTTCATTTTCTGCAAGGAAGCAAAGAATGCTGCAGGAGGGGGACCTGGACTGTTTTCATTCCCTCTGGGGCCCAGGAGTACCCCACACAGACTCCCACTGCCCAGCACCATCCACAGAGACCCAGCGCCCCCGCCTGCCTGCCCCCCAGCCACACTCACTGGCCTGCTGGGCGGGGGCTATTTGCCTTGCCTGGGCTGAGCCAGCGTCACAGCTGGGGTTGGTGGGGGAATCTGAGTGGGAGGGGGCCTGCCCCCCTCATAACCCTCTTGCCTGGGGCCCAGACGAGCCCTCCCCCCCATGCTGGCCGAGAACGACCCGGCCCCTGCACTGGTCCCAGGTGGCTCAGTCCTGGGAGGTGGGGCAGGCTGAGCAAGAGGAGCTGGGGAGCTCCCTGATGGGGAGGCATGGTCTGGGAGCTCTAGCGCCGCCCCCCCCCACAGCTCCCATTGGCCGGGGTTCCTGGCCAATGGGCTGGCAACCGGGTCAGCGCTGGGAGGGAGGCAGCGGGCAGTGTTGCCTCTGCTGAGACTCTCCCTGCATGCAGGGACGCTGGGGAGGGGGGAGCTGCCCCCGAAGTGAGAGCACCCCGGCCCAACCCACCCTGCTCCCTGTCCCCCGACTGCTCCCGCCCCTTGTCCAACCCTAGGGTTACCATATTTCAACAATCAAAAAAGAGGACGGGAGGAGCCCCGCCCCTGTCCTAGCCCCGCCCCCGTCCTGTCCTAGCCCCGCCCCTGCCCCTTCCACTCCCTCCCACTTCCTGCCCCCTCAGAACCCCCAACCCTCCCCCCCACTCCTTGTCCCCTGACTGCCCCCCAGGACTCCACCCCCTCCCTAAGCCTCCCTGCCTCTTGTCCCCTGACTGCCTCCTCCTGAGACCTTCCCCACATCCTAACTGGCCCCCTAGTACCCTACCCCCCTACCTGTCCCCTGACTGCCCCAACCCTTATCCACACCCCCACCCCCTGACAGCCCCCCCCAGAACTCCTGACCCATCTAAACCCCTCTGCTCCCTGTCCCCTGACTGCCCCCTCCTGGGACCCCTGCTCCTAACTGCCCTCCAGAACCCCACCCCCTACCTAAGCCTCCCTGTTCCTTATCCCCTAACTGCCCCCCAGGACCCTACCCCCTACCTGTACCCTGACTGCCCAAAACCTTATCCACCCCGCCCCCAGAAAGCCCCCCCCCGAACTCCCAACCCTCCCCCGCTCCCTGTCCCCTGACTGCCCCCTCCTGGGACCCCTGCTCCTAACTGCCCTCCAGAACCCCACCCCCTACCTAAGCCTCCCTGTTCCTTGTCCCCTAACTGCCCCCTCCTAAGACCCCTCTCCCTAACTGCCCCCCAGGACCCTACCTGTACCCTGACTGCCCAAAACCTTACACCCCCAACCCCCAGACAGCCCCCCCCAGAACTCCCAAACACCCCCCTGCTCCTTGTCCCCTAACTGCCCCCTCCTGAGACCCCCCACCTGTACCCTGACTACCCAAAACCTTACACCCCCAACCCCCAGACAGCCCCCCCCCGAACTCCCTGACCCATTCAACCCTCCCCCCTGCTCCCTGTCTCTTGACTACCCCCCCCCCCTGAACCTCCCTGCCGCTTCTCTGGCCCCCGGCCCCCTTACTGTGCTGCAGAGCAGTGTGCTCGACAGCGGGGGAGGGCAGCAGTGTCGGAGCCGGTGATCTGTGAGTGGAGGGAGGGAGAGGAGGGGGGGTGTCAAGTTTCAGGAGGGAGGAGGGGGAAGTGCAAGCAGGGCTCTGGCTCTGGCTGTCCGAGCTCTGGCTCTCGGAGCACCGGCTGCTTTGTAAGCGCGCGCACGCTCTGCATGGGAGGGGGAAGGAGGGGAAGTCCGGACATTGACAAATTCCCCCCGGACGCTATTTTTAACCCGAAAAAGCCGGACATGTCCGGGGGAATCCGGACGAATGGTAACCCTATCCAACCCCCCTCAGGCTCCTAGTAGCATCTGGCTCAGCGCGGAGCCATACACACAGCCCCGAGAGAGCACGCAGCCCCGCCCCCACAGCTCTGACTGCCCTGCATTAGGGTGTGCACGGGCACACCTGGCACACCCCGTGTGCACGCCTATGTCTGGATTGAAAATATATCAAGTTTTGGAGTTTTTCCCTCTTTGCTTTAAAAATCCAGCACTCTGCAAAGAAAAAAAAAAAAAAAAAAAAAAAAAAGGAGGGGGGGGGGAAATAGTCACACAACTTTATTCATCTATCTGTGAAGAACTGTCCCAAGAGCTGAGCTGAACTGAAATAATCAATGGAGCGGATGTACATGGAAAAATTGGCACTACAAACCTTTATACAAAAAAGAGGCTGTTGCTCAGCTATTTTAATTTTAGATTTTTTTTATTTTTGGAAGAGGAAGGGAAAAAGAGATCATCGTGTACACCACTTAGACTGAAATACTAACAACCCAAAATCTACTAAGGCCATGTCTACATTACAGAGACTATAGCAGCATAGTTGTCACTGGCACTAGGCCAGCATAACCTGTAACATAAATGCAACCAACACCAACTGAGAGGGTTTTTCCCTTTGGTGTAGGAACTCCACCTCCCCACAGGACAGGAGCGAGGTTGACGGGCACCTTCCGAGCGGTGTCTACACGTGGGTTAGGTCAGCGTAGCTATAGGCTCGGGATTGTTCACACTCCTGAGTGCCACAGCTGTACCACCCTAAATTTTAAGTGCAAGCCAGGCCTGAACCCTTGTCTACACTAGACAAGTGCACCAGCCCAACGAGCAGCCTTACAAACTGAGCAGAAACAAGGCGCCCTCGTGGCGCCTTAGAGACTAACAAATTTATTTGGGCATAAGCTTTAATTTGTTAGTCTCTGGAGTGCCGCAAGGACTCCTGGTTGTTTTTGCTGATACAGACTAACACGGCTGCCACTCTGCAACTGAACAGGTCAAACTGGGGATGACCCCTAATGTCGGCCTACGCTTATAATTCAGGTTGCCTGCCCTACAGTCCCTGTACTGCAGATGTGGCAGCAGAGCCGCGCCTACACCAGGGGCTGGCCTCAGCAGAGGGGTTTCTAAGTCTGCTCCATGAAACCGGGGCACGTTTGTAGCCAAGGGCCAGGCAGCTCGCAGGGTGCAGCGAGGAAGTCGGCCCCTGACAGGCACCCGGAAGCGGAGCTGGGAGGGAGACACCGAGCCAGGTGGTGAGGGGGCCCCTCCCGCTCGCTCGCAAAGAACCCCCGCACCCCAACAGCCACCAACCGCCCCGCACTCACGCGGCAGTTGTAGGCGTGGCTCCGCACGTGCGCCGCGTGCCGGGAGCGCTCATGGCGCACGTGGCTTTTCTCGCACACCAGCAGGTGCCGCGGGGTCTCGCGGAGCCGCCGCAGAGGAACCGACATCCCGAATCCACGCGCCGCGCAGCAGCCGCCAATAAGGAAGCAGCCGGGAGCCACCTCGCCTCCCCCCACGTCACGCAGCGGGAGGGGCCAGGCAGGCAGGCGCAGGAAGAGGTGGGACAGTGCGGTTACTTCCGGCCGCCTCCCAGATGCAGAGCAGCTGTTTCCGGTGTAGCCTCAGCTCCTGCTACCCGTGTAATTAGTGAGCGAGAGGAATGCGCAGTAATAGCAGGCGAAGCTGCTGCTGCCCTCTCCATGTGCAAAATGGGATAAAATAGGGGCAGAGGGGTCAGAGCTGGGAGAGCAGGGTTGGGGTACTTGGATGCTGTAGCTGGGTGCAGTAACCCACACAGGGCTGGGCATGTAAGGCACAATGTAACCCAACATCTAGATCAGGAGTCAGCAACCTTTCAGAAGTGCTGTGCTGAGTCTTCATTTATTCACTCTACTTTAAGGTTTTGCGTGCCAGTAATATATTTTAACGTTTTTAGAAGGTCTCTTTCTATAAATCTATAATATATAACTAAACTATTGTTGTATCTAAAGTAAATAAGGTTTTTTAAATGTTTAAGAAGCTTCATTTAAAATTAAATTAAAATGCAGAGCCCCCCCGGACCGGTGGCCAGGACCCGGGCAGTGTGAGTGCCACTGAAAATCGGCTCGCGTGCCGCAGGTTGCCTACCCCTGACCTAAATAATCTGTGTCAGAAGCTGCTTGCTGAAGAGCCTATTCAGGGCCTGTCTTACCTGTCCCCCAAGGTTTAAACATTTTTGGATCTGGTGTTGGTGTTTGCAGCCTTGCCAGCCACTAGCATTTAAGAATCACAACAGGCTGAAAGAATCATGAGATTTGCTTTACAGTCGTGAGATTGTTATTTTTTAAAAACGGTGTTCTTTTTGTCATCTGGTTTGTGAGCTTTTAAGGTGGACTTGGGTCATGTTTTCAAGGATTTCTTTGCAACCATCAGCCTTAGAAACTTCCTTTTTGCAAGATGAAAGTTGAGATTTTCACAGAATGACTTGACTCCAGCATCTGGAGGTTTAAGAAGAAAAATACAAAATATTGCAAAAGTTGTGATAAAAATGGCAAGCATTGGCAACAGGGAGTTAATATTTTCACTTAAAAAATTAGGAGTCCTTGTGGCACCTTAGAGACTAACAAATTTATTTGGACATAAACTTCTGTGGACTAGAACCCACTTCATCAGATGTATGAAGTGAAAAATACAGGAGCAGTTATAAATACATGAAAGGATGGGGGTGCTTTACCAAGTGTTAGGTCATCCTTTCATATATTTATACCTGCTCCTGTATTTTTTATTTCATACATCTGATGAAGTGGGTTCTAGCCCAGGAAAGCTTATGCCCAAATATATTTGTTAGTCTCTAAGCTGCCACAAGGACTCTTCGTTTTTTTGTTTTTTTTTTTTCTGATACAAAATAACACGGCTACCACTGAAACCTATTTTCACTTAATCACTGACTCCAGGAGTTGAAGCTTTTAAGAAAAACACAAACTATCTTAAGACTCACAATAAAATTATTACAGCAGGTTTTAGCAACCTGCTAAAGAGTTGATTCAGTATAGAGTTAAACATTTTCACCTATGGTTTTGATGTTTAAAAAAATTGTGTCATCAGTTTTAAAGGGGACAAAAAGCTAATTGTCTCACCAAATGCAAAACAGAGAAGTGAAAGGGATTGGCATGCTACTGGGACAATGCATCAAAATCCATCCATGATCAATGTGTCATTTGTATTTTTAGACCTGATTCTCCATTGCACCTTCTGTAGTCATTTATATCAGTGCAATGTGAATTCAAAGTGGGTGTATTATGCTGTCCCATAATCAATTTTGCATTCATGTCACAGTGGGGTAAATCACTACATATGGTATGGGGTAAAGGAAAAATTAGGTCCCCAGCATGAGTGACTGCTACACTGACAACTTAGGCCACATCACTACCACCTCCAATTTACATCCTCCTAAACACTGGATATATAGTTGAAGCCATTGCATTGATAATGGTACAATCCACAGGAAGCCATACTGGCACTAAATACATCCTATAGCAGAGTTTCTCAGACAGGGGTCTGTGAGGGTATTTCAGGGGGTCCACGAGTCATGTCCAGGGCCACCGGCCCTGCTGATCAACTCTTCTCCCTCCCTCCCAGTGCCTCCTATAAGCCGCGGAACAGCTGTTCAGCCGCATGCAGGAGGCGCTGGGAGGGAGGGGGAGGAGTGGAGACAGAGCACACTCAGGGAGGAAAGAGAGGGGCAGGGGTGGGGCCTGGGACTGAGCAGGGGGCTTGGAAGTCCATGAAAAAAATTAAATAAAAATGGGGGTCCTCAGGTTGCTAAAGTTTGAGAACCGCTGTCCTATAGGATTCCCCAGTCCCCCAAACCACAGATACAGGAACATAGAAACCTCTCTCTCTACACTGATAGTGGTAGTCTGTTCCCCCACCCTCTCATGCTCATAGACTTTAAGGTCAGAAGGGACCATCATGATCAGTCTGACGTGCTGCACATTGCAGGCCACAGAATCTCACCCACCCACTCCTGTAATAGACCCATAACCTCTAGCTGAGTTACTGACATCTTCAAATCATGATTCAAAGACTTCTCTGCAGTAAGCACAGTGGTAGTGCTACATAGCACTCCTGCTCCAAACACACACTGATAGCAGTGAAGCCTGCAGCACAACTCCCTCATTAGCAATATGTTCTAAAGAGCAAATGGGGAGTGGCAATTGGCTGTAGAATGCTTAATCTGGGCAGTTGCCTTCTATCAGCTTTGTCCTCCCTCCCCCCGTCCCCCAGGATTCCCACCATGTGCTAGTAAAAATGGCTGGATAATTTAAAAAGTATTTGTATTCTATGTGACACTTGTCAGCCTCCTGAGGGATGTGGCAGGACCCCACTGAAGTGCTGAGCAAACAGTGGGCATGTGAGGCACTCGCAGCATATATTGGCACCATGTGGGATGTTTTGGGGACTATGGACACCTTGAGGGATATGTCAAGCAAACAGGGATGTTTCAGGGTCCTGCTGGATGTGTTAGGCACCTAATGAGATGTGTCAAGCACCTTGTCACTGTGGCAGACACCTCACAACCCCGCAGAGGAAGTATCTGGATCCCGAGGCCAGGGCCAGCTCCAGGTTTTCTGCCGCCCCAAGCGGGAAAAAAAAAAAGCCGCGGCAGCGCGATCACGCCACTCCACTCTTTGGCGGCAATTCAGCGGCAGGTCCTTCGCTCCCAGAGGGACTGAGGGACCCACCGCCAAATTGCCGCCGAAGACCCCAGACGTGCCGCCCCAATAGTGGCTGGAGTGCCGCCTCTTGGTACTGGCTGCCCCAAGCACCTGCTTCTTTAGCTGGTGCCTGGAGCCGGCCCTGCCCGAGGCGCTGTCCAGTGTGTTGGAACTGCATGAGACAGGCCAATATGCATTGGGACTCTGTTCAGGTCTGTCAGAATCCTGTGGAGACTTATCAGGACTCTGCGTATTAACATGCCTCCAGTTTTTGCAGGATTTTACAAATAACAATGCATTTCCATTTTCCTGGTCTCACACCCTCAATAGGGTTACTCAGATGGTAAGCACGGTGTTTGATGGCAAGTGTTTGCAGCATTAGGCCATCAGTTTTGGCTTTTCTTAGATCCTTTCATGATGGAGAATATGTAAAAACCTTGCCTTTTCTATCTGCTCCCTGCTCACCCTTGCTCAGTGTATCTCCCTTGTCCCCTGGCTTGCTGTCCCCTCATTCACTTTAGAACAGTACAAAATAGCAAATGTGACCATATCCATAGGTACCAAGTCAACCTTGCTGCTGTTTATGCATGTGCAAGGCTATCAAATTTATATAGCACCGTTTACTTAAAGTGGCTCACAGAGCTTTCCAATACATAAATAACTGAAAGAGGAGACAGAAGACTGTGTCTTGACATAAATCCAGTAAGCTGTAAAAGCTGAGTTTTGAAGAAGCCTGAGCTTTTATATCAGTTCAACAGTGCTAGCTCCTGAGCTAACCAAAAGCATATGTGAGATGACTGGTCTAGCAGCATTAGCATGCTGGGCTGTTACTCTGTGAAGGTCATGGCTCAGCATCTCTGGCTTTTTTGGCTACTGTCCAGGCCAGGACTATATGAGATTGGTTCCTCAGCCCCTTTAGCTGGGCTACGGGAAAAGTTCCTTCAGCTTGCTGGACTGATTTTAAGACACAGACCACAGTTATGTCATTTGCTCAGCAGCTGTAGTGTGCTGGATATATGTAAAGGGCCAAGTTTCTGAGATTTCACTAGTTCACCAGCTTTAGCTTGTTGGACTGATGTAAATAGTTAGATTTCTTTAAGTTCACTAGCTCAGCATCTCTAGCTTGCTGGATTGTGATGACAAACCACAGGCCTCTGGGAGCTGACTGGCTGTACAGTTCTACGGTACTGGGCTGGTACCAAGATACAGGACTCTGTTAGGGTCACTGGCTCAGCACCTCTAGCTTACTGGTCTCATGTCAAAAGTAGGCCTGTGTGACATCCCTGGCTCAGCACCATTAGCTAGCAGGACTAATATCCAGGCGTAAACTTCTTTGAGGTAACTACCTCAGGATCTATAGCTGTTAGACTGATGTGCAGGCTCAGGTCTCTGAAATTACTAACTCATCAGCTATAGCTCGTCAGACTGATGCCAAAACTCATGCCTCCTTAAGGTTAGTAGCTCAGCATTCTTAGCTTACAGAATTTATATCAAGCCTCAGCCCTCTGTGACATGAGTGACTGTGCTCCATTACTATGTCAGGCTAGAGTGTTCTGTGGTTATGGTAAGGTCTAGGTCTCTGAGATATCACTGGCTCAACACCTATAGCTTGCTAGGTGATGTAAAGAGGCAGGTCTTTGTGAGGTCTGTAATACAGGAACTTTAGATTACTGGTCTGATGGTAAGGGAGAAACCACTGTGAAGTCACTAGCTCAGGATCTCTGGCCGCCTAGGTTGATTTTATGGCACTCATTTCTGTTATCTTGCTAGTCTGATGACAAGGCTGTGAGCTCACTGGCTCAGAACATCTGGCTTGATAGGCTTTTGTTAAGATACAGACCTCTGAGGTCAGTAGCTCAGCAACATATTTAAAGGAAGTCTGAGATTTGCACCTAAATTGACTGTATAGTTATCGCAATTGCTTGTACAAATTTTGTAATTATACACAAAAATGGATATTTAGGCATCCAACCACTCGCATGTGTAATCACAGTGGTATTCTAATTTAAAAATTGTACCAATTACATTTGTCACTGGCTAATTCACAAAGTCTTTTAAAAATACAAAAAATAGTTGATTATTAATGTCAACTATACAGAGAGACTCCACTGCAAAATTCAACTATATGCACAGAGATAGCCCATTATCAACCCCACAGGCAAAACCTGCATGAACAAATAGGCTTTACATTATCCCATGAAGATCAATGGACGTGGGCTGTGAGAAAATTCATGCCTCTGAGTCAAATAATCTCATTGCACCAGAGGAGAAATCTGACTATCTGCAGCACAATCCATAGTCTTGTGGGTTTTTTCCTTTCCCCTCAGTTCACCAGACAAACGGACAAAAAAAGTAGGTATTTGCAACAGTTACCATACAGTGGTCTCCAAGATACCATAGTATTTACCTATGCTTAAATAGGCTATATTGGTGCATGGAAATTGGTGAGAAATGTTGAGTTTTTAATGGCTATTACTGTATTTCTGTATTTAATTAGTGTGAGGTTTCTGTGTATTGTGAAAATGGACATTTTCTTATCTTAAAAGTTAAATAATTTAAACCGCTCAACACTCAGAAATCCACGCCAATCTCCCTAGGGATCTCAATCCACGGTCTGGGTAATGCAGTTATACAGCAATTCAATTTGTTATGTTTGAAGAAAATTATAGGCTGTAGGCAAGAGGAAATGCCTTGAGGCAACATCCATGGTAATAGCTTGGAGTAAGGTGGGATTTGTGAAACGTTGCCTGGTACTGGTGAAAAGTTGATTCTGTTTTCTATAAAGATGACTGGATTTGGAAATAAAAGCCCGATCTTCACATTATATGGAAACATTTTTTTTGTTGCAGAAGCCAACTGCCTCTTCCATATATTTTTTCATCTTTGAAAACAGATCTTGATTTGGTTTTTCAAAGCTGGAGAACAGTGAATGTGTGAGACTGCAATATAGAACAGAAAATGGGTTTAAAAGGTGACATGCACTTTTTAATTTCTGTGCATTCTGGAGTATCTTCTGTGATCAAAAGTCATATATATATAAAAATCCTAAAATTAAACCTTACAAATTATTTGTCATGTTTACTTTGAATCTGGTGTATGTTTCTAAGCTGCCATCAAAACATTCTTGCTTCCAGTCAATGTTTTTCTCTCTCTCAAATATTGTTGACTGAAAAAGAAAAGGAAGGAAGTTGCCTTGAATCTTCTAACCTTGGCCATCATTAGTGGTGTTTCTAAAGAAAACATCTTGTTTTGCATTTCTGTATAAGCTCTGCTATACTTCATAAAACAGTTAGAGACCAATACATCAGGCTGCCTAAGACTGTTAGCTAAAAGGAATAAAATATGAAAAATCCATTTTTGGTTTTTCCTTTTGAGATTTTGAAACTGAAAAATGGCATTTCACTCGATCATGGTACATTTTCTTCAGACTCCTTACTCACTTCTTCAGAGGCTTTTATAGGAATTCTTGAGGAAGTGGGAGGAATTGAAAAATGGCTAAGCCTTGGTTTCCTTTAATACTCTCAGACTCAAATGTTCAGCTCAGTGACAGATTGTGAAAATGGCCTCACTGTTCACCGTTTTCTAGCAGGTTGCAACTCGATGCTAAAGAGTTGGGATCTGTACAGTTAATGTACTCAAGGAACCTAAGAGGTGTTGGTAAATAACCATAATTTTTTGAACTTTTGCTGACGCCAACAAAAACATTTTCTCAAGCCTGGAAGAGTAGTGAACACTAGCTAACCATGGGATGCATTGCCTTTGTTAATTTCACTGTGACTTGGGAGTTAGAATAAAGAGAAAGGAGCTGTCTGGCTAGGAAACCTCTCACTCTGACCTTGTGACTCTAGATCAGTGGTGGGCAACCTGTGACCTGTCAGGGTAATCCGCTGGCAGGCCCTGAGGCCGTTTGTTTACATTGACCGCCCACATGCACAGCCGCCCGCAGCTCCCAGTGGCTGCGGTTTGCCGTTCCCGGCCAATGGGAGTTGCGGGAAGCGGCCGTAGGGACGGTCAATGTAAACAACTCCCATTGGCCAGGAATGGCGAACCGCAGCCACTGGAAGCTGCGGGCGGCCGTGCCTGCGGATGGTCTATGTAAACTGTCTCGTGGCCCATCAGCAGATTACCTTGACAGGCCGCAGGTTTCCTACCACCGCCCTCGACAGAGTAAGAAAGCAGAAAATGGGGAGGAGGTTATCAGACAAAATCCATTCAAAGGAGAGTGGGAGTGCTTGTGATCTATCTTTGTGTAGAAATCTCGGCCTCCATCTGTCTTTAAAGGGTGAGATTGTGGTTGGCCTTTACTGGGCATGGTGGTTGTCAAGGCTGAATCCCCATTCTGACACTTTGAGTACAGAAGGTGGGGGCCTGCAAGGATTCTAAAAATTAATACTTGCCTCTCCAGGCTTGTATTAAACTCCCAAGGTTACAGCTTTTCTCTGACCTTGGCTTGGTAAACGCTGCCACCACTCAAATGCAAAAAAAAAACCCTGAGACCCAGGAAGGAGCATTTGGGAATTTCTCCCTGTGGGGTACCCTCAAGCCCTTTCACCCCCCCTCCGGGGAAAAGCTGAGAAAGAAAACAAAGGAAATTAGCAGTTGCTACCAGCTAATTAAACAACATATGCACAAGCCTTTTAGGACACCAAAAATCCAATCCTGTTCTTAAAAAAGGTAAATTTTATTAAAAAAAAAAAAAACATTTGGAACTTAAGCGTTTGCTAGATTTTAAAAGAGCAATTCCAAAAATTAAGCACCCAAAATAGCTTTTGGGGATTCGGCTTAAAGGTTACAAGCAAACAAAAGCATCTGGGGTTAGCACAGAGGAGATCCACAAGCCAAAAAAAAATAACAACAACCTGATTGGGTCTACCTAAACATTCCATATCCCAGGGGTGGCCAACCTGTGGCTCTGGAGCCACATGAGGATCTTCAGAAGTTAATATGCGGCTCCTTGTATAGGCACCGAGTCAGGGGCTGGAGCTACAGGCGCCAACTTTCCAATGTGCCGGGGGGTGCTCACTGATCAACCCCTGGCTCTGTCATAGGCCCTGCCCCCACTCCACCCCTTCCCGCCCCCTCCCCTGAGCCTGCTATGCCCTCGCTCCTCCCTCTCCCACCCAGAGCCTCCTGCACACCACGAAACAGCTGATCGGGCGGGAGGGGGAGGCACTGATCGGTTGGTGGCTGCTAATGTATTTCTGTGGCTCTTTGGAAATGTACATTGGTAAATTCTGGCTCCTTCTCAGGCTCAGGTTGGCCACCCCTGCCCTATCCCAATAAGTCCTGCTAGGTATGGAAAATAATTTTTCATACCTGGTTTAAACCTTACACAGCATTCATACTTATAGCATTGCTGCTCTGTGTCCCTGCAGCCCAAAGAGACCAACAGACAAAGGGAAAGTTTCTTCGTCCATTTTAAAAAGTTCTAGCCTTCCCATTGGCTCTTTTGGTCAGGTGCCCACTTTTTTTCTTTATCTGGGGGACTTTTTAACCCTTTACAGGTAAAGCAAGTAAAGAACAGCTATCAAAAGGGATTTTACAGCTAACTGGGTGGCTGGGTGTCAATCAAAGGGAGCAAACCCCCGCCCCCTTTATTTATCACAGTGGTGGTAGAGAGTTGCAAGTCACCTTCCTGTCACAGCACAGTTGCATGCAGTCCCTGCATTCAGGGTAGCACAAGGCAGGGGGAGGGATAGCTTAATGGTTTGAGCATTAGCCTGCTAAACCTGGGGTTGTGAGTTTAATCCTTGAGGGGGCCACTTAGGGATCTAGGGCAAAATCAGTACTTGATCCTGCTAGTGAAGGCAGGGGGCTGGACTCAATGACCTTTCAAGGTCCCTTCTAGTTCTAGGAGATAGGATATCTCCATTAATTTAATTTAAGCTTACACCTTCAGTGTGCCCTTAGATACAAGTTGTCCCGGAGGAGGTAGGACTATGGCTCTATTCTTCCACATTGCCTTGGGAGTGGGATCAGCACACAGGGAGCAGTGTACTGCATCCCACAATGGGGTGGAATAGCAGCTATGCTTCCCTTGTACACCAGGAGGCTCTGAAAGACATTCTGTAAGATGCCTCCTGGTGTTCCACCAGGGCAGTACACGGCAGCCCTTAAATGGCACTATGGAGCCCAAAGCAGACCAAAAATAAAATAATGCTACATTTCCTCCTCTGCACACATTTTTAAAATCCATGTTCAAATGTAAACAGCATTCAAAACTATGTGCTTTTCCTGCTGAAAGAGTTATTTTCCATCTCAGTTAATCACATTTTTAGCATCCTTAGGGAAGATACCAGCTTCCAGTAAGTCATCTAATGCCATTAAAATGTTGCAATTCCTGCATCTATTGCTTTAATAATGCTTGTTATGCTGAGATCTATTTTTAATAAATATTTTGAGAGAAAAACACTGACATTTTCCTTTAATAATCTATTGTGTTACATTCCAAAAACATTCAGTTGTTCATAAAAGGCCCATTACTGCAGTTCTTTCTCATGCAAAGCTCCTATTGGTGTAAGAGAAGTATTTTGAATGAGTACGGACTGCAGGATTTGGCCTAAAAATTTTAGCAGGGTTTTTGAAATACTGTTTTTCAACCCAATGCCAAGATCATGTTGCTGCTTATCTCCATCAGAGCAATACAGAAAATGCTGCCAGCAGAGTAAGAAAGCCATAGAGACAGAGGAGTGTGGTTTCTCAGCCAATAAGAAACCTTTACACTTGTATTTTGGACTTAGTTCCTTCACTATTGGTATGCACAGCTTTCCTGAGTTATCTAGCCTGCTGTCCGTGGCTATGTGGTGCCCAGGTATTAAAAAAGCAATAGCTGTTGAGTTTCTTGAGACCTGAATTCCAGTCATCTCTCTTCATGTTAACCTTAAAACCTAAGAAGTAACTACAAAGCAATCCAGAACTTGTAATAATTTAGGACAGCAGCTCTCAAACTTCATTGCACCATGACCCCCTTCTGACAACAAAAATTACTACACAACCCCAGGACGGGGGACTGAAGCCCGAACCAGCCCATCGCCCCGCCACCCTGGGCTGGGGGGCCAAAGCTGAAGCCCAAGGGCTTCTGCCCTGGGCAAGGAGCATGTAACCTTAGCCCACCTGCCTAGGGCTGAAGCCCTCAGGCTTCGGCCTCAGTCCTGGGCCCCAGCAAATCTAACACCAGCCCTGGTGACTCCATTAAAATAGGGTCCCGACCCACAGTTTGAGAACCCCTGATTTAGGGGAACAGGCCCTCGTCTAAGATGAGCAAAGCAACACTTTACCAGTCTATTTTAGGTTTTCAAAAGCAGCTAATGGATTTAAGATCCTAAGTCCCTTTTTCAAACATATCTTAGGCACTTAGGGCCAAACCTGAATGGTTCTGTGACCCAGAGCAGGGAATTGGGCTTAGCCCCATGGGACAGGAGTCACTGCTGCTGCGGGAATGCGGGAAAGGCTTACTCTCCAGCCCTGTGTGAAAAGACACCACGCATACACCTGAAATTCACTGGAGGCAGACAGGGTGGTCACCCCTTCAGCCACACTACTGTATTTAGGCACTGAAGGGTGGGATTTTTCAAAAACCACTAGGTAACTTAGCACAAGCCCCACTGATGTTAGGACCTGGGTTTCTAAGTCACATAGGCACTTTTTAAAATCCCACCCTTAGGTGCTTAAACGTGAACTTTGGAGCCTAACTGTAGGCTCCTTTTTAAAAAAAATGTTGGTCATGGTCTGTATACAAAACCACTGATGTTTAAGGCTTAAAGCATCTTATATACACATATGTTCTTGAAAGGGACCCTATATGCACGCATCTCCTGCCGTCAGCTTTTCGGTAAGGGGATTGTTGCCTCCACAGCACCATCACCCCCTCCCTATGTGAGGAAGGGATTCCATGGGTATTTAGGGCTTAGGGGTAAGGAACAGGGAACTGGCTACATTTAATGGCATTGTTCCATTTAGAGCCACTGAATTTTCATGTGGAAATGTGGCAGAGAACTAATATAGCTGGGAATTGTATTGATTTCCCCTGGGTCCGCCCCCCCTACAAAGGCCACTGAGCAGCCACATAGGATCCAGTTAGTGAAAGCAAAGCTTCTATAGGGACTGTGATGCCATGGGAGGGGGAGCCATGGAGCAGTGCAGAGGCAGAAGTCCCACAGATGGTAGGGTCCTATATCCACAGGGCTGGGTTGCCCTGTCCTTCCGATCCCCAAGATCTATCAGACAGGGAAGTGTCCCAAATGCCTTTCTCTTAGGGGATGCTTAGTGAGAAATAATGTGAGGGGACTGTTATGGAGTTTTCCTATCTCTCTGGTCCCTTTCAGCAGAGAAATCTAGGGGGTGTGCATTTGTAGTTTTATTTCATTCTTGTTTTACTTCTATTTGTTCCCAGTTTGAATGTATGGTGTTTGTGTTTCTTATCCCTTTATGCCGTTTATAGTGATGATTAAACTACTAAAAATCTTCCTGAGAACAAGCAACTTGTAAATTTGGGTACTTAGAACAAACACGTTTCCTGTAATTGGATTTAGTCCAAATAGCTGAGTCAATCACAAAATTTCCTCTGGGATATTTCCCATGGCAAAGCGTTGTCTGAGAACAACAATAGCATAGAAGCTCTGATTGTATTGTATAAATCATCTCCTTACCTGAGGCTCCCACAGCTCCCACATCACCTGACCTTGAAACATAATCTTCTTCTGGTAAAACAGTTGCCAATTGGCATGTGGTGCAAATTTAGTATTTGTTTTTTCAGTCTGAGTCCTCACATTTTGTCTGCTAGCAGAGCTGTGTTCAGCTCTTGCCAATCTTGCTATTTCAGGCCAAACATTTTGGGGAACAGGCAATTCTTTGTATGTGCCCAGAGGATTTTTTGTTTGTTTGTTAGTTTTATGAAGAAGCTAGACAAGAAATGAACTGCACCATCCATCCATCCAAGAAAGCAAGATCCAGCAGTTCAGATAAGCTTTTTGAAATGTAATGGGAAGATTCAGAACCATCTAAGTGGAATGTTGAAAGTTCACTATATTACTGTATTTACCTACTGTGCAGATACATTGTAAAGTTTGACAACTCATTGCAATTCAGTGCCAATAGTTTGTCCCTCTCTATTGTTTAAAACGAAACAATATTAAATAGGGAAATGGCAGACACTTTGGATCAACTGATGAAACAGAATAATCAGAGAACCCATTGAAAATGTGGCAGAGAACATGTGTAGAGTTTGATACGATTTGAAGGCATTAAGCATCTTTGAATTTGAAAGGAAGGCAGCCTTATAGCTTAGTGGAAATGCTCTATGTTAGACCCAGGATAACCTTTTGCTCTTGGATTGGAAATAAGGAAGCTTGGGCTGGTAATCGTGTTCATCTCCTGTGAAAGGTCTAGTGTGTGTCATTGAACAGTGACTTCTACAGCTAATTAAGAGATAGCATTTAAGATTAAGCAAGTCCATTTGGTCTTCTGGAGTGAAAAGACGGTCATGACATGAGATGAGATCTTGAGCACAGAGGGCACAAAGAGAAAATAGGAATGAGAAGACATGATTCTGCTTGACAGATAGGGATATGGAGGAAATAAAATTGTAAAGCAAACTTTATTTAAAAAAATTTGCTGCAGTGTCTGTAAAAGCTACTGTAATAGCACAGTGAAGAAAATGTGCACACCAGCACAGCCACATGGGCAAATTTGCTGCACTCTCAAATTAAATGGAGTTTGGAGAGTCATAGAGGCTGCACAAACTGGATGGTTTTCTGTGCACTCTGGTGGGGTTTAGGACATATGCAGAACTTGTATTGTAAAATGTTGTTTAATTGTCACAATCCACCTATAAGGGAGATCCACCATTTTACAGATGTGGTAAAATGAGGTACAGAGAGGTTCAGGTGATTATTTTCAAACATGGGCATATAAGCCTAGGCATCCAAATAAAAGTGGTCTGATTTGTAGAGGAGCTGAGCCCCCGGTGATCCCACTAAAGTTAATGGATGCTGCTGGGGCTCAGCTATACATTCAGTTACCTAACATCTAAAAATGTTGGCTACTTACCTTGAGCAAAGCCACAGAACTGGAGCTGGGATTAGTTCATTGCTCTCAGACCTTTACTCAATAAATAAGAGCATGATGCCTCTCATACTTTAAACTGCCCCTCCCTGTGACTTAGAGGAACTAATTATACAAATAAGTGCGCACCAACATCAATAAGGGCTCCACAATCTGGCTGTAGTACCCTAGTGTAGACCAGGCCTAAGCTTACTACCCTTACTCACGTTGAATTGTCTCAAGCTCCACAAGTAGCCCTACTGATTTCAAAGGGACTACTTAAGTAGTACTAGGACTGTTAAGCGATTTAAAAAAATTAATCATGATTAATCACACTGTTAAAATAATAATAGAATACCATTTATTTAAATATTTTTGGATATTTTCTACATTTTCAAATATATTGATTTCAATTACAACACAGAATACAAAGTGTGCAGTGCTCACTTTATATTTATTTTTGATTACAAGTATTTACACTGTAAAAAAACAAAAGAAATAGTATTTTTCAATTCACCTAATACAAGTACTGTAGTGCAATCTCTTTATCATGAAAGTTGAACTTACAAATGTAGAATTATGTACAAAAAAACTGCATTCAAAAATAAAACAAATGTAAAATTTTAGAGCCTGCAAGTCCACTCAGTCCTACTTCTTGTTCAGCCAATCGCTCAGACAAACAAATTTGTTTACATTTGCAGGAGATAATGCTGCCCGCATCTTCTTTACAGTGTCACCTGAAAGTGAGAACAGGCATTCTCATGGCACTGTTGTAGCTGGCGTCACAAGATATTTATGTGTCATTTGTGCTAAAGAGTCATATGTCCCTTCATGCTTTAACCACTATTCTGGGGGACATGCATCCATGCTGCTAACAGGGCTGCTAACAGGGGAGTTTGAGTGGGAGTTTGCAGGGGGAGGTGAAAGGGGAGGCAGGAGGGCGCAGCGTGTTGTGTGCTCTGTGTCCCCAGGAGCTGTGGGCAGAGACCGCGGCAGCCATGAGCCAAGCAGCAGCAAACAGAATGCAGATGGCTGCATGTGGAAGCTGTGGTATGTATATAGTTCTAGCAGGTGAGCCGGAACAGAGGTATGTGTGCATGAAGTGCCGCCTAATAGCGTTACTGAAAGAAAAGATTAAGGGGTTGGAGATGCAGGTAGATACCCTGGTGGAGTTTAGACGGGGGTTCGAGCAGCTGATGGAGGACAGACAAGGAGGGACTGAAGGGGAATGCTCAGGGGTGCAGGTGGAAGCAGAGGTAGAGGACTGTGAGGGGGGAATGTTAAGGGGAGAACAAGGGCAGTGGAAGCATGTGACCGTGAGAAGCAGGCCAAGGAAAAGGAGGGCTAGTGAGGGGGAAATAGAACTCAGGAACAGGTTTGGGTGTTTGGATAACGAGGAGGGGGGGCAGCAGGTGGTGACTGAAGGTGGGAGGGTGAGGAAGAAGAGAAGAGCAGCTAGTCCAATAGAGACAGGGGAGGAGTTGATGGAGACAGCACCAAATCTGGGCCCCCAGAGGATTCAGGAAGGCACAAGGGGGAGTATAAGGGAAGATAGGAACAGACACAGGTTAGGACTAGAGGGATCAGAGAATAGATTAGTAGATCGCACTGTTGCCAGGCGACGGCAGGTGTATGTGATTGGGGATTCTTTACTGAGGAGATTAGACAGGCCTGTGACCAGGGCGGACCCAGAAAACAGAAGGGTGTGCTGTCTACCGGGCGCAAAGATACGCGATGTGGACCTGCGGTTGAAAAGGATACTAAAAGGAGCAGGTAAGAACCCCTTGATAATCCTTCATGTAGGAACGAATGACACGGCTAGGTTCTCGTTAGAGAGAATCAAGGGAGATTATGCCAGGCTGGGTAAGACGCTCAAGGAGATAGAGGCTCAGATTATCTTTAGTGGGATTCTGCCTGTTCCTAGAGAAGGGCAGCAAAGGGCTGATAGGATTGTGAGAATAAATAGTTGGCTAAGGGAGTGGTGCTATAAGGAGGGCTTTGGAATGTATGGCCACTGGGAGGCTTTCGGGGACAGACAGCTGTTCTCACGGGATGGACTTCACCTGAGTAGAGAAGGAAATAGACTTCTGGGAGGGAGGCTGGCTCATCTCATCAAAAGAGCTTTAAACTAGGAAGTTGGGGGAGACGGTTGGGAGATGTACAGTTAATCTCCACGCCAGATTCCAACATTGAAAAGGCGAGTGATGAGATAAGAGGAGATATAGCCGGGAGGATGGGATTGGACATAAGAAGGAGAGGGGGGATGAACAGTAAGGGGTCTGTAACAAATTGCATTACTAATGGGAGACAGGCTAAACGGCATACATTAGGATGTTTATACACCAATGCGAGAAGCCTAGGTAACAAAATGGAGGAATTGGAGCTCCTGGTCTGAGAATTGAAACCGGATATCGTAGGAATAACTGAAACGTGGTGGAATGGCAGTCATGACTGGAATACAGGTATGGAAGGATATGCACTGTTTAGGAAAGACCGAGACAAAGGTAAAGGTGGGGGGGGTGGCATTGTATGTCAATAATAAGATAAGCTGTAAAGAAATAATAGTTGATGGAATAGATAAGACGGAGTCCGTCTGGGCAATACTCACACTGGGTAAAAGAACTACTAGAGCCTCTCCAGGGATAGTGCTTGGGGTGTGCTATAGACCACCGGGATCAACCCAGGATATGGATAAAGAACTATTTAATGTGTTTAGGGAAGTAAATACTAATAGGAACTGTGTAATTATGGGGGACTTTAACTTCCCAGATATAGATTGGGGAACAAATGCTAGTAGCAATAATAGGGCTCAGATGTTCCTAGATGTGCTTGCTGATCAATTCCTTCATCAAGTGGTAGCTGAACCGACGAAGGGGGAGGCCATTTTGGATTTGGTTTTGGTGAGTAGTGAGGACCTCGTTGAGGAAGTGGTTGTAGGGGACAACTTGGGCTCCAGTGATCATGAGCTAATTCGGTTTAAACTAAATGGAAGGAGTAACAGAATTAAATCAAAGACTAGGGTTTATAATTTTAAAAAGGCTAATTTTAATAAATTAAGAGGACTGGTAAGGGAAGTGGATTGGGCAAACATATTAATGGATCTAAAGGCAGAAGAAGCCTGGGATTATTTTAAGTTAAAGCTGCATGAGCTGTCGGAGGCCTGAATCCCGAAAAAGGGAAAAAGGTTAGTAAGCAAGAGATTTAGACCGAGCTGGATGAGCGACCGTCTCAAAGGGGCGATTAGGAAAAAACAGAAAGCGTACAAAGAGTGGAAGAGGGGAGGGATCAGTAAGGAAACTTACCTTAGTGAGGTCAGAGCATGTAGAGATGGAGTGAGAAAGGCCAAAAGCCATGTAGAGTTGGACCTTGCGAGGGGAATTAAAAGCAATAGTAAGAGGTTTTACAGCCATATAAATAGGAAGAAAGCAAAGAAAGAAGAAGTGGGACCGCTGAAGACTATAGCTGGAGAGGAGATTAAGGATAATCTAGGCATGGCACAATATCTAAACGAATATTTTGCATCGGTGTTCAATGAGGCCAATGAAGGGATTAGGAATATTAGCAGCGTGACAGAGGGGGATACAGGAGGGGGGATTACCGTATCCGAGGTAGAAACCAAACTTGAACACCTTAATGGGACTAAGTCGGGCGGACTGGATGATCTTCATCCGAGAATATTGAAGGAATTGGCGCGAGAAATAGCAGGACCCTTAGCGATAATTTTTAATGAATCTGTAAACTCGGGGGTTGTTCCGTTAGACTGGAGAATAGCTAATGTGGTTCCTATTTTCAAGAGAGGGAAAAAAAGTGACCCGGGTAACTGCAGGCCTGTCAGTTTAACATCTGTAGTGTGCAAGGTCCTGGAGAAAATTCTGAAGGAGAAAGTAGTTGAGGACCTTGAGGTCAATGGCAATTGCAACAAATTACAACATGGTTTTACCAAAGGCAGATCGTGCCAAACCAATCTGATCTCCTTCTTTGAGAAAGTAACGGACTTATTAGATAAGGGAAATGCGGTGGACCTAATATACCTTGATTTCAGTAAAGCGTTTGATACTGTACCGCACGAGGAATTATTGGTTAAACTGGAAAAGATGGGGATTGATATGAAAATCCAGAGGTGGATAAGGAACTGGTTAATAGGGAGACTGCAGCGGGTCGTATTGAAGGGTGAACTATCAGGTTGGAGGGAGGTCACCAGTGGAGTTCCTCAAGGTTCGGTTTTGGGACCCATTTTATTTAATCTATTTATTACTGACCTCGGAACCAATTGTAGGAGTGGGCTGATAAAGTTTGCGGACGACACAAAGCTGGGAGGTATTGCCAATTCGGAGGAGGATCGGGATAGTCTGCAGGGAGACTTGAATGACCTTGTGAATTGGAGTAACAGAAATAGGATGAAATTTAATAGTGAAAAGTGTAAGGTGATGCATTTAGGGATGACTAACAACAATTTTAGTTACAAGCTGGGGACGCATCGGTTAGAAGTAACGGAGGAGGAGAAAGACCTCGGGGTCCTTGTAGACCGCAGGATGACTATGAGTCAACAATGTGACGTGGCGGTGAAAAAAGCCAATGCGGTCTTGGGATGCATTAGGCAAGGTATATCTAGTAGGGATAAGGAGGTGCTGCTTCCGTTGTACAAGGCACTGGTGAGACCTCATTTGGAGTACTGTGTGCAGTTCTGGTCTCCCATGTTTAAAAAAGATGAACTCAAACTGGAACGGGTACAGAGAAGGGCCACTAGGATGATCAGAGGAATGGAAAACTTGTCGTATGAAAGGAGACTCGAGGAGCTCGGGTTGTTTAGCCTGACCAAACGAAGGCTGAGGGGGGATATGATTGCTCTCTTTAAATATATCAGAGGGATAAATACCAGGGAGGGAGAGGAATTGTTCCAGCTCAGTACTAATGTGGACACGAGAACGAATGGATATAAACTGGCCGTGGGGAAGTTTAGGCTTGAAATTAGACGAAGGTTTCTGACCGTCAGAGGGGTGAAATATTGGAACAGCCTTCCGAGGGAAACGGTGGGGGCGAAGGACCTGTCTGGTTTTAAGATTAAGCTAGATAAGTTTATGGAGGGAATGGTTTAATGGAAAAACATGATTTTAGTCAAAGGAATACCGTGCCATGGCAGGTAAATAGTATAATGGCTAACGAGGGTCAGGCTGGAGACTCTTGCCTACATGCTCGGGGTTTTACTGATCACCATCTTTGGGGTCGGGAAGGAATTTTCCTCCAGGGTAGATTGGCAGAGGCCCTGGAAGTTTTTCGCCTTCCTCCGCAGCATGGGGCAGGGATCGCTAGCTGTAGGATTCTCTGCTAATTGAAGTCTCTAAACCACAGGATTTGGGGACTTCAACAGCAGAGTCAAGGGAAAGGGTAGGGACGGCTTTGTGGCCTGCATCATGCGGGAGGTCAGACTAGATGATCATAATGGTCCCTTCTGACCTTAAAGTCTATGAGTCTATGAGTATGCTGATGACGGGTTCTGCTTGCTAACAATCCAAAGCAGTGTGGACCGACACATGTTCATTTTCATTATCTGAGTTAGATGCCACCAGCAGGTTGATTTTCTTTTTTGGTGGTTTGGGTTCTGTAGTTTCCACATCGGAGTGTTGCTCTTTTAAGGCTTCTGAAAGCATATTCCACACCTCGTCCCTCTCAAATTTGGAAAGGCACTTCACATTCTTAAACCTTGGGTCAAGTGCTATAGCTATCTTTAGAAATCTCACACTGGTACCTTCTTTGTGCTTTGTCAAATCTACAGTGAAAGTGTTCTTAAAATGAACAACATGTGCTAGGTCATCATCTGAGACTGCTATAACATGAAATATATGGCAGAATGTGGGTAAAACAGAGCAGGGGACATACAATTCTCCCCCAAGGAGTTCAGTCACAAATTTAATTAACACATTTTTTTAACGAGTGTTGTCAGCATGGAAGCATGTCCTCTGGAATGGTGGCTGAAGCATGAAGGGGCATATGAATGTTTAGCATATCTCGTGCTTAAATACCTTGCAATGCTGGCTACAAAAGTGCCATGCAAATGCCTGTTCTCACATTCTGGTTACATTGTAAATAAGCAGAGGGCAGCATTATCTCCTGTAAATGTAAACAAACTTGTTTGTCTTAGCGATTGGTTGAACAAGAAGTAGGACTGAGTGGACTTGTAGGCGCTGAAGTTTTACATTGTTTTGAGTGCAGTTATGTAACAAAAAAAAATCTATTTTTGTAAGTTGTACTTTCACGACAAAGAGATTGCACTACAGTATTTGTATGAGGTGAATTGAAAAATACTATTACTTTTATAATTTTTACAGTGCAAATATCTGTAATAAAAATAATATACACTTTTATTTCAATTACAATACAGAATACTATATGAAAAAGTAGAACATCCAAAATATTTAATAAATTTCAGTTGGTATTCTATTGTTTAACAGTGCGATTAAAACTGCGATTAATTTTATTAATTGTGATTAATTTTGTTGAGTTAATCACATGAGTTAACTATGATTAATCGACAGCCCTAGTAGTAACTACTCATTGTGAGTAAGGATGGCAGAATCAAGCCCTGTTATTCTAGATCAGGGGTAGGCAACCTATGGCACGCGTGCTGAAGGTGGCACGCGAGCTGATTTTCAGTGGCACTCACACTGCCCGGGTCCTGGCCACCAGTCCGGGGGGCTCTGCATTTTAATTTAATTTTAAATGAAGCTTCTTAAACATTTTAAAAACTTTATTTACTTTACATACAACAATAGTTTAGTTCTTTATTATAGACTTAGAGAAAGAGACCTTCTAAAAACGTTAAAATGTATTACTGGCATGTGAAACCTTAAATTAGAGTGAATAAATGAAGACTCGGCACACCACTTCTGAAAGGTTGCCGACCCCAGGTCTAGATATAGACAGTGATCCAGGTTACACTGGAACTTTGTTAGGGAAATTGGAACTACTTTTTATCAGGCAGGCTTATACACTTAAATGAGTAACAGTAGTTTCATGATAGACAATTTGCTGAAGAATTTAAATGGTGACTGCCTTTTATTCTATTAGTTTTTGATTGAGTACAAAAATACATGATGAGTGAGGGAGAGAGAGACTTGTGATCAATAATGTATTATCAAATCGCTGGCTTCAGGTTTGCTTAAAATAATACTCAAATTGTCAGTATTGAAGCTGCTAATTCAGTTGCCAAAGGACTCTGCAGTTTATTATTTTAATTAAAAGACTCTCAGCCATGTTCTGCTTTCATTTACAACTGTGTAAATCTGGAGTAGCCCTCTTAATGTCAGGAGAGTTATTCAGGATTTAAACCAGTGTGACTGGAGTAGACTATGGCCCTCTGATGTTGCAAACATGTCACTAGTATAAACCAAAAACCAACAGACCAGTTGTTCACTGTAACTGTTTCTTTATGCATCTAAAGTGTGTGCATGTGTATGTGTGTGTGAGAGAGAGGGGCATGAAACTTTTCTTGTTGGTGTGCTATCTTGCTTTGAAAAAACGAAGTTATTTCTGGGCTCCATGCAATATGGCCTCTTCTTGAAACAGTCCTATAATACAACAGGCTTAGTTGTTCAGTTTAAAGCAGGTAAAAGGTAAACAGACCAGTTTTGGCATGAGTATGCTCCATTTATAAGGGAGATTTCTGAATCTGTCATGTTAATATATTATGGATAGATTAGAAAGAATCTACTGAATGACTGCAGCACCAGCTGTTGCTATTAGTCTTATCAGTTAAAGTAAAAAATAGGAAGAAATATTGGTGTCATTTTCTTTTTAAATTAGGTGTGTGTAAGGCGGTTGCAGATGTCCCTTCATCCGTCTGGAAGGGAGATCATGCCCCCTCGCTACAAGTCCTCTGGACGAGCACAGTTCAGGGGCGAATTAGCATTGGGGGCTCTGCCACTTGGCAGGGTTACACAGTACTGAGCCTAGGGGCCCTGGTCCTCTGACCAGACAGGGCACCGAACAGTTAGGGGGCTCTAGCCTACATTCAGGATAGAGCAGCAGTGTCTATAAGCCCTGACCCTCCAGCCAGGCAAGGCAGCAAGCAGTTAGGCGGCTCTGGCTGGTATTCAGGACAGAGCAATAACAAGTCTATTAGCCCAGGCCCTCAACGAGGGCAGAGCAGCAAAGTCAGGGAGCTCAGGCCTGTACTCAGGACAGAGCGACAATGAGTCTCTAAGCCCAGGCTCCCAAACAGGGTGGAGCAGCAAACAGTCAGGGTCCTGGCTCTGATGGACCCAGTGGTGAGCTGGAACTGGTTCGCACCGGTTCACAAGAACTGGTTGTTAAATTTAGAAGCCGGTGTAGAAT
This sequence comes from Malaclemys terrapin pileata, assembly GCF_027887155.1. Taxonomy (NCBI): domain Eukaryota; kingdom Metazoa; phylum Chordata; order Testudines; family Emydidae; genus Malaclemys; species Malaclemys terrapin. The sequence goes on along the minus strand of NC_071506.1, from coordinate 117,136,658 downwards.
CGGTTCCTAAAGGGGCGGGTGAGCGAGCAAACTCCGGTCCGCAGGCCACATCCAGCCCGCGGGACTGTCCTGCCCAGCCCGCCTGAGCTCCCAGCAGGGGAGGCTCCCCTGCCCCCCCCACTTCCGCCCCTCGCAGAGCCCCAGCACGCTGCGCTGCCGGCACCAGCGTGCTGGGCAGCTCTGCAGCTCCTGTAAGCCCCAGCGGCCGCGCGGCATCCTTACACAGCAGCACGGTAAGGGGGCCGGGCCGGGGTTGGATAAGGGGCAGGGAGTGGTGGGTGGGGGTTCTGGGAGAGGCGGTCAGGGGGCGGGTTTGGTAGGCATGGGAGTTCCGGGGGTCTGTCGGGGTGGTGGAAGGGTTGGGGCAGTCAGGGGACAGGGAGTGGGGCGAGTTGGGTAGGGGGTGTGGTCCTGGGGGGCAGTTAGGGTGGGGGGTCTTGGGAGGGGGTGGTCAGGGGACAAGGACCCGGGGGGGGGGGGTTGATGGGTTGCGGGTTCTGAGGGGGGGCAGGATGTGGGTTGGGGTCGGATGGGTGGGCGGGGGGGGGAGACAGGCATGTAGGGCTTGTACTCACCGCGCGGTTCCCTACCGGGTCTTCGGCGGCACTTCGGCGGGGGGGGGGGTCTTCACTCGCTCCGGGTGAAGTACCTGCCCCCGAAATACTGCCGAAAACCCAGAGCGAGTGAAGACCCCCCCCCCATCGCCGAAGTGCCGCCGAGGACCCGGTAGGGAACCAGTTCTTAGGATTTTGGGAGCTCATCACTGGATGGACCACCGACAAATGTAGGCCTCTTTGTCTGTGGTGGATCAGGCTGCCATGCCAGGGGTGGGATAGTAGGATACGGGGACGTAGGCCCACCCGACTCCACTGCATCCTAGCTCAGGGTCCTAACTGTGGCAGAATGGTCTGCCACTGGGTAAGCAGTGAAAACTGGCCGCAACACGCTGGCCAGCTGTCAGTCTATATTCGAACTATATTCGGCTCCCCTGGGCTACTTCCTACACTCCCATTTGAGAAGGGTCCCAGGGTCGCAGTCTGCCTCGCTGGGATAAACAGCTAACAGCAGTCGCAGCAACTCCTTAACGTCGCCAGCAACCAGCAGTTCTGGCAGTCCCTCCAGATCTCGGGGGCTGCAGTGGTTGCTGTCGGGTCCAAGCTCCAGCAGTGGGTGAGCGACGTTGTTCTCCTCTGGCAGCTCCTCTCCAGCTGAGTGAGCCGGCCTTTTATATTTCCAGGTCCTGTCCCACCCCTCTGCTTCCGGAAGGGCAGATGTGGGTGTCCCGGCTCTGCCCACCAGCTCGCAGCGTCCGTCTGGGAGAGAGGCCACGCCCCCTCGTTACAGTGCAAAAATGCATTCTAATTTTCAGACGCAAGCAGAAAAGCGGGACCAATGAGGACTAATATTAGCTCAGGACCAGCAAGAGGAATATATTTTGTAAAATATATTATCAAATTTTTATTGTAGACATATAAACCTGATGTAAAATATATCTTCTCTCTATATGGCTAACGAAGGTTTAGTATATGCATAATACTTTGCACTTCTGTAGAGTTTTCCTCCATAGATCTCAAAGCATTTTGTAAAGGTAGGTAACATTATCTTCATTTTACAAATGGGAAAACTGAGGCATATAAAGGTGAAGTGACTTGCCCAGAGTTAAACAGCATGTCACTGGCAGATCAGGGGATGAAACACAAGTCTTCAGATTCTCGGGTCTATGCTTTTCCCACTTAACCATTTAATCAAACAAAGTAATAAAAAAATAAATAAATTGTATACTGAATAAACCAGGTTCCTATACATATGTACTGCATAATAAATTTAACAAAACAGATAGCTATGAATATAATCCATAGTTTATATATACAATATATATCTATATCTATTTTTATTGTTCTCTCAAAGTGACATGTTTGTGATATTTAATATATTTTGCATAAATTACAATATTTCTTTACAATAATTTTCTTCTATATAATAAGCATCAGTCTGGCAAATGTATGGCCCTTTCCCCCCAACTTGCGTAAACAAGAGTGCAAGGGCATTTTTGCCTAAATTAGTGGTGTAATTTCTACACTAGTTTAGGTAGTTTTGAATGCTCTTTTCAGCTGCTTTTCTTACTTCATGCCCCCTCCTACCAGCTTCATGCCCTTACACTTAAGCCTCCTCAATGAAACTGTCTATATTCCGCTGAGTGTAAAAGAACAACTTCAGCTCATTGATCCAATTTCCTTGCACCTAGGCAGGACAAGGTTGAAGGGCCACCTAATTGAATATACTTTCGCTCAGTGAGTTATTTTTCTGACAACGGGATTTAGTCCTATATTGTTCCCTCTTTGAGGGAGGGGCTGTCTTAATATTATTTGTTGTTATAGTGCCTAGTACAATAGGGGTCTTATTTCTGATTGGGGACCTTCAGTGGTACTATGATAGAAATAAGTTATTGTAGGTGGGACTGGTAGCACAACATATTATTAAGATTGTCCAATACTTCCCATTATAGACCCTGTTTTCGGATGCTTATTACTTCACAAACTTTAACCTATGGGGAAAAATTTTCCATGGTGGCTGTCTGCCTCATGATGATTTTGTTTGGAACATTTCAGCTAAAAAAGTTCAATCAGTGGGGAACGGGAGCCAGTGGGGATGGGGAAGGCAGGCAGGAGGATTGACTGGAGGCCAGGAGGGAGAGAGACAAATCAGATGGGGAGCTGGCAGTGGGGATTGGGAGTAGCTGGGCAAGGAGATGAGGACTGGGAGATGGATCTTGGGAGTCTGGAGGGGTTAGGCTAGGACTTGCTGGGCAAGGAGACTGTGATGAGAAGTCTGAGGAATGGAGACTGGGACTGCCTAAGTGAGGAGACTGAGACTGGGATAAGGGGCCAATTAGAGATAGGCAGCAAGGAAAAGAGTGAGATTTGTGGATAAAATTGGGTCAGGATTGAGTACTGTGACTGCTGAGCTTATAGAGACCTTTAAGCTTCTGGGGTTAAAAGCTGCTTAGAATCAATCTATTGCTGAAGACAATCACAATAATATTCTATTGCCATAATCCGTCAAATACTGCCTTCAATCACACCTATATGTACCCACACTGAAATCATTAAGGTTGCACTGGCATAAGTGAGGGCAGAATTTGGCCCAATATTTTCTTCATTATTGTCAAAGAAAATTTACAAAACATAATACAACCAATATATTACAGTTGCATCTACGATGAATACATGTTTACCAAGGCCATGAAGCATCATAGCAGTTAAAATGTAAATACAATAATGAGTCCATCTACCTATAAGGGCAGATATGTAACCCAACAGAGGACATATCTCATCACTGCGTAGATCATCACTTTCTATTTAAGATTTATCTTCAGTATTTAAACTTTCCTTATAAAATAGCTTCATTTAAAGCTGTGATCTCTCTGAAGAGGGTTCCAGGCCAGCGAAAGAGTCTTCAAGCATATATTAGAACTCTACTTCCATTTCAACAAGACGTTTCTGCTACTCAAAACATTTTCCATTTAATGCCTTTCTTCTATACTTTTCCCCATCTTAGGTTTGGAAACCACCTGGGGAGAGATTTTTCCTTACACTAAAAACTATTTATGATCAAAGAAGGGCCCATGACAGTAGCTCTCACTGCTAGCACCACAATGCTTACTGGGCATGTTGCGTACTTCTGCTTGTTAGAGGCCGTCACTGGGGAAGGAGCCCAATCTTGGAGCTGAATGTGTGGGGATCTTGGTCCCCAAACTGGTTCTTGCTCCCTCACAACCTCTTGAACAAGAGAGGACAGGGGAATTTTTACACCCCTGTTAGTCTGGCTTCTTTAACTGGCCATTACTGTTCATCCTCACACCAGCTAAATCCTGATTATGATCCTTTAACAGCACTTCAAACAGGTCATCTTCCCTTTGAACTCTCTATGACCACAAGCTAGTGCGGACACAGGGACTGCTGTGACATGGCCCTGCAATGGAAGAGAACATGGATGGCTGGGGTTATGATTCTACATTGGCCTAGCTTGATCATAGTTACTGTACTTTCTAAAATAAATTCTTTGCACATTAGAAATGTATGGGCTACTGACAACAGATCTTCTCCCATATTTATCCTGATACGCTCCTCAGGACGCGGGCTCGTAAACCCATTAATCTATCCAAAATTCTACCTCTAACTTCATTGAGGAGTTGAGTGGATGGTGAAGATGATATCTTTAAAATTAACTAATTGAATGTTCAAGCTGCTTGGAGTCCAAACACATCCCCCTTTGATGCTCTGCCCCGAGCTGTCTGACTCAGCAGGTAGTTTCTACTTCAAAAGTGCTCCACTACCATGGTTGCTGTTCTTTGTAATAGTGGGAGCCTTTGAAATGCATGTGGCTCTGTGACAGCATGTCAGAAAGCAGCATTTAAAAAAAAATCCTCCTATGCTGAAAACATTTTTTCAGTGGTTGAGTGTATTTTTTTTTTTTTGCCAGTCACTCTGACAGACCTTGTCATAGAGCTGTGCCCTTTTCAAAGGCTCCTGCTACTTGCACAAAACTTCATGAACACAGCTGCAAATCTCCACCAGAAGGAGTCATTTTTACATAGATATTTCTCTGACCACAATCACATTAGCTGATTGAAAAGTCTGACAAGCATGACTTAAACAAATAAGGTTTTTAATATGCTATGTACATGGGAAAGTTTAAATAAATATCTCCCAAAACACAGATGCATAACACTGCAATTTAACACCACTAAAATAATCCAAATATGCATAAAATTGTAGTGAAATTAAGATTTGTGCAAAAGCTATTTTTGTTAAATTTCAGTCGAATTCTGTTCTTAGTTTAATTTTCCCCAAAGTGCTTGGAATCTGTTGCACACTGTTTTGGGGAAACAAAGGATAATGTGATAATTCCCCTTTTTATTATGTATTTGTTCAGCACAAACAGTGTGCTCAGTTATGTGCAAGACACAAGGAGAAATCCCATTGGACTTCAAGAGGGTCAGGATTTCACCCAAAATGAAGAGATTCCTTGCCCTACTGCCACATACATGGCACAAATAACAGAAGATTTAGAATCACCACATCATTATGGGAAACGCAATCATTGCCATGAATCAGAGAAATAGGATATTCATAAATTCAAAGTACTGTATCTCCATTTCTCACATATCATTGTTAATGTGAGTCACTAGTTAAAGATGGATGGAACACTTCATAATACTTGGCAGCCCTAAAGGATGAGAGATTTCTGCCATTGTCTGAAGGGCTCCAGTAAAATTTATGAGGTTTTGTCTCCTGAACATCTGGCAGAAATTCAGATTAAATCCCTCTCAGTCCCTTTGGAAACTGTAACAGTTTCTGCTATGCCTCTTAAGGCATACTGAACACTTTTTAAGTTCAATACCCACTTCTTCAAGAACAAAACCAATCTGTGACTTTATGTATTAGAGCTATTCAATTTTGTTTAATACAGAAGAAAACTAGTTTAAAAATAAGAAAATGTTCTAATAAACTCTCTGTATAAGCTTCAAAACAGGAAGGAATACACATATATTTAAATAATCTCTAATCAAACAGTATAACCTGGAAAGATCTGTGATACAGGTTTTACACTGGAATATAGCAGAAACTCATAATCTGATGGAATCTTTACATCCAATACTTGGAAATCCTCACAGACTGATAAAACTGAAACCCTAGAATCTTAGCAAAGATACAAAGATGCTAGCTTTGCAGATAACATTCCCATAGGACATGAAGCATTAATAGTTTTAAAATAATTTAAGAGGATATTAATATCCCCACATGCCATCTACATAGGAATGACAGATCTGTTAAAATTAGCTGTCCTGAAAACACAAGAGTATTCATGACACAATTTTATCTCTGGAAAACCAGCTTAATGCAAAAGCATACATTTTCAAAGTTGAAATCCCAAGCCTTAGTTAAATATGGATAAAAAAACAGTTCAGAACTAATGCTGGAAGAATATGAAGTGAGATGTGGGAAGAATTTGAAGTCAGATTTGAACATTCATTCTGGGCACAAACTCTCTCTCTCTCTCTCTATACACACACACACACACTTCACCAGGACTTCTCTCATATGTATGTTAATATTACACAATAGTTATCTCATTAATGTTTTCTGATAAGCCTCTGTCATTAGGGATTTCCTTAGACAAGATGTTAGGGGGGAATTGGTGAGGTCACTGAAGAGATTTGAGTCTTTGTAACCTGTATGTTTATTAATAGAATATCTTCCTTGGGACTGCTGGGAAATCTATCAATTTAGGATGTGGAGATTGAAGCCATGATTGAAATGGTTATAGAGGAATAATCAACAGGCTGCTTCAATTGACTCCTGATTAAATTGGATGGTTATCTGAATCAGTGGCAACTGAGTAAGCAAATTTAATTTTCCAGTCTAGATATAGCTCATCCCTTCTCCAGGGATTTGAAGCTGGATGACTGTAGACAAACAATTTTGTCTTCCTTTTGTGTTCATGTGGTGGTTACTGATTCAAACAGATTTAACTGTTTGTTAAACCACACATCCAACTGCAGTGCTGCCTCCCAAAGGACTGGGCCTCTGGACAGGGCATCTGCAATAAAGTTTTACTTTCATGGAATAATGTAACCGATTCAGAGATCAAACATCGTGGGCTACTGAAAATAGAATTCCTAACGACAGTTCTGAAACAAAAGAACTTCTCATATTTTCCTTTCATCAGTACATAAATTACCTTCATTCTGTTGTCTGGAATAAAATGTATGGTACACGTTAGCCCTGAGATGGCTACAGTATGAGGGAATTAACTGAAGCCACTCCAGACTGTTAACAGGCTGTTTCTATTCTCCATTATTTCTCCTAAACCAAAATAAGCTTTGTCTTGGAAAAGAGACACACAGACATTGAGGCAATAAGATAAATGAAAGGTAAAGTGAATATAATATTTTGAGTCCATGCCTCCAATTGTAAAAGGGCTTCTTAAAGCAAGTTTACCAGACCCCCCGCCCCCCCACCCCAAGGGTTTATAGATGATTTTCCCTCTTAAGGCAAGTTTACCAGACTTTTCGCCCCAAGGTTTATTGATTCCCTCTCCCCTCCCCAGTGCAATAGTAAATGTTGCAAGATACTATTATATAACATTTCAACTGAATAGGCTGGCAACAAAGCCACTAAGTAACTTACTATAACACAATGGCTAGGTCCCACTGAAATCCCCTATCCCACTTTAATACTTTCAGATGATTTTCTTTTCTCTGTTGGATTCACTGATGGAGAACTGGATATATTTTTACTATCCCTTAACATGAAAACTGGAGCAGTCAAGAGACAATGTTACAATCCAAATAAAAATAAATTAATTAATTAATGGAGATATCCCATCTCCTAGAACTGGAAGGGACCTTGAAAGGTCATTGAGTCCAGCCCCCTGCCTTCACTAGCAGGACCAAGTACTGATTTTGCCCCAGATCCCTAAGTGGCCCCCTCAAGGATTGAACTCACAACCCTGGGTTTAGCAGGCCAATGCTCAAACCACTGAGCTATCGCTATCCCTCTCCCCCCTCCAGCCACTGCCAGCACGTCAAGTTTTGTAAGGGTAAGTGATTTGGTTGGGCCGACAGAGGGAGACACAAAAACATTAAGTCCTGATCCCTAACTTCAGTGGGCCTGCTTCATGGTAGTAAAGTTAAGTATGTGCCTTGGGCTTGGTCTACACTAAACCCCCAAATCGAACTAAGGTACGCAACTTCAGCTACGTGAATAACGTAGCTGAAGTCGACGTACCTTAGTTCGAACTTACCGCCGTCCAGACCCAGCAGGCAGGCTCCCCCGTCGACTCCGCATACTCCTCGCGGCGAGCAGGATTACCGGAGTCGACGGGGAGCACTTCTGAGTTCGATTTATCGCGTCCAGACTAGACGCGATAAATCGAACCCAGAAGTTCGATTGCCTGCCGCCGAACCAGCGCGGTAAGTATAGACAAGCCCTTAGTGTTTGCAGGACTGGGGAGGCTTAGTTTGCAAATATTTTCCAAACAAGCCAATTTAAGTTTTTTAATCTCAAAGGCCATGATTCAGCACTGCACTTAAACACATGAATTTTCCCACTGTGTTCAGTGGATGAAAGTTAAGCAGTTGCTTACTTTCTTTGCTGAATCAGGGCCATAAAGTACTAAGTTTGTTTTTTCCAAGAACAGATAATAGTTGCCAATGAGAACTTTAAAAATGCAAAAGCATGAGGGGTTTTTATATTTCACTTCCAACGAGGGAGGGGGAGGAAAACTGTGTTCTGAATCAGCCTTATTGTAATTATTTATTTGTATTTCAGTAGTGCCTGGAGCCTCCAAACAAGCTTGGGCTCCATTGTGCTGGGCACTGTACAAACAGAGTATGAGGTAGTTCCTGCCCTGACAAGCTTGCAGTCTAAGGCCCCAATCCAATAAATGCTAACCATATGTTTAATTTGACTCAAATGCTTCAAGTGAAGTATGCAACTAAGTGTTTGCAAGATCAGGGCTTAAACAGCTAGACAAAGGAAATATTGCTATTGCCATGTTACAGATGGAGAACTGAGGCACTGCCAGATAAATGACTTGCCCAAAGTCTGTAGCAGAGGCAGGAACTGAATCAAGATCACCTGAGACTCAGTCCAGTTCATTAATCATAAGACTCTTCTTCCTCTCAAACTTCAAGTGCAACCTCCATTGCTATTGCTCTCTAGGACGTTGTTCAGATAATAGACAAAAATGAATCACCTCCAATGACAAAAATTCTCCAGCTGAACCAAAGATTTTACAAAAATAATTTGATGAATGAGTAGGCTTTGAAAAACCATTGATCAGATTTGTTTATGCTCTTGAACAATCTAGTCTTGCGAACTATCACTTCTAAAATTTTTATTTCAAAGAGTCCATTTGGAAATGTTTTGAATAGAGAACATATTAAAGGCCTGGGGGCAGATCCTCACAGCTCCAGCAGCTATGACAATTTACATCAGCTGAGGATATAACCCTTAGACTTAAGAGTTCAAATTCTACATGCTTTGGGAATACTAACAAACAACTTACCCAGCCCTCAGAATTTTTAAATTCCCAAGATCTCCATAACTACCTGATTGAATGCTTAAATAGATTTTGATCCAATATTAATTCCTACTGCCTTACTGCTTGCACAGAATTCTTATGAATGGCAATGCTCTTTGCAGACCAATTTAGCACAGTCATGGGGATATTATTAGGAGAAATACAGATTATTCATTTCAATATGCATTACCCTGCATTTATCAGAATTAAAATTCAGCTACTATTGTACTATCCTGCGTTTGGTTAGATTTTTCTGGAAGTTTTTCCTACAATCCTCTCTATTTTTTTTTACTAATCTAAATAGTTTTGTGTCATCAGCAAATTTCACCGCTCCTTCCCCTAACAAATCATTAACAAACATATTAAATAACATGTAGCGCAGCGAAGGCAGAATGCTTTTGTGGAATAAGCATAAGATGAGGAGTTAGGGAGGTAGGTCTAGACACAGATCCACAAATGAGTATTTATCCACAGTGGAACAGTCATTGGGCCACACAGAGAGAAAGACTCTGTAGTCCAGTAGTTAAGGAACCCACTTGGGAAGTGGGAAACCCAGAGTCCAGTCCCCCTCCTCACATCACTCTTTCATTATTTATTCATAGTGGAACACTTCAACAGGAGATACTGAGGGAGTCTCATATCAGACTATTCCATATCTGGTTGGAGCACTCTCCAAAGAGGTAGGAGACCCCCGGTCTTTCTCCCCCTCTAGCAGAGAGGGGAGAATTGAACCTGGGTCTTCAACATTCCAGGAAATGTTCTAGCCATTGGGCTAAAAGTTATAAGATGGGTAGCACTGCCGCCACCACCTCCTCCTCTGGTGACCAGATTGTGAATGAAACCTAAACCAATAGGTGGCCTCTGAACACTCCTACCGGATCTGGCCCAGCATGTGTCTGTCTTCCCCCGGTTTGTGAATTGCTCTGGAGTTTGGGGGGAGATAGACATCTGGACAACTACAGTAAGGAGGCAGTGCACATGCTCACAGACAGAAACATAGGCACTGGGGAACTTTTACCCTGAAAACTTGGGCACCTACAGGGTTTGGCAGGAGCTTTCTGGATTGCAGTGGTGCCTAAAAAAACAGAGATTTTGGCACCTAAATCTGGGTGCCTAAGTATCTTTGTGGATCTCACCATCTCTAAAATGGGATAATACTTTTTTGATTCATAGTGGTATTCTGAGAATTAGTTACTCTGTACAGAATTTTTAATTTACAAATAGCATTATTATTATTATTATAAAATTGTTCTTTAGGTCCACCATTAACTTCCCAGCCTCTATTAATTTCCCTTTACTCAGATTAGTAGGACGTAGTTTTATCCACAATTCAATATTGCCAACCCCAGGTGTTCAAAAATCATGAGTCAGGACCCCCAAAATCGTGAGATTTTTTAAACCTCAAGATTTAAGCCAAGTATATAATAATTTGGGGATCTTTTTATTTGCCTTTGTTATTTGAACCTTTAAAAATAATGGTTTATAACTTTTCTCCATAACCATGATATCTAGAAATTTACTTTTGTTTAAAAATGAAAGCGGAGTCTTACGTTATCACCTGACTCCAGAAACTGGAATTTTAAGAAAAAAAACATCAAATACTGTGAGAGTTGGCAACACTGCAATAGGATTTTCTCCTTTATCCTGTGTTTTCCCCCAGAAACAGTCTCCCTTTCTTGGGAGACCTTGTCAAAAGCTGTTTCAAAATTCAAACAACAGAGCCAGTATTTTATTTTCGCGTCTCTTTCAGAGAATTCTAACAGTAAATCAGCACAAATTTAGCCTTACAGAAGTTATATTGATCTGACCTTACTGAATATATGTATAGTATGTATAATATTCCATACCTCATTATTTAGACACATTTTATTCACTCCTTGTTACTTTGGTTTTGCTCTTCAGCACACACACTATCACTGCCTCGAATATAGTGTTTTTGAACAGCCTTCAGATAGATTCTATGGATTATGGCCCAATCCTGCAAGCATTTACATATGTGCTTAACTTTATGCACAAGAGTTATTCCATTGCCTTCAGAGGGACTTCTTAAGTGTGTAAAGTTAAGCATGTCTGAAAATGTTTTCAGGATCAGGGTGTAAAGTGTGTCTTAGATACATTTTCAATGGTGTAACTACACTGTAGTTGCACATGTAGTACACTGGTATAAATCCTTAAGGTAACTAAACTGCACTGGTGCAGACTGGGGTTTGCACCAATATGACTTAACCTGATCATTTCAGTATTTTAGTTTGCCTTTCAGCCTATTTTTAACAGTTTATCAGCCTTTCAGAAGAAAAAACTCCACTCTTATATGTTACGGTGTTGTCCATTGCTGACTCCCATTCTTAATCCATGATAGCCAAACAATGTATCCTGAGCAACAGTGACCATCTGTTTTTCTAGTTATTCTCTGAACCAGTTCCTGTGTCACACACAAGACTAGGTTGAGAATTAGTTCTTTCTTGCATGCTCCAGAATTAGTTACTGGTAAAAGCTGATTACAATGACAGAAGTTACAGAAGGAATCAGGTTATTGGGAAATTTTAAATAACTTATCTTAACATTAGTGGTTCTAATCTTCAATAGCACAAGCTTGCACTCTTATTCTTGTGGAAATATCCTTTTAAATGAATGAACTATCTAGCCCTGCTAGATGACTGCTGCTAAGACAGTTAATATTTCAATGGTGTCCATTTGTCTTTAATACCAGATGAGATGAATGGGAGCAGTTTGCCTCTCTCTGAGAGACAGACTGCCCACAAAGTAGAATAGTATCTCATCAGTTCACCTTTGGAAGGTTATTTTTGCAACTGAAATGAAATTGAATTAAAAATAAATCTTCATTTCTTCAGAAAATTATCTTGATAACAGAAATCTATTGAGAGAACCTAAATCTCCAGAAAGTGATATTACTTGCATGTGGATTTCTAGTTTCTCTGTCCTGAAAAAGGTGGGGTGGAGGAGAGGAATTGTACTTTCACCAACAGAACTATCTAAAGATGACAGCTGTAACATGTACTAAGTACACGTTTAATTTTGGAAAACTTCTCAGATATGCAAGGGTATTGACTCCAAAAATCCTAATCAAGTCCTTATTGTGGTGCTGTCATTTAACATGCAGCATTCAGCTAAAAATGGCCTATAGGGGGAAAAAATGTTTGTACTGTTTTGATGAAATCAAACTTTTTCTGTGTTTTTTTTTTTTTTTAACATTATAAACTTAGAAAACACTATGACTAAATTTTCAAAAGGGGCCTGTGCATCTTCAGACTCTTTGGCATAGTTTTCACAGGAGCACAGTATTGCCAACACTAAGGCTCATTTTCTCAAAGGCTCCTAACTTCTATTGATTCCAGTGGAAATTAGGAGCCTAAATGCTTTTAAGGACCTGGGTAAGTGTTATTTAGTGTTAGTAATTATGAGGATCTAGAAACTTTCTTAAAAAAATGAAAGCAGAGGTTTCCATATAATCACATGCCTGTAAAAGAAAAACATCAAATATCATGAGACTTGTGATAAAATGGTAAAAGTTGGCAGCACTGGAAGCACCTGCTACTCATACAGACTTCAACTGGACCTGCAGGGGCGCGGCACTTTTGAAAACCAGGCCCAAGAGATCTCCAGCTGGGCACCCAAAATCAAAGGCCATTTTTGAAAATTTTTGGCCCAAGCATTAGTGGAGAACTGGCAGGATTCTGACAGTGTTATACAGAAGTAAAGTATGTGGTTAAGTTCCACAACTTAACTGAAGTAGGAAATCTGTTTTAAATGTTTTGATTCTATTTCTATTTTACTCAAATGGCCTGATGACAAAAGTTTTTGTTAAAGATTCAACACTCTCTTCAATTAAGGCCAGCAGAAAGATCCGAATTAATACCCCCAGTGAGTTCTCTGGCAAAAAATCAGGAAAACTAGATGTACCCGTCCTGACATTTCTACATTAAAAAAAATCATAAATAAAAACTTTAAAAAGCAGTAACAGCAAATCCCTTCCCCCAGGCCTCTGTGTATCACAAAGGCAAAAAAAAGGACACCTTTAAATTGCTTTTTGCCAAGACACTTTTAATGTCCTTGCCAAGAAGCTGCTGCATTTACTGTATTGAGGTCAATCACCTATGCAGAGCGCCTGTTGCAGGACCAGGGCTTAAATTATTTTTGCCTCCCCTATGGTAGCATCATAGATTCCCTGAAGTAGTATCAAATCTGGTATTTGGAATGTGAGACTAACTATGGGGTAGCTTGGACCATTGTGCCCTTGTTTTATACAGGCAATGGCCTAGGGCAGTGGCTCTTAACCTTTCCAGATTTCTGTATCCCTTTCAGGAGTCTGATTTGTCTTGCATACCCCCAAGTTTCACTTCACTTAAAAACTCAGACATAAAAATACAAGTGCCACAGCATACTATTACTGAAAAATTGCCTACATTTTTACCATATTATAAAATAAATCAGTTGGAATATAAATATTGTACTTACATTTCAGTGTATGGTATATAAAGCAGTATAAACAAGTCATTGTCTGTATGGAGTTTTGGTAGGCCTGACTTCACTAGGGCTTTTTATGTAACCTGTTGTAAAACTTGCCAAATATGTAGATGAGACCTGCATACCCCCCCCAAACATATACCCCTGGCCTAAGACACTGCAATAATGACAATAACATTACAGCTGCATGGGGTGAAGGGCATTACTGGTTGACCCTGACAGCTCTAGAGGGGCTCGTGCTTGGGAGCAGGAAGCAAATCACAAGACATCTCAGCGCCCTGCAGGGAAAACTCGGTGGGACGCTCCTCTCTCTGATACCACTTTTGGGCTCCTCCTGTAGCTTCTGCTGTGGAGACGGCAGCGCCACCCCCTGGCTTGGAAGCCGCGGATGGGCGGGCAGCGCCTCCCGCCGAGGTGGGCGTGTTCGGCCAAACACACTACGCATGGAAACTTCTCCGAGCCTGTCCGCGGCGCTGGGTCCGCTCTGCCCCTTCGCCCCCTGGCTCTGGCAGGGCTGGGGACGTGGCTGGCAGCCCGCGGCTTAATTTCTCCCGAGGGTCCGTCCCTGCCGCCAGGAGCCCATGGGGGGACAGGGGCGCGCCCCCCGCCATGACTCCGCTGCAAGGCAAAGGCGATAAAACGACCCCACCGCCTTAGCCAGAGCAAGCCCCGGCCGGGAGAGGGCCAGCAGCAGCCGCGGAGTCTCCCGGGGTGGGGGGCGAGGGCGACATGCCATGGAAGGCCGGGACTCCGGACTGCTGGGCTTGGAGCAAATGCTAGCGCCTTTCGGGGGCCACCAGCAAGAGAGGACGGCTCGGCTGCTCCCGCGGGACCCCTGGCGAGGCAGCTCCGCAGAGCAAGAGCAAGAGGGGGCGGCGGCTGCGCTGCCTCTGCAGGAGCCCTGGGGGGAGCCGCAGCGGGCCGGAGCCTCTCCCCCGCCGGACGATGGGGAGCTGCTGCTGGGGCTGCGCCGCCGCGGCGGGCGGTCCCTGTCGCTGCCCGCTAGCCCCAGCCTGGCGGCCGGCGGGCTCTTCCCGCCGCCGGAGGAGGGCAGCCGGGGCTGCTGCACCAAGTGCAAGAAGCGGGTGCAGTTCGCGGACGCGTTGGGGCTGAACCTGGCCAGCGTGAAGCACTTCAGCGCGGCGGAAGACCCGCAGGTGCCGCCCGCCGTGCTCTCCCGCCTGCGGCGCCTGCCCCGGGAGGAGTTCAGCGCCGCGCTCGGCCTGGGCTGCAGGGCCCTCCCGCCGCCTCCCCCCCTGCAACTAGTGCCCGACTTCCAGCCCGCCGGGGAGGTGGCAGCGGCCGAGCGCCTGCGGCGGGAGCGGGTGTGTCTGGAGAGCCTGGGCCGCCCCGCGGCGGCCCTGGATGTGCGGGGCACCGTGCGGGTGCTGAGCTGCCCGGGCCCCAAGGAGGTGACGGTGCGCTACACCTTCAACGAGTGGCGCTCCTTCCTGGACGCAACGGCCCAGCCCCTGCCCGGCCCCGAGGGGCGCGACCCCCCTACCGAGCGCTTCCACTTCAGCCTGTGCACCCCGCCCGGCCTGCTGGAGGGCTCCGCCGTGCACTTCGCCGTCTGCTACCGCAGCCAGCAGGGCGAGTACTGGGACAACAACGGGGGCAGCAACTACACCCTGCGCTGCTGCCGCCCCGCCCCCTGGGGGCTCCCCGCAGCGCCCAGCACAGACACCGGCCAGGGCGACCCCACTGGGCCCCTCTACTGAGCGCCGCCTGGGACAGCCGTGAACCACACCAGCATTCCCCAGCCTGGGGCAGCTCCTGCCTTCAGCTTAGCCCGGCAGCAAACCAGCATTCCCCAGCTTGGGAGCAAAAGCAGCGCCTTACTCTGAGCCTAGCTTGGGGGCAAACAAATTGCAGGGAGCCTGGGGCCAGCCACCCATTGTGCCGAGCCTGCGGTGGGTGGGGTGTGGCAACAAGCAGCCGGCTATGAATGTCCTGCCCTTGAACACAGAAAGGGAACATTCTGTGCCAAGCCAAGCCTTAGCTGTCAGAGACCACTGCAGAGTGTCCCATCCCTTGTACTTGCACCCTAGAACAACTCAATACCACTTTCCTGCTGCATTGTCACTGGTTTCTGAGCCTTCCATTAGAATGTGGCTTGTTTTGTTTAATTAAAGAGCTGACTGGGGCAGGGGCCTCCTACCATTAACCTTAAAGTTGTAGAAAAAGTGAGGTCTGACCTGTTGGTTTCGGTATTGTTAATTCACCATTTTTGTAAAGGAAATGAACTCTCAGGAGCTGCAAGAAATCAGCACAGTTTCCTCCCACAGACTATTCTCTTTAAAGTTGGTTAAAGAGAACTGGAAACAATCTTTTTGTGATTTATTTTTTTAAAAATATTTGTGTCTAACTTGAAGATGGTGCCTTATATGAAGTTTCCTATTTAATACACTGAATTTAAAGAGAGAACTTTAAATCCAGTGTTGTGACTGTGCTATGTTTATGCATTAGGCATTTCTCTTTAGAATGACAGATAATGCATGCACTTTCCCTTTTATGGGTATGTAGGCATTTCCTAGGAACAGGGACAGATGTAGGCAAAAACGGAGTTGTTATTATGACTTGCAGAAATCCAACTCTTTTTTGAGAGGGAGAACTGGGTGAGGGTCAGTCCCCAACCCCCCTAATTCTTAAGTCTTGATTCTGCAAACACACGGGTTCAAAAAAGAATTGGATAAGTTCATGGAAAATAGGTCCATCAATAGCTATTAGCCAGGATGGGATGCCATCCCATGCTTTGGATGTCCCTAGCCTCTGATTGCCAGAAGCTGGGAGTGGATGACGGGATGGATCACTTGATGATTGCCTGTTCAGGTCATCCCCTCCGATGCACCTGGCATTGGCTGCTGTCGAAAGACAGGAGGATACTGGGTTAGATGGACTATTGGTCTGAACCAGTATGGCTGTTCTTATGCTTAACTTTATTCATGGGAGTAGTCAATGAGGCTACTCAAGCACTTAAAGTCAAGCGCCTATGTTGTTGCCTGACCATGGAGGAACTTAAAGGCTTAAGTTCAGTCAGTAGTCTTCACATATTCAAATGAGGGGCCTAATTCTTTCACCCCTTTCCAAAAACAACATAATATGACAGCAGTCTTCCACCCTATTTTTAATTTAATGGAGTCCATAATATAACTTTCATGTGTGAACACTTTCTGGTTTATTTGTGTCCCATCTTTGCTGTAGGTTTGGAGGCCCCGAATGACAGAAAATATCCTTCTTTCCTTGTAAGTTAGTGCACTTTAACATTGTTCAATGGCTAATGCAGTTCCCACGTACCACAGCCTTGTTTTATAAAGTTCATGTGTAGCTCTGGCTAATCTTTGTTAAATAGAGTCTTGCCTAACACACTCACACAGGAGTTGCTTTTTCTTTCTAATGAAAGATCTAGAGATTTAAAATAGTGATGGTTTTTCTAACGGTATGTCTATGCTACAGGTACTAGAGCAGCACAGTTGCAGCGCTGCAGTTACACCTCTGTAGCACTACAGTGTAGGCCAGGGGTGGCCAACCTGTGGCTCCGGAACAACATGCAGCTCTTCAGAGGTTAATATGCAGCTCCTTGTATAGGCACCGACTCTGGGGCTGGAGCGACAGGCGCCAACTTTCCAATGTGCCAGGGGGCTGCACACTGCTCAACCCCTGGCTCTGCCACATACCCTGCCCCCACTCCAGCCCTTCCCGCCCCCTCCCCTGAGCCTGCCATACTGTCACTCCTCCCTCTCTCATATCCCTCCTGCATGCCACGAAACAGCTGAACGGGAGGTGCATGGAGGGAGGGGGAGGCACTGATCGGCAGGGATGCCAGTGGGTGGGAGGCGTTGGGAGCGGGGTTGGGGAGCTGATGGGGGGGCTGCTGTTGTATTACTGTGGCTCTTTGGCAATGGACATTGGTAAAGTCTGGCTCCTTCTCAGGCTCAGGTTGGCCACCCCGGTGTAGGCACTACAGTGAAGAAAGGAGTTTCTGTTGCTGTAGTAAATCCACCACCCTCAAGAGGCACTAGATAGGCTGACGGAACAATTCTACTGTCAATCTTGCTGTGCCTACAGAGGCGGTTAGGTTGACCTAACTACATCACACAGGTGTGAAATTTTCAATAGTATGATGCCCAGTTGTTACATGGATTTTTGTACAATTTGGCATGGGTAAATATTTTTGTTACGGATGACTACCCGAGGAATAGTTTTATGAAGTAGAGTCAGGTCTTCATTTATTTTCACTCATTAGTGAGGCTCATGGAAAATTGTTTCCTTCAGCCCTCTTCATGCTATATTCATGTAGGTATTTATAGTACCTTATTCTGTGTAGTATTGTTCTAAGTGTCATTTGTCAGTACACATTTGTAAGAGACCCCATTCGCTAACATCTAAGTTAGTGGTGTAACAAGCCGGTCTTTGGAGCTGTGCTCTGGCTGCAGGCAAAAACCTGCAGCACCATTGCTCCGGAGCTGCTCCACGCTCCAGCTCCGGGCTCCGCTCCAAAGCCCTGGTAACAAGATAAGTAGCATGGAAAAGTATAACTTTTTACATTTAGATGACTGATATATGTTGTTTAAGTGCATGGAGCTGTAATGTATAGAACTGGATGCTCCAAGGCTTGTCTACATTATGGAAAGGTAACTTGGAATACTCAATTACAACGTGATAGTGCCCCCTAAAGGTTAAAACAGTTATATTTTGCAGTGTAGACAGGGTCAGACTCTGTTAGTGAATCACACTATAACCTTGGACTTTGCAGGTCTGTGAGCAGCATTCATGGTTAATTGCTAAAACATGGTTTAATCCTGTCTGAGCCACAGGAATAAATCGTGGTTCACCTATGTTAGGGCACTACAATATTGTAAGTACATACAATGACACATTAGACTTTCAGTGTGTATGAGGCCTTTTTAGCATAACGAAAACACCAATTTTCAATGGAATTAATTGGGAATGTTTAATTACTCAACTCGACCTATATTCTTGTAATACTGTACAGTACTTCAAAATGTGTTTGAGGTTGTACACAATAAGTTGTATAAATATAAACTGAAAGAGAAATCCCAGTAGTAATTCTACAAGTTAAGTATATACTCCCCCCAGATATGCACAGAGTCCATATATTTTAAAAAGGAAAATAGTGAAATGGTTTACTGTCTCCAATACATTAACTTCTTTAAAAAATATGTAGTATAAACAGGATACTACATAGGAAAATGTGAGCTGATCTAGTTTCTTAAGATGGTAAAGACATAAAACATTAGATTGTTACTACTTGAAATTTATGCTATTACAGCTGAGGTATGATGCTAAAAGTATTGAGCCCAATTCTTCACTGAATTACATTATAAAAAGAATAATTAAAAATATATTTTTTTAAACTGACTATTAAAGGTTAAATCTATCCCAAGCTGGGGGGGAGAGAGAGAGAGCGAGCAGAGATGCTAGCTGGTATGTCCAAGAATCCTGCTGTCAGGGCAAGATTATTCACAGCAAGTCAGAATGTTCTCTGGTATGCAACAAACTCTTGCGAAGTTTTGCGGAGTTGGTCTCCAAAATGGCAGAACTTTCCAGAACATTAACTTAACATCCCATACCTTATACTTATTCAAATAGGAAAAGATAGGTATTCTTGATCTGTTCTTCCTTGGTTTTGCTGAGGTCTGAGATACAGAACTGTCTCAACTTCCAAGAAAAGCAGTTAGGTGCTGAATGAGTTATAGATATTAACAAGCATTTAAAAAGTATGAATATAAATGACTTACCCTCTAAATTAATGATGTTTCACATCCATGTGATATGAGCTCACCAGTTGCCCAGTCATCCCTATAGCCTTTCAGGAAAAACAGGGTAGAGTGTAACTGTTTTAAAAAAAAAAAAAAAAAAGAAAGCGGAGACTTTTTTGTTTTCCTTTTAACATCATAAAGGATCAAGTCAAGAAAGCTGTTCTTTACCTTTGCTGGTCACCTTTAGAGTAAAAATCCCCACCCCGCCCAAGCAGTCTAAAAGTTCAAGATGTGAGCAGCACTGTTCTCCATGGCTAAAATGCTAAATATTTAAAAGTACTTTTTAAATTACAGCTAGCATATCTATACCTACCTACAATCTTGCTGACACTACTACTAAAAAAAATTCTCCTGTTTTGACAATAGACAAGACACCTTTTTTATTTAATTTATTTAATATTAAATGCTAAAGTGCCTTTTTTTTTTTTTTTTAAAAGCACAAATAGGATGGGGACTCTCTCTTTACTGAGTCACACATGCTCAATTTTCAGCAAGACAGTATGTTGCACTTCTTTCAGCTGTAGATTTCAAAGCACTTTTCAAAGATTCCATCAGCATGATTCTCCGCATTCTCACAGATGAGGTAACTGAGGCCTACAGAGATATAGTGACTTGCCAAAGATTTCCCAAGAAGTCAGTGTCAAAACCAGAGTTAGACTCCATGTCTGAGTGCTAGAACCTATGCGTAATCCACTAGACGCTAGTGCTGCTGGTATATGTAATAAGTTCAGACTGGATAGATATGTTTATTAAAAATCAAGTATTTCTAACACCATAAACTGATGGTGGGACTAAGCAAAATGATAACTGGGCTTAAACATCAATATTGACACATTGTATCACCTTAAAATATCTGTTGCAGTATGTGAAGATTTTCTAAAAAACTAATTGAAAACATGAAATCTTAAAGGTTGTAAGAATGTTTGGAAAAACTCCAGTTCTGTGGCTCTTCAGTATGTGCAGATTTCTATGGTCCCTGTGGATTACACAAGGTTTTCTAGGATTAAAGGAAGAAATATAACCAAAGGCTTTTATAGACATTTGTAAAACAACAAATAGTGCATCTGAATTTTTTTTTTTTTTTAAATTAAAGGGATAGGTTAAATTGCTTGGGCATGAAGGAAACCAAACTAACACACGTTAAATTTGGTTTAAGCAATTTTTATTTTTGCAGCATATAGGAAACATTTATTGTTCTTTCTTTGTATATTTAAACACACGCAATAGGAAACTTCTCTCTAATAGTTGTACATGATCAAGATGGGTTGATAGAAGAGTAGGAATTTCAGAAAGATAGTGTGAAGTTAAATATAGTTTAGTGCTGTCAAGGTCTACAAAGTTGCATGTAAATTACACTTGCTGCCTTTAAAGTATCAATTTTGAAAGGCCTGGGATTTCAATCTGAACTCTTAAGGCTGGATTCTGCTCCTATTTATGTCAGTGGGACCTGGAACTGGACCAGTGTATTGAATGAAGGTAGTGGAGGTGATCTGGACCAGAATTCTTAGTTAAAATTTGATTACCTGTTTGGTCTATTTGAAAATTGCTCCCCAATGCAGGTCTATGGCAATACAGAATTGTCATGAAAATTCACCTGTCCAAGCACAAAATGTATTTGCTTGCCCTTCAGCATGATAATGAAAGACCTTTATACTTAATACTTGTCTGTTTAAAAAAAAAAAAAAAAAAAAAACTTGTTCTCAGTGAGAAGAATTTCCAAAGGCTGGTATAAATATTTTATGTACTTTTTTCAAAAGAAGTCTTGTAAATTCCTCAGTGGTCTTCATAGTTCTCTTATTCTGGATGTAGAACAGTAATTGTTTGAATCCATGATTTAGCACTGTGGTATCTAAGCACTGTACAATTTTGAGAGTTCCAAATCTTTTCTTTAGATTAGTGGAATATGTTCATTTTAAGGAGGAAGTGGATTTATTTCTTCTTTTGCCCTCAGATTGAGCAACTCTGGCCCATATTCTCTCCTCCTCTCTCCCCCCCCTTTTTTTTTTAAATATGTAGAGGGGGGAAAAAGCAACGTGTTCTAATTGGGTGAAAGAATTCTTTTCTTCCACTGGAATGGCCAGTGGGGTTGCAGCCCTAAATTAATAGCTCTCCCAAGATCTGTGGAGATTCTGCTGCCCTGCTAGCTGTCTGCTCCAGGCAGCATGGTTCTTCCCTCCCCTCTTCCTTCCCGGTGGCTGCACAGTAGCACCTCCTAGGTGGAGCTCACAAGTGCTAATGCTGCTTCCAGTAGCATTAACATTCACCCTAAGAGTGAAATCCTGCATCATTTCAGTCAATGGGCATTTTGCCACTGATTTAAATGAGGCCAGGATTTCACCCTAGATATCTATGGAGTGAGCAGGGGAACATTCAGAGATTAGCTGGCCACTCCCTCTCAGTTCTGTCCTACATACCTGTGGAGAAATGGAGATCCTTGCCAGAAGTTTAGTGGAGGTGCTTCTGCGAAGTGTTAAGGAGGTATGGGAGTGTGGCAGGAAGTGTGCTGTGGAACTGGTGCTTCTAGCCTTCCACAAAAACATGCTCTCCTGTGTGTCTTACACGTTAGGAGGCACAAGTAATGTTGTTAATGACACGCACTAGGCTAGAAATAGTTGGTACAGTTTTGCTAGAGCAGAGTCAGTTTAACATCCCTATGTTGATGGCATGTTTAAACAAGAACAGTATATGTGATCAGCAGGTAAAAACGTTTGTATGTAACCTCGGGTCTGCTTCACCTCACCATGGCCATACCGCTGGTATTTCCAGGCCTTTTAAAATAATCCTCTAAATGTAGTAGGACTATCTAATCAGATGTCAACAGGGTTGTAGAACTGCCTGTCCTTTAGACAGTTATTCATGTTAGGGCAGTTCAGAGGTTGTCTTCTGCTCTCTTTCAGAATACTGTTTGCATTTTTCTATTAAAAGCTCTTATTTGACCTTTGATATATGTAAACAGCCAAATTTTGGAGCATGATAACTGAGCCATATCATTTCCAAATCACTAAAGTCAAAGGTTGCTGAGATCAGGGACAGCTGAAGGTACATGTGTGAAGCAAATGATCTTTCAGTGTCATGCTACAAAAATTAGTATCTTACTAAGTAATTTTAAGAATTATTATTACAGAATTAGTAAGAGTTCTTAACATTTTCTTCTGCTGTAAATCAAAAACAAATATCCCTTTTGGAATAGGGGGACATGAAATTAAATCACTGGGAACCCTTTTACCTACAATGTTCACATATTTATATTGTTTCCATTGCTCAGACAAAAATCCAGTAAACAATTTCATTGATAACCAGTGAAAATAGAATATCAAAAAAGGGTATTTTTAAATGAGCAGTGGGAAGTACAGTAGTACATTTTCATTCCATAGTTGATAGGATTACTTTCATACAGTATTTGACAATAGTTTTCATATACAGGGGATATGTTATCTCAACAAATGCAATACTAATCATTATGCATTTAACAGAGAATATTAATGGGTCTCTTGTTCCGGTCACATGTAATAGATTTGCACATGCTACTATCATTAATATTAATAGAAGATACACAGACTGTGCATCAGTGGGGGAAACATTCTTGTTGTATACACCTGCTCCAAGGAGCATCCTTAAATGCACTAATTGTGTTGCAATTTACAAGTAATCATTGTACTAGATTATTTCATTTTCTAACTTTGCACCTTATTAAATAAAATAAGTTTATATCTTTTGTATAACTGAAGTTGGTTAGTGCTTAAGGACTGAACAGTCTCCTTAGGTAAGCTTAGAAACTAAGCAATGTAGCCATGCTGTATAAGAAGCCCATGGATAACTTCTTGAAGTCTTATGTAACTGATTCCTCAAATGAAAAAATAAAATGAGCCTTCTCAACCTACTTTGTATTACACATTTCTATGCACAGAGGCCTCCGCTCTGGCATATCATATGTACAATATGCATCCTTAAAACTAAAAGTGCCCCTTTGCAGGCTAAGGAAAATGTGACTGATGAGAGACATAAGGTATGTCTATACTGCAGTTAGACACTGGCGGCTGGCCCGTGTCAGCTGACTTGGGCTTACAGGATTTGGGGTAAGGTGCTGTTTAATTGCAGTGTAGAAGTTTGGGCTGCAGCCCAAGCTCTGGGACCCTCCCATCTCACAGAGTCCTGGGCCCAGGCTCCAGCAAGCCAGAAGGTACACAATGCAATTAAAAAAGACCCTCCGCACGAGCCCTGTGACCCCAATTCAGCTGGCATGGTCCATCTGCGGGTTTAATTGCAGTATAGACATACCCTTAGAAGGGTTGTAGTAACATTATACATGTATCTATACTGTGTCTCACAAAAGACACTTGTATAATTTTTATTAGCAATGCAAATGCTATTAAATGCTTTAGTGGCACTTAAATCTGTCCCCCCTTGTCCTTTTACCATCAATGCTAGTGTTCTAATTAGCTTGGTTAGGTGTATTTTAGGATTTTAAAGTGTTAGTGCCTTGTTTTTAAACTGTAGTCCATGGCATTCTGCCTAGTTTAAAAAAATCTATTTTAATAAAATGATATATTAATGCTGTAGCAAAGTGATCTATTTGCTGTATTTATGTATCTAACATGCAGAAATACTACAGTATCTGCTTTCCATGTGAAAAGCAGTATTAAGGCAGGTTTGTAGTCTTAAATACAGTAGTGGCACTTTATTTTGCATACTCTTTGCATAGTTAACAGAATGCTATATTTAAAATACAGGTAATTCTACAAAATTTTATAAATAAGTTTTGGGAATTAGTACTTCTAAACTAATCACTTACATGCTTAGTTCTGTCATTTCAGTTTGATACTCTCTCTTTAGTTTACAAAAGAAATAGAAAGTATGTCCCTTTGCCTCCACAAATGCAGTTTCTTTAAAGGTAACAGGCATGGTCCTAGTTTAAAGTTCTGTCTACTTCATATAAAGCTCTCGCTGTACATTGTGCTGAAGCTTTATACTGAGTAATTTTGCTGTACATTCTAGTGGAAAACATAATAGCAAACTCGGAGCACTAAAGTGAATAAAACTTGATTTTAAAAAAGATTCCATTCTCGTTTAGCACGCTGTCTTAAGAGGTGTAATTTACTTTTCAAATAAATTTAAAAAAAGGGGGGGGGGGGCATTTTAAAGCAGTTCAGGAATTTTCTCTCCTGTAGAGCTCAGGAACATTGCAAGAAAGGGGAATCTTAAGGTGAAGCTACTGAGTTGTTGGCTTAGGAGAATCTCTTAAGAAACCCCACCTCTTTCAATATGCTACTCAATATGTGCATTGAATGAGGCCCATAAATAATTACAGAAAGCTTTAGAAATGTCTGTTTGCTATTGGCTGTATTTATTCAGTTTAACAAATGGATGTTTTTAAAAATTACTTTTTTTGTGGCATTACTGTAAGTAAGTGAAGGTGACTAGAATGCAATAAGCAAACCACCTTGGGACTTTCACTGGATCTAGTACAGAATGGGCATAAAGACTGAACTGCCTTCAGCCTCTAGAGATAGTCCCTGGAAAACAGGCATGAGACACTGAGCCAGCGTGTAGAAACTTGCACACTCAACAGAAATTAGAAAATATTTGTATGAATTCTGAATTAAATATACCAACCTCACCATTCACACTCAATTATCTAACTTTCCAAGTATCTGTAATGAGGGTAATATACAAAATTTTTGTATAACAAAATATACTTTGTTCCTTTATATTGCCAGTTGCAGTTTAGTATATTAAAATAAGGAACAGTGATGAAATTTTATTTTAAAAGTTCTGAAGTCTCAGTAACATGAGGCTAAAATTCTATTACTAAGCTATTAACTGAGAAGTGAGATGAGACTGGTTTTAAATGAAAACACACAATCTAACCTTTGATATTTGTAGGTGTTGAGGTCCAGGATATAACAAAATATCTTTGTTGTACTTAAAGGCCTCTATCAAATTTCACATGGCTTTAATGAATAAATTATTTAACACGAATTTACCCACACCAGGTCCATACAAATTCAGCTATTTAGTTTATTCACTGTAGGCTGCGTATTTCTATATTAACTGGGGCTCAATGTAAAAAGTAATTTTAAACAATTGTATCATTGGTTGAAACATAATTGGTATCCTTTATGAGCCAGGTAAGTTAGCAAGATCACTGGGAGAAGAAAATATCTTATTACAAGTATTCGGTTCATGGAATTTTATTGTCAAATAAGGCCAAGAAACAGTCTCATTACACATGAAATACTAGCAACGCGGATATTAGGAATACATTACACGCTATTGTAGGCTTAGCAGTACATTTTAGTGCATGAACCATGAGAAGAGAAATTCTAGACTGTTTTGGTTGCCAAAACTGAGCATTTCCAAAGCTTTATCTTTTACTAGACAGATAAGTTTTTCAAACTCAGGCAGGGTGCATACACACTATGTTGGATGTGCAGCACTACAGAAAGCTGAGGATGGTCCAACGGTGCTAGATGATCAGATTATCTCTGTGTTTTCTGGACTCTCAATAACAAGTTTCTGGGTTGAATAGAGTTGACCAATGGTAACCTGAAATAAAACAAAAAATATTTCAGAAATGACAGGCTTGGAGGGCCAATGGGGCATTGCTTCAGCTCTGTAAGGGAAGTAAAAATGCACAACTGAGAACAAAAGTGAAAGTAGGCAGTCTGTATTCTTTCCGCAACATTGTTCGTCAGCATCAACCCAGCCAGCAAAAAATGATAATGCATAAAATAGCCACATAAATTCTCAACACAGTATTGACAATGTAAGGAAAAAGATATGCATATATATATATATATACACACACACACAATAACTACAGAGAAAGGAAATGCAAAATATACTTAGACAAATAGAAGGGAACATTATAATAATTTTTTTGGGTGGAGACTAATGCACAGTAGTTTGTTTATCCCTTTGGTATTCACAAATTAATTTGCCTTAAAATTAGTTGAGGGGGATAGGGTCCACTGCACAATTTGTACATCAGTAACATATAATGGGTAGAAATAGCTTCTTGTTCATAACATGCTGTTCATACCCAGGATCTCTGTGCTTTATAGTTAAGTAGTAAAACATTACAGACAATGCTAAATTGATTTTCGGGGGGGGGGGGGGGGGGAACTTTGTCCATCTGCCACTCACCCATAGCTCTCCCCACACCCCTCTTCTGCAACATAGCATCCATCCTCCTCCTCCTCTTTCCCCCATCCTTGTTAACATCATCCTACTAGTATTCCTACCTGCTCCTTCCAGATTGCTCCCTATTCCCAGTGACCCCATCCCCTGATCTCTCTCGCACCCACTCTCATCTCCTCCCTTACTGTTCTCCATAACCTCCCCCCTCCTCTAGCTTTTCCCTCTCAATACAAACACACTTTAATTTCTCTCATCTGAAAAAAAACACTCCTTGACCCCATTTGCTTCTCTAACTACAACCCCATCTCCAAGCTCATTGAATGTGCTGTTTACAATCACTGCTTGGAGTAGTTCTCCTCTAATTCCATCCTAGACTCTCTCCATTCCATCCTCCACCCCTTGCACTCCACTGAAATCACTTTAGACAAAGTCTCCAATGACCTCTTCCTAGCCAAATCTCAGAACCAGTTCTCCATCCTCATCCTCCTTAACTTGTCTGCCACCTCTGACACAGTCATCCATGGTCATCATCTTGAAATCTCATCCTCCCTTGGTTTCTGTGATTTTGTTCTCTTCTAGTTCTCCTACCTCTCTAATCACTCATTCAGTATGTCCGGGGGAGGACTGTCCCTCCTCCAACTTTCTGTGTGATTCCGCAGGGCTCTGTCCTGGGTTCCCTTTCTCTTCTCCCTCTGCCATTATCTCTTGGTGATCTTATCCATAAACACAAATTCAACTATTTTCTCTATACTGACAACTCACAGATCTTTCTCTCTCTCGTCCTGTCCAAAATAAAATCTTGGCCTATTCCTCTGACATCTCCATATGGATGTCTAGTGGTCAGCTCAAGCGCCACATGGCTAAAACCGAGCTCTTAATTATCCCCCCTAGTTCTTCTCTGCTTCCTCTTTCCTCTAACACAACAGACAACACTACCATCTTGCCTGTCACTCAGGCCAGTAACCTGGGTGTCATCTTTGACTAGGACCTCTCTCTGGGTCCTCACTTCTAGACTATGTCTAAATCTTGTTGATTCTGTCTGCATAAGATCTCTAAAATACAGCCTTCCCTATCCAAATGACAAATGCAGCCATGCCCTGCTTATATCCATTAAAAAAGTTGCTGCAATGATCATTTTCCTAGCCTGTCGCTTTGACTCCTTTGCATCACTCCACTGACCCCTCTTCTCTATTGCATCAA
Source organism: Malaclemys terrapin pileata (assembly GCF_027887155.1). Lineage (NCBI taxonomy): Eukaryota > Metazoa > Chordata > Testudines > Emydidae > Malaclemys > Malaclemys terrapin. The sequence continues at coordinate 117,108,960 of NC_071506.1, read as the reverse complement.
ACACAAGCTACTTGTCATCACTTTCAAGGCCCTTCATGGCCTATCCCCACCCCTCCCTATCATCATGTCAACTCTCACCTGTGACTGGCCCAGAGTGCCAGCCTCCATCACCCATTTGTTAAATTCTTGAACATGCTTTCTCCCATGCTGCCCCTTATGTTTGGAAGGAGCTCCCTCCCCCCATCAGCAAAGCTAACATTATCCTCCTTCAAACCCCATGTTGCCATGATGCCTACACAATTAGGCTGTTGGTATACTGAGACCACTGCCTGTTAATATTGTTTGTTTCCTTGTACTCTCCTGTATGTCTGCATCCATATGTTGTCTTGTCTCATTCTTAGACTGTAAGCTCTTTGGGTGCAGGGTGTGTTTGTACAGCACCTAGCACAGTGGGTTCATGGTCCACGAATAGGACTCCTAGCCGCTACAGTAATCCAAATAATAAACTTTCTCCCTATTGTTTTATGTGTTAATTACCTTTGAGCTTGCTTTATAAACTCTGCATACAGTCCCAGTGAATCACAGCCACCAGTGGGACAGAGGGTAGCAACCAACTGACATACAGAACAGTTAAGGGGTAGAGGAAGAGGAAGTTTAGGCTAAAGAAAGCAGCAGAGGCCAAGATTCTTTTTAAAAGGAGTTTACAGTTTGGCTTCTAAATCCATATTCAGCCAACTAAATAAGTGTCCTGGTTTTCATAAGACAGGACACCCAGTCGCTCCCACTGAACTATTAACGTAGGAAAAAAAAAAGCTCGGTTTGTGGTTACTGAAGTAGGACGAAAAAGATGGCATAATTTATAAACACCATTTACACCTATGTAGAGGGTATTACATAGAATCTGATATATTACAAAGTATAATTGACTGCGTTACTTGTGACAGTGCCTCAATGCAGCATGAATCTAAACAGCAATATAAAAGTCAAAGTTCAATGTTTTAAACTTGTATTAGCTTACTTAAAAAAGAAAAAGCTAGCAGCTATTAAGTTATATTTTGCTATCCACTCCCCATACTGTCACAAATGCATCTTTGCATACATGTTGCCCTTCTAAAAAATGAACAGTCTCCTCTTGATAGATAGCCTGGTCTGAAACTTGTAAAGCACTGGATTTTAGACTGACTATTCACTGAAGGGAAGATTAATGTGTTGTTCTTAAAGGAATAGCAGCACTTCTCGCCAGCAAACATTCCACTCCCTTAGCATACAGAATTCAGTCAACAAAAGCCCATGAACAACACCGATTAACAGGGAGTAGATGTGGTATATAGAGTATATGAAAAGAGAAACCGATTACGCAATTTAGGAAAAGCCATATTATTCACAAAATGAAAAAAAAAGTAGACCCCTAACAAATGTAACTTATATCAGGCAGACGACGCAACATGTGAGTTATGTGGCAGGCTGCAGAGTAGTAATTATTGCTATATTATAAACCATGCCATGACATTTAACTAAATTAATATAGTTGAATATTTTAGGCCAAAATGTTCAGACTTGAGGGGTCTAAAATTAGGCTCTGAAATCTATATTCAGGCTCTCACCTAAGTGGCCTGTTTTTTGGCAGCTCCTGCTGATTTACAATGTGCTTATCAGCATGAAATTAAATACCTAACAAGCCTTAAAAAAATGTTTTGCAACTAACATATCTGTCCTGGAAGAAAGGAGAGTCCTACACTTGACCAGAGCTCAAAGAGCCGGGAATTCTACATGAACTCAATGTTGTTCATTGGCAGCCATCCAGCACAACAGGCAGTCCAACAAAGTTGGTCCAATGAAAGATATTATCTCACCTACCTTGTCACCTTGCACAACAGGGGAATTTTAAAGTTCTAGGACAGTATAAAGAATCTGTTTTCTTACTTACATCAATTTTGGGGAATGGAGATTTCATCCTGCCATGAAGAAAAGCAAGGGGGATGAATTCCCAGCTGATCCGTGCTGCAATTTCAGCTTTGGAGGCCTCCTCAGTTGACACAAATCCCCCCACTAACTTCAGCCTTCCCTCCACTTTGCTGAATCAGGTTTTCAAGAGGCAGCACTTACTGTTATGTCAGTGACTTCTACCAGATGGTTCAATTCAGCTTTGTAAGAGATGTTTGGTTTTAAAGTAGCGGCCTGGGGAGCTTTAAATATTAACATTTGTGTTTGTATCACTTGGAGGTGGGGGAAGGGGAAGAGAGAATGGACTGTTAAATCCCAGCCAAATCTACAGTAGATGTTTTTGAGGTTAGTTAAATAAACTGGAGAAGAATTTCTCATTATAGCTTGGTCACAGGTTCAGCCATTACAACTTATTTTTTAAACTGTCAACAGATCACTCATTTTCTGTTCTGGTTTTGAGATGAGATTTGCTGTCTCTCTGAGCTCATATCTAAAACCTTGCACTGCATTTTTAAAATAATCTCTGTATGCTGTCATGGATTTAAAGGCTACATTATATACAAGGCAAAGTTTGTTTTTTCCCTCTCAAAAAGGTTAATTCCTCTTCTGCATGTGTCTTATATTTGGATACCAGGCCCTCCTCTTCCCTCATTTTATTAGAGGACTTTGTCAAGATCTTTGTACAATCTGGATGGCGATGTCCCAAGGCTGAACTGCATTTTTTCCTTTGTTTCAAAGGAAGAGGCAGGGGAGGTTGAACGTCTGACTACTGAGGCCTAGTCTTCACTTACCGGCTGGTCCGGCGGCACGCCATCGATGTTCTGGGATCGATTTATCGCGTCTGGTTAAGACGCGATAAATCGATCCCGGATCGATCCCGGAAGTGCTCACAGTCGGCGCCGGTACTCCAGCTCGCCGAGAGGAGTACGCGGCATCGACGGGGGGAGACTTCCTGCCGCGTCTGGACCGCGGTAAGTTCGGACTAAGGTACTTCGAATTCAGCTACGTTATTAACGTAGCTGAATTTGCGTACCTTAGTCCGATTTGGGGACTTAGTGGGGACCAGGCCTGAGTCAGGCAAACATCTAAGGTCTTGGCCACGTGGAGCATATTCTGTTTCCAGCATTCACTGGCCAGCCGTGCATGTAACTGCACTGGTGAAAACCTCTTATGTAGAGATGGGAAGTTGTGATATTCACTGGCACCCCAGAGGACTGCCACTGTAGCATGTTGTGGCTTCCTTTGCTTACACTAGGGATTCGTACTGGTGGTGCTATTCTGGTGGCTAGCAACTCAGGAAAATACCCAATGTATACATGACCTAAGATTCAATATTCCCCTTCTACTCTCTTGGGGAATAAGAAAGCTAATAAATTAAAGCTTAAAAAAATTCACTAAAAAGTTAAAAAACAATATTTCTGCTAAGCAGAGCTCTTCTACCTGCTAGAGCCTGGAAGTGAAGTAGTGTGTTCAGGCAGGGCAGGCTTCTTTGCAGGAGGAGAATGTCAAAAATGTAGTTCTTTTCTGTTCGCCTGTGGTAAGAGGTTATGTTATCCACTGTTGGAATGGCTGATTTGGATATATGAAAATCTCCATTTAAGACATACGTGTTGACTCATTTTCCCAATAAATGTACACAGACACACATTTTAGTGTGCACTCAGCCCTAAACACTATGCCACTGCATTTTCAATAATCTGCCTGCACTTTGTATGATTTTCTTGTGGTTCCAGAATTTATTTCAGAATATTTTAGGTTAAACTTCTAAACCTCAGTTCTTCAACCACTGTTAGCCTTGAACTTCCAATAAGATGATTAAAACTTTGTACACCCCTGATCACATACACTTTAGACAGAACAGACACAAATTCCTTTTATACTTGCTGAAAAATTAAGATGCTCCCCCCTCCCCCCACCAATATATCAGCAGGACTGCAAGAGAGTGTTTAAACATATCAGTTTTAATTCATTAATTCGTAAGGTCCCAATAACTTCTTCTACAAAGATATTCTGTTGTGCCAATTCTAATGAAAATGTTTTACTAGTGTTATGTTATTATCGCACACTGATTCTCACAAAGCATGAAAGAGTTAAATGGCTATTTACTGAGCTCTTTCTTCACCAAGCATGTTTGTAATTTATACACAATGAGACATTTACTCCTTTGGTAAATGGCTGGAAGCCAATGTACAGAGGTCAATGTCACAGTATTTTCATCACAGTTCATTTACCACAAGCGATGTTTGCCTAGAAAATCCAACCATTTGCTCCACAAACCTCCCTTCAGTTTTTTTTTTCCGTACCCTTTGTATAACTGGTGGTATAATTTACACTTTAGTCCTCCAAGAAAAGTTATAGAATAAAAAGCATTTATGAAAGTATCTGTGGGAATAGAAGACCAAAGTGATGGTAGAGATACACTTCAGATCTGAATGAATTACTTGATGTTTAAATATTTATATAGTGCCAATAATGTGCTATGCACTTTATCAACAAGTACGATGACAGCCTCTCTACCCAAACAGTTTACAATATAGAACTGGGCCACCATTCAGTGTGATTACACAGGATTATTTTATCCTTCTCCCCAAATATTTGTAGTTAGTTAGTGTGAGGGATATATTATCTTGAAACAGTTTAATCAATGAAAAAACAAAATCAGTAAGGATGACCACAGTAGTTAGAGATGAAAAATATCTACAGCATCAAGTTCTTTCCGTTGCACATGCAAGATATAGTCCCTGACAGAGGATAGATCAGATATAAGATAGTATGAAACCATACTTGATTTTCTCCCCACACCAGCAGATTTGGCAAGTGCTGTAACGTAAGTAGTATGGGGCTAGGGTAAAAAGACTTATCAATGGGCAAAATTGACAGTAAGAAAAGGAAAGAAAGTTGCTGAATAGTAAGAATTGATTGAATCTCTCCTTATAACTCCCAAACCATTCACAGATCATTTGGGTGTAGCAGAATAAAAGCAAGAAACTTTCTTACTATTCCTGGTTCACTTGAACACTGATCTCTCCCTCAATCACAGCTGGCTACAATGATAAGAGGAGGACCTAGTGTGGAATGTTTCACAGCTATAAAAAAAGGTTTAGTAGGATAAATTTTTCTCAAAAATAATAGAATTCTAGAAGAAAAGTCTCTTAAAACAGAGTTAAGTATAAAAATATATTGTCACAGAAAACACCATTAGTAGAATGCTGTAGTTTTTAATACTCTGAAAACTAGAAATTCAGAAAACCTGTTTAAGGTGCCAACAATATCTTAACTCTACCCACTCCAAAGAAGAGATTTTTTGTTTAGTGAGACTGTGGACCTCAAAGTCAAATGGTTACAGTTCTAATTCCAATTTTGCCAAAGTCACTTTATGGTGCAATTCTCTGAAAAGTGACTACTTCAAAAATGGCACCTTACTCAACAGTCCTGTGTATATTCAAAATGTCCATTAACTTTAGTCATTACAACATTTTTACTCTCTTAGTTCTGCAGAGCCAACACAGCTGAGAGGGTGAACTGGATTCTATTGTTCATTAGAGTTGTAACTGATTGGAACTTAGGAAATAATTGTGCAAAATGTCACTAGTGTCACAGATAATATAACTTGGACTGTAGAATCTATCTTATTGGTGGTGATACGAGAGAAGAAAAAAAAACAGCTTGACTCTCAGATTTGAGACAAAACTGCAGAGTTGGAAATTAGACATCTCACATGTAAGCTGAGTGTATTTTTATGTAAACCACTGAGTTTGCTGACAAACAACTGCACAGTGCCATTTTTAGTCATTTTTCAGAGCAAAAATCACACCTTTAAGAGCCCTACCTGGGAAACTTACTGGAGTACAAGAAAATATCTTTTCCCCACTGATTAATTTCTTTTATTGCCTATCTCCCTGCCTGCAGCATCATTAATGCCCATAGAGCTCCCCCAGCGCTCTTTATTTTCCATCCCGTCCCCAGCTAAATTAATGCTAATGCACTCAAAGATGTTTTGCTCCTGTTTAAGACAGTGAGAGAGGGACTCATCCGTTTCTGGATGTTACCAGCACTGCTATAGAAAGTTAAGGGAAATAATAAGCTCTGGGGACACAAACAGGACATCCAGACTTAGAGGGAACCCTTCGTGGAAAGGATATGAGGATTCAATAAACAGGAGGGAGAGCTAGCTAAGAGCACTAAGAGCATGTATGTATAGGGTTCATTAGCCCTTTTCAGTTTGGGATTTTGTATCAGGGTTTGCTACTGAGAGGGGTTTACTGGCCACATTACTGATGTGTGGAGAGATCTTCCTTGGAGAAAGCATACAAACTCATGCACTACCAGAGCCCTATGGAGGAGACGGTGTGGGAGAAGTGTCTTTCAATTCTTCTGGGCCCTTTTGGCAAAGCCTTGAAGGCTTCACAGCCTTGGGCTGAGAGCCCTTCCCTAACACATGGAAGGCATTTTTCATTCTTCTCTGATGTGAGGATCATAGCGATGTAAGAGGAACATTTGGCATTTTCCCAAGCAGATCTGCCAACTTTAAAAGTGACCCAGAAACAGATATTGCAAACAATAAACAAAGACTTTTGAGTTTATACTATAACTACTAAACTACCCAAGGACTATTTACAACTAAACAACTACATGTAAAACTAATATGAATGTGAAAAGAAAAGGTTGGCTCCATGACTCCGCCAACAGATTGAGAGTGAGGAATTAACAGACCATTAAAGTGAGCACGGTATTTAAATCCCTTGGTCTACAGACCGCTAGACTTGAGGGACATGTGTTTTACACCCAGCTGGTAACTACTGCTCAAAAAGGTTCTGTGGCCACATGACTATGTGTCCAGCACCTACAGCAGGGCTCTGAGGAGCCAATATTTTTGGAGACCAAGCTACTGCTGGTAAAGAACCCCTTTCCCCCAAACTCACTTATAAGACAGCATTTTAAAACTGTATTGTTAAAATTAAGAAAAATAAAGCAAAGACTATCAAATAACTTGAAATAACCATTAAATTTCTCTCCCTGTAAATGTTACTTCTTGTTATTCATACGTGGTTTGAATATTAAAATTTACTGTAGATGGCATGTCTGGAATTTAAAACCAAAACCCAACATCAACTCACCCCAAGCAACTAACTATTTGCTTATGGAATAATGCAAGTAATCGAATCTGTGACATATGGGTACATTTGCTATATATTTTACTTAATTAATAAACAAATTGCATTAAAAATAGCTCCCAGACATAGTTAGAACGTTTCCTTTCTGTCCACACAGGCAAAAAAGGAACCTTATTACAATAGGCACTTATTACAGTTGTGTTCAAACATGGCTATTTCTCAAGCATAGGAAAGTAGAGGGGAGGGCAGACAGGGAAGGGAAATAAATGAATTATCAACTCTGGGTCATTTTATTAGTCAAGACAACTAACATATAAATGAGGACAGGAGCAGAACAGTATAGAAATATGAGCAATGCCATAAAAAAAAACGGTTACCTACCTTTTCGTAACTGTTGTTCTTCAAGATGTGTTGCTCATGTCCATTCCATTCTAGGTGTATGCGTGCCCAGGTACACAGTCAGAGATTTTTGCCTTAGCGGTATCCATAGGGTCGGCAGTAGTGCCCTCTTGAATGCCGTGCTCATGCGTTGGTATTTTAGGCCCCGCCGACCCTATGCCCCCTCAGTTCCTTCTTGCCAGCAACTCCAACAGATGGATAGGACGATGGGTAATGGAATGGACATGAGCAAAACATCTCGAAGAACAGTTACGAAAAGGTAAGTAACCATTTTTAATTCTTCAAGTACTTGCTCATGTCGATTCCATTCTAGGTGACTCACAAGCAGTATCCTCAGAGGTGGGCTTGGAGTTCACAGTCTAGCAGCTTGCATTAATGCTCTCTGAAGCCAGCATCACCCAGCAGGCCTGGGACAAGTACATAATGGGATGTGAACGTATAGGCGGATGACTAGGTGGCCACCCTACAGATGACCTGGATAGCCATTTGGGCTAGGAAAGCTGCCGAGGAGGCTTGTGCCCTGGTTGACTGGGTCGTTACAATCGCTGGAGGTAGCACCCTTGCCTGATCGTAACAGCAGCGAATGCAGGCAGTGATCCAAGAATAAATTCTTTGAGCGGACACTGGACAACCTTTCATCCTGTCGGCCACCATGACAAACAATTGCGCCAACTTGCGGAATGGCTTGGTCCTTTCAACGTAGAAGGCTAGCACCCTCCTGACGTCTAGCACCTTGGCCAGGTCCGTCGCCCAGCTTAGCATCTTCAGTGCTGGTCGGCCTACTTGCTCTTTGGCCGCTGGGCCCGCTTCGGGCAAAGATGACTCTACTAGGGTCTGGGACCCCATACTGCTCCCAGGAGTCGGAGGAGGATCCCTAGCTGGGCTAGGAGGTCCGACCGCAGCAGTACTCCCAAGCAGCTCCGGGGAAGGCATGTGGCCTGACACAGGTCCTTTGCCTGAAGCCCCCTTTTTCTGTGGTGCCGATGGGCCTGTTGACTTCAACCGCTTCTTAGGCACCACGGAGGGGGAACGGTGCCATGTGGGTTCCGGTGCCAGTGATTTGCTGCGCACTACCACAGAGGTGCTGTGCTGGGTGTGGAGTCTGATCGAGAGGGCTCCGAGGCAGGATGAAGCACAGCCTCCATGAGGAGGATCCCGGATATCCTGCTCCTTCTGAGTTCAAGGGTGAAAGTTTTTGCAGATCCTGCATTTGTCCTTTCTATGCACTCCCCCAAACAGCTCTCGTGGGCAGTGGCGGGTTTAGAGTTAGTGGGGCCCTGTGCGCAGCTTCATTTTCGCCCCCTCCCCCACCCCAGGACCCAGCCAAGAAAAAGAACATTCTCTCTTATCTCCCTCCCCCATTTTTCATTCTTTTTTTCTTCATCCTCCTCCTATATTATAAGTAATATGAAGTAAATGAAAATAAAGTGAGGTACCTTGATTGTTTTTGTAGTCTAACTTTTTTTTCACAGACCACTTGAAAATTGTTGAGGGTCGTGGTAGACCACTTAGTGATCTTTCCAAATGTTGTTTGTACCATTAGCTAACTATTGTAAAGTGCTTTGGATAAGAGCGCTTTATAAAAAAAAAAAAAACCTTAATAACCTTTCCTCGGTCCACCTGAATGGAGTTCTTGGACCATAGTTTGAGAACTTATGGTCTAGATGAAAGCTTGTATTTGCATTATGCTAAAGTGAAAAATGTGTACAAATAAAAAGCATAGATGACACATGAATGGAAAAATAAAAGTTAACTTCCTCTGAAGAAACTTATTCAATTTGAATTTATTTTTCAGATATCTTTGTTTCTACACTTTTTCTATACAAAATCGTCACGTAAGTCATCGTAAGTAATATTTTGTAAAGAGGCACTTTCAATTGTCAATATTGCCGAACTTGTCAAATGTTCCTGACTCATTGTATTTCGCAAATAATTTTTAACTTGTTTCAATACAGAAAAAGAAGGTTTACCAGAAGCATTTGTGACAGGTATCGTTAAAAATATTTTCAGAATGGTTTCTACATTTGAAAAGATTGACTGCAAATCGTCACGTAAAAGTCTATACAAATCAACTGGTGATCTTGAAGCACAGACCTCATCATTTTCAATAAAATGAATTAAATGTTTCACTTTATCTTCAAAAAGATTTGTGTCTATGTTCTCTCAGTCGAATTCACTTAATTTCTTACTGTAGTGACTTTTTGCATTTTTGTCCATACTTCTGTCAAAAAAGACGCAAAATAAATCAACAGTTTTCTTTAGAGATTCACCTCTACTCTGCAATTGCACTATTATTGTGTCACAAATAACAGTGACGGTCTCAACAATGATCTTCTCTTTCCTTTTTAAATTGATTTCATTGTCTCTAGTTTCACCGAAAAATAACTTCCTGCTTTCTTTATGCTTCTCACCAGATATATCAGAGAAACCTATATTTTCTGTTAATGTTAGTGCCTCTGCTTCCACCGAGCTATAGTCATTTTGAACTTCCATGACAAAACTTTTAACTGAAGCTAACAATTGTGCAGCATTCAATAAATTTGTATCAATCTTTTGCAGCAATTTGCTGATGGCATTAATTCTTTGAAGTAAACGGCTCCACAAAAGAGTAAAAACAGCAATATCATACTTTTCAAACTTTTCTGCTAAGGATTTTGCTTCAGTTTTCACACACCGTTTTTCAGAATTTGATGTGGCTATGTCTAATAAGGTTTTTTTAATATCATCATAGCTCATTTTCAAAGCCAAAACAGCATCTGCACGAGCAGACCACCTGGTGTCACAAATTCTTTTGACTGTCAAATGTTTTTTAATTTGTCTGCACCAAGCGTGATTGTAGCATACTCCACCGATGCATGGAAACTGAAAAAAGGCATACACGTTTTGAACTAAGTAAAAAAAATGTATAGATCCCGCACAAGATTCGGCTGCAGTGTTGCAGATTAAATTTAAGGAATGGCTGGAAAATGGTATGAATAAAGCAGAGGTGCTTGCATTGCTCAGTCTTGCCTGTAGACCTGAATATTTTCCTGCCATATTTGCGGCATTATCAAAGCTTTGCCCATGACAACTTTTGATGTCCAAACCTAAATTTGCAATGATTTCTAAAACAGTTGTCTCTAGACATTCAGAAGTGTGGAATTTTAGCGGGACAAAACAAAGAAATTGCTCTACAACTTCACCATTGACAGTCACATATCTTAAAATTAATGTTAATTGGTCTACATGGCTCACATCTGGTGTTGAATCACCTTTTACGGAATAGTACTTGGCATCCTTTATTTCATCAGTGAATTGGTTTCTGAGCTGCTCTGCTATTATAGTGATGAATTCATCGTAGGTTTGGTGCGTTAAAAAGTTGGTCTTCTCTGAGCCATAATACTGACAATTTTTCAAATGTTCTTTGAGAAAATCATCAAATTCACTAAAATATTCAAGGTAGGTTAAAAAATTACCTTTTTGATTTGACAATGACTTATGTCTTCTTACAGGTAGTCCCAAAGAAGACAGAGTTTGACCGTGGCAACAACATGTCTCAGCACTTTCCTCCAATAAGAACACTCCTTCTCAAACTGAGCCTATAACACAGAATCAATTCTTCCAGATAATTTACACCTTTGAACGAACTTACACATAGCATTAATATGAGCTTTGGAAGTTTCATGATCAGCAACATGTCTTGCAACATTTCTCCAATTAGAGTGCCCATCGACAAATGTTTGTTTTCCTTTACTATGGTCAGGGAATAATTTGCAAACATAACAATAGACTGCCTTAAGGATTTCTGAAAAAAATCAACCAAATTCTCACTTCTGTTGTACCATTTTTCTGCATCTTCAGAAAATGGGACTCATGAAGACCTTTAAATTGCTTTCGTCCTGCAATCTCATAGACTCATAGATTTTAAGGTCAGAAGGGACCATTATGATCATCTAGTCTGACCTCCCGCATGATGCAGGCCACAAAAGACCCACCCACACCTGGAATAATTCTCTCCCTTGACTCAGCTGTTGAAGTCCCCAAATCATGATTTAAAGACTTCAAGTCGCAGAGAATCCTCCAGCAAGCGACCCCTGCCCCATGCTGCGGAGGAAGGCGAAAAACCTCCAGGGCCTCTGCCAATCTACCCTGGAGGAAAATTCCTTCCCGACCCCAAATATGGCGATCAGCTGAACCCCGAGCATGCGGGCAAGATTCTCCAGCCAGACCCTCCGGAAAAAGTTCTCTGTAGTAACTTTTAATATCCCATCATTGACCATTGTTACTAATTACCAGCGATGGCACGTTATTGACCTATTGACTAAAGTCACGTTATCCCATCAAACCATCCCCTCCATAAACTTATCAAGCTTAATCTTAAAGCCAGAGAGGTCTTTCGCCCCCACTGTTTCCCTCATACTCTTTTCTCAAATTTTCCATATTACCTACATTTTTCGGTTTATTTACTAAGAAATATTCTATCATATCCAATTAAACAAATTTTGGCCATAATGCAATGTCTTCAGGGTAGGTTTCTTCCCTTACTTTGACAAAATTACCAATATTTTGTAGTTCCATTGTCACTTCAGAGTCCACTTGTTCAACTTTTGCAGTCGTTGTGGTATCCCCACAAGTCAGCAAGTGATCAGATAATTCAGGTGTTTCCTTGCCCATACTTTGTGATGAATGTCCACTACTCAATACTTCAAGCTTTTTAAAATAAGTGACAAACTGCCTTTTTGCTTAGCTTTGTCTTCTTTGTCTTTTTGACTGCCAGACTCAATGTGTCGCTTCATTACTGCTAAAAAACTGACTTTGATTTTAGGTAGATTAAAAATGTGTGAAAGAGCAAGGGCGTAGCCAGGGGTGGGCTTGGGACTACCCAATTAGATTTAATGCAGTTAATCCCGCATTTTTATCAGGATCTGTAAAAACGGGATTTTGAACCATTACATACTAGTGACAAATCACGGGCACTGTTGTAAAGTGCGGGGGAGGGTGCTTTTGTTCAATTGGATAGTTGTTCAAGCAGACAGACTTTGCTTGGCAAATGACGATTTCCCTTAGTTGCTGTTATGCTATTGCCGAGACAGCGAAAAAACGGCAAAGCAAAATTCTTTGCTAGATTATTTCAAAAAACCACATTTAGAGCACAGTTCGCAGAATGCAGAAAGCCTGGACCGCTTCATGACTTGCAACGCTTATTAAATTCAGTCATTTGTCAGATTTGTCCTGCATTCTGGGGCCCCCTATCATTGGGGGGCCCCAGAATGCCACCACATAGTTTGTTTCACAGTAAATCCGCCACTGTTCGTGGGGGTGACTAATGGGTATTGGCCTGCTGCACGATGAGCCATGACTTAAAGCCTGGGGACGGGACATGTCCTGCTCCGAAGTGAAGTCCCAGCTGGGACTTTTACTCCTAAACAACTACTCTAACTCTTAAATTAAAGGTTTGACCAAGTACCTATCAACTAACAACAAAGGAGACAGACCAATGGACTGTAAGAACCACTAACATTCTTGCGATGCAAGACAAGGTGCTCCGACGAACCGTCACTGGCAGTAAGAAGGAACTGAGAGGGCGTAGAGCTGGCAGCATCTAGTATACCGACGCATGAGCACGGCACTCAAGAGGGCGCTACAGCTGATCCTACAGATACCACTAAAGCAAAAATCTCCTACAACTGTGCACATCAGCGCGCGCACACCTAGAATGGAATCGACATGAGCAAGCACTCAAAGAAGAAAATAACTTCCTTTGGCTCTCTTGATTTTGTATTTTTAAAAACAATTTCCTGAAATTGTTTTGCTGAAAAATGCCATCTCATGAGGGATAACAATCTTTTCTATGAATTGTAGATGATGAGCTGAAATTAATTGATGAGTAACAGATGGTTTAACATATTAGAACACTTCTTTCTGCATTCAAATGCAAAAGCGTTTAATCCTTTTCTTTTTAACCCTATAGTAAATGTGCAGCAAAAGAGGGAAAAGCAGGATAGCCTCCTCTTGGTACTAGAATCTGAGGTCATTTAATTTATGTCCTTTTATGCCTCTTTATGATGTATAAAAAGACCTTAATGAGGATGTGTATTTAAAAATAGATTTTTAATTTTTTTTACATTAAAAAAGTCAGGTTTGTCTATTCTGCTAGTTGTAGGAGACTCCATAGATGATTAAAGAACTGATATTTATATCAGAGGAATCACACAATTAAAACTTAATTGAAAGGGAAAACTCTGAAGCCAGTTCACTTGCACCTGCATATGGCTCTGGTGAATTTGGCCCCAAGCCTCATATAAAAAAAATTCCTATAAAAAAGATTATCCCCCCAAAATTTAATGTAGAATCCAATTTTCTTTTATTAAAATTCTCTCTCTCTCTCTCACACACAATAGTAATGTACAATGAAAGTTGATATATGAATTACTAAGACACGTCAGAATAATCTATTTACTTTTAAGATCAAGAGACAGTTATTTATAATCTATACCCAGTATCTCTCCTATTTGACTGTATTTGCCAAATGCTTATATAAAACATATGTGACAATGGATTTTATCATTGCATATTTGTTTAAAAAAAGTAATAATTCAAAGTATTATTTTCCCTCCCTGAAATTAGATATACGGTGCACAAATATATGTTCAGAATGAATATTACTCACAATTTCTGTACGTCTGTTTAATGTAATTCTGTATTCACTGGATGAAAGCAATAATTTTCTAAATACCTAATATCCATTTCTGATGTGAAAAAGAAGATATACACATCAAGTTTAACACACACTAAGTTGGCCAAAAGCAGCAAACCAGAAGTTCAGCAGAGACTGTTCAGTGATTTGCCAAGTTTCAGTTTGTGTTGATGTTAAATATGTTTCAAAAACACAGACTTGTTTTTATTTGCTTAGCAAAGAAAAACATCCCTGAGCTAAAACCAAATGTTATCAGAAGAGGTGTGAGTGGGCATTTGCATACATAAGTTATGCCAATTTAGTAGAATTAGAATACTTTTGAAACATTTATGATCTTGAAGACCCTTTCCCCATTTCCGGTGATTCCATTTCTGTTTCTGTGGGAATGGAAACGGAAGTGAAGGAGAGCCAGAAGCAGAGAAGTTAGAATAGAACTCTTGTAGGTTTTTAGTAGCTGATGCTGTCTTCCTTGCCAGAAGCACATACAGGCATTTGGAGCCAAAAAAACTGTTTAAAGCTTTCCGGCAAGAGGTAGGACAAACTATAATAAAAAAGAACTACTCCAATATGTTTTTCTCCCAATTCCTAGATGTAGTGATCTAAAAGAAAGTAAACAGGCTAACGAGTCCAGACTTGCTATTTAAGTGCTAAGTATTATATTTACGTAGTTATACAGGACACCTAAGCAGCTATAACCTTCATGAGGCAATCAGATGCTGAATTACATAATACCCATTTAATGCTTGAATCAGACCTTTTGCAGTAACAACAAATAAATCGCTCAACTATTGTACCTGAACAGTTGTATGTAATATCTGTACACAGTGAACTAGGACATCAGTGCTTTTACCCTGAAATATTGATTGTTTCATAGAAACAGAGGCTGGAAATGGAGAAGTATTTCTTTTTTAAGCACCCAGAAATGTGCTAGCATCCTCACAAACAGAGACACGGCCTCTGCTCCAAATTAAATCTAACATGATGCAACAAATGAGGGTGAAATAGAGAAAGAAGAGCAGCAGAGAGATAAGGAGACAAGATTGTAGGGTCACGCAGTAAAAGGCATGTGTCAATCCTGATGGTTCAGCTCCTTTATTCTTATTATTTGCTAGTTACATTTCCTTCCTTCACATCTTGTAGGCTTTTTGGCATAAATCCTTAGATACTACAGTGATGGGAGTTATAAAAAAAAT
Source organism: Malaclemys terrapin pileata (assembly GCF_027887155.1). NCBI lineage: Eukaryota > Metazoa > Chordata > Testudines > Emydidae > Malaclemys > Malaclemys terrapin. The sequence goes on along the minus strand of NC_071506.1, from coordinate 117,093,694 downwards.
CCTAAAACTGATAGATGGAATGTGGTAAGGGAGGTGGCTTAACAAATAGGTTTTGGGAGATTCTTTAAAGCATAAAGGACAGAATAGGGCAGAGGTTCTGGAGTTTGCCTGCTGGAGGGAGAAAAAGCATGGGCGCAGTTTGGAGGAAGGATGGGGCAGGGGGCATTGCCCCCCCTCCCCCCACTGCAAGCCTGGGACAGGCATGGAATTTGCCCCGGCATGTGCAGCCCGTTGGCCTGACTGGTGCTGCCCCCCGAAAATACAGAGGTCAAACTACACTTATGAGAAAAAGAGGCATCCATTGATGATGTGAAGGAGGATAATCTTTAAAACAAGACCAGATAGCAGGTCAAATATAAACAGGGACTGAGTGAAGTTCGGCCTCAGCAGCAAGAAGTAGTTTAAATTTGATGTACATCTGCACAGGGAGAAGATCCATCTACAGAGAAAACTTTGCCCCTTTAAGATCTCTTCATCCCTTCTTCACTTTCCATATCTCTCTCCTTTGTTCCTATTTGCATGTTTCATTCAAAAATGAGAGAGTGTAAGAGCTGAAGCTGGGTGAAGCCTGCCTTCACAGAGCAGCTCGATTCCTTCAGAAACCCACAACTCATTATAGGCAGGCTGTCACTAAGTGACCAATCCCATCTGGGAAAAGGGAGCAGCTTACGGTAGGCTTCAATCCATTGAACATAAAATATGGAACAAAATAATAACTTGGCTGTGCAGCAGGGTATAGCAAAAACTATACAAAATATGGAGTGCCTCCAAAATATGGAGGAAGCTGGGGGTAGCACCCTTTACAAGCTCTCAGATAACACAATGAAGAATGCAGTATAACAGGTACTCAGATAAAACTGAGGAGTGTAATGTAAATGCCTTGATAAATTATATACAGAGGAACCTGTGTGTTCGAATACCAATACAACAAGATTAATGAATGACAACGGGGATGCCTTACTTTTGTGAATTTGCCTATTCATCATTTTATTCAAATAATACATTTGTATATATTGTAAAATACACCCTAATGTATTCTGCACTGTGACTAGCTGAATACTATATGAGAATACAGTCACGGTACATACACATCCTAAGTTGGCATCCTAACAGGAAAATGATTCAGCCCCGAGTAATGTCTCTCTAGATCATTAATTATGACAGACTATTTGGGTATGAAACATTGAACAAAATCCAGTCTTTGGGGATTTGTGTAAATAAATAATAAATATGCTTATGCTTTTGGAGAAGAGAGAGAAAGTAATTTCATAGCACTAAAAGGCATTCACATACGGTGAGCCACTATGGATCTGAAAGGAACTGGCACTTTCACAGTGAATAGCACTCAAAACGTAAAGACTTTCTTTTGACAACATTTCTATTTGAAGTCAGATATTAGAAATGCGGTGTACTGGAAGGATCAATTTCTCTATCCTTTTCCTCACTCCCTTCTATGTGATAAAAGGAAGAAGCTGATTGCTGGTGAGGGCTGCAAACCTGAGCTATGAAGTCCATTCACACAGCAAAACAGGCTGCATGATGATTTGTGTGGAGTCACTGTCATCCAAGACATTTTCATGACTATGTTTTATTTCTCCTCTTACCTCAATTTTACTGCATACCTTATATTCATCCCTGTCTAGTTTCAGGAAATGTCTGTAAAATACCCCATTTTGAGGGTTATCCCAAACCTTCTCAACTCATGAAACACAGCTGGCCTTGAAAGTCTCCACAGAATCCACATGTGAACTGTTCACTATAGAACATCATATCCCCCTTAAGTTTTAATGTGTCCCCATTCAACAACACACAGGACAATCTGATTATCCCAAACAATAAAAGACTTTAAAATAAGTTTAATAACTGTTTCTTCCCCATCCAGATTTGCTGCTTTATTTCCACTCCAACAAGAAATATCTGAAAATGCCTTGCATCAAATAGATCTGGGCATAGTTTATGGATTATGATGACTACAAAGCAATTACATTCAGTTTATCCTCAAAAATGTGGTAGGCATAGCAGCATGTTTATGACAGCAATAAAATATCTTCATCATCACAGTCCAATCCTACCGTCATTGAAGTCAATGGGAGTTCTGATGATCCAACGCTTATTCAGACTTCTCTGATTCAATATGAATTAAAATAAACTTTAATTTCATTTTCACATCATTTTTAGGAAGTGAGGGGCATTAATATTGATGGCTCTTCACAGCAGATAATTACAGTACTTAGAACATGTTCTTGTGTATATCCCCTCCCCCAATCACACACACAAAAAACTGTACAGTGAGACAAAATATTTTTTTTAACAAAACCCCACAAATACATAAGAAGTGGAATGAAAGCTCAAACAGCACACAAATAATATTGGGTGCAATCCTCCAACATATTTGCATACTCACTTCTTACTGAAGTCAGTGGGAGTTGAAAGCACTCAGCTCGTTGAAGGATCATACCCATAATCCAATAAATAGCATACAGGTAACAGAAATAGCAGATGTAAAGGTAGCCATCTTACAGCAAAAAAACTTCAGGACCAGACTCCAAAGAGAAACTGCTGAGCTCCAGTTCATTTGCAAATTTGACACCATCAGATCAGGATTAAACAAAGACTGTGAATGGCTATCCAACTACAGAAACAGTTTCTCCTCCCTTGGTGTTCACACCTCAACTGCTAGCAGAGCACCTCACCCTCCCTGATTGAACTAACCTCGTTATCTCCACACTGATATATACCTGCCTCTGGAGATTTCCATTACTTGCATCTGAAGAAGTGAGGTTCTTACCCACGAAAGCTTATGCTCCCAATACTTCTGTTAGTCTCAAAGGTGCCACAGGACTCTCTGTTGCTTTTTACAGATTCAGACTAACACGGCTACCCCTCTGATAGGTAACAGAAATATATCTCTACCCTGATATAACATGAATTCGGATATAACGCAGTAAAACAGCGCTCCGGGGGGGGGGGGGGGGAGGGGACGACAGGGCTGCACACTTCGGTGGATCAACGCAAGTTCAATATAACGTGGTTTCACCTGTAACGCGGTAAGATTTTTTGGCTCCCGAGTACAGCGTTATATCGAGGTAGAGGTGTATAGAGTACAGTAGAACCTCACAATTACGTACACCAGAGTTACGAACTGACCAGTCAACCAGATACCTCATTTGGAACCGGAAGTACACAATTAGGCAGCAGCAGAGACCAAAAAAAAAGGCAAATACAGTACTGTGTTAAATGTAAACTACTAAAAAAAATGAAGGGAAAGCAGCATTTTTCTTCTACATAGTAAAGTTTCAAGCTGTATTAAGTCACTGTTCAGTTGTAAACTTCTGAAAGAGCAGCCATAATGTTTGTTCAGAGTTACAAACATTTCAGAGTTATGAACAAACTCCATTCCCGAGGTGTTCTTAACTCTGAGGTTCTACTGTATACACTACAGAATTGTTAGATTTCTATATGGTTAAACAAAATGATTAACCGGGGCTGGGGGGGAAGGGGTATGTGAAAGCTACTGACTCAACAATCGTGATAGGTTCTTGTCGCCTTTACTTAATCAGCTTCTAAATAAAACTAGTATAAGCATATTTAAGGCAAATGTATTTCCTTTCAGGAAGAAACTGTTTGCTAGTTTTATTTCTGGTGGTGCAAGTCATTATTGAATAACTAAACTGAAGTATCTATTTAAAAAAAAAAGAAGGAAACATTTAGATTTAATTTTAATTGTCTTGAATCTTATCTGACAAACTCATTATACATAAAAGGTAAGAAAAAAATCCAGGTAGCCCAAGAAACCATTATTTGTTGCTAGAAATTCACATTCTCTGTCTTTCATGACTGGCATCTAAGCCCCTAGAATATTTCACAAGAAACATTTTGTGTCAATATTGATGATGGCATACTCTGAGGACAAAGATATGCAATGAGCTATCAATTATTATAGAAATGTGTGTGTTTGCCAGAAATTAATTTGGGCACATGCATAAAATCCTGAGCAAGATACACAGACCCATAATGGAATCTCTTTAAATAAATACACTTAAAAAAAAATCTTCTGCTTGTTATGTATTTAAAACTTCACATTGTTCTACTCTGTGATCATCTGTGCCTCTTTTATTATAGAACAAGACTACCATTTATTACCAGGACACACAACAAAGGCTTCTCACTATGTAGGAGTAACAAAAACTTTCAAAGTTTGTTTAAAAGAAAAAATAGTCAAGAATCCTCCTACAATATATACGCTTTTCCAAAATCTAGGGCATTAGAAACTCCCCTTTTTCCTTTCTTCAGAAAAGTAGAGGCCTGGATAGAGCGAGAGATTAAATTGGATTTTAAAACGTAATACTACTTATAAAGTTTCAGTCACTCTCTCTCTCTGGAGTAATGTTGCTAAACCAAACGTCCCTTTCATATTTAATTACAAGTTTGGGCTTTTCCCAATGCAGATTCAAATTCTCTCTCGACATATTACAAAATTAAATTAGAAAAAGAAAAAAAACAACTAGCATTGTTTGTCTTAAGAAAATACAGACTCTAGCCATCTTCCCATTTCCAAAGCTGAGGCTTGCGTTAACTCATGTAGACTCTGACAGATTTGTATCTTTAAAAAAAAATTATGTCTGTAAGGGTCTCCATTCAAATATTTTCAGATCAAATCACTGCTGTTGTGGCTACTACAGTATTTGGCTGATTTGCAAGTATGTTAGGAATGAAATCAAGTTTAATTTCAGTGTAAAACAGACTTCTTTTTTTTTGTGTGAAAACAGATTAACAAGCCCTGGTCATCTGGTCATCTGGTCCCTACATATTCACACATGAACAATTTTCTTCTTTATCTGGATTTGCATGATGTATGACAGATGATTTTCTTTGCTCATATTTCACTCTCATTTTAATATTACTAAATCCTATTTCTGAAAAATGACATGAGCCAAAATGTGCTCTTCAAGCAGAACTAAGGAGTAAAACTTTGGAAAACAGACCATATCCTTACTTTCATGTTCTCAGATAGACACAGACTCAGGTAACCTCATTTACCCCTTTGGAACTAAAGACTGTCATATTTGGAATTTCCATTAGGAAAAAAATAGTGCCTGGGGTTTCTAGAAGTTATCTGTATACGTAAGATTCTTCAAAATCCCAAACAAGGAACTAATGAAAAGAAGATACATCTGTAGAACTCAGGACATCAGTTCAAAACCAGACCAGGGTTAGAGACTAAAAGTTGTCACCATATGATGACCGTATTCTGGAGGATGTGAGATGACTTTGCTGGTCTCAGTCCAGTTCCCAAAGACACATGCCCACATCTCAGAAAGCATTACTACACGTGTCATGCTTTATTGGCAGCCTCAGCAGAGGCCAATGACTTGATCAACATGGAAACTGAACTGTCTTTTCGCTTCCTGAGACACTCCAGGTCAGGGAGGTGGCACCTGCGCATTTATCTATCTTCTATCTACGGTACTCATATGAACCCACAAGCTGCAATGTCCTCACAACACCCTTGTGAGGAAGAGATTATCTCCATTTTACAGAGAGGAAACTGAGGCACAGAGAGACTAAGTGACTTGCCTAAGATCACAAAGGAAGCCTGTGGTGAAGGCATGGAGGATGAACCTGGAGTCCTTAGCCCCAGGGAACCAAACTAGCCACTAGACCATTCTTCACTGAGGGAAGCTTACACTTGTCCTGTTCTATATCTGTTCCATGCTTTGATTACTTCATTTTCCAGTGCTGTCTTCCCAGCTCTTTTCATGGACATTAAAAAAATTAATGAGAGAAAAAATAACTATTTGCAAATCCTCCAGCTTTTGAGCATGGAGATGTCAGTGTTTATGTGAATATAGGGTATAAATTATATTAACATGACTAACTGGAATAAACTATAACAGCACTTTTTCTTCATTTTTTGGCTGCAATTAAATTGTTGGGTTTCACACAGCTGGTTAGAGCTAATTCTGTACAAGGAGTTCTTTTGGATAGTGTAGGTGGGAAACATTCAGGGATTGGTTTAATTAGTCTTTCCTCTCTTTGGAAGAGCAGAGGCTAAAAGAAGAGGGCTTGTGTCAAGAGAGAAATACAGCACAGGGAAAGACTTTTTATGAAGGTTGCCCTCTTCACTATACTGGTTTTCCCAACTCTTCCATACTTAGTCTCACACTGGAATATAGACCTGCCTTGGAATTTCCCAGAGCAGGTTGCAACTGAAAATGAGAGATTTGTGAGTATTTGGAGTAAGGCTGGGAAATAATCTTATTCAGTGCAGAAAATAATGTAGCATTCTAATAGGAAAAAACTCCCACATGATTGTGGGAGTGCTGATGAGGGTTTTTGTTTCTGTGCACCCATCTGGTGGGATGTGGGTGGATTCTTTGGAAATTACTGAAAAGTCTGAACATAATGAGGCAGGTTCAAGAATACAATATTATTGACTTCTTATAGGTTACATTACAGCTGCCACCTAGGATCATTTAAACATTACTGTTCTTAATATGCCGAGTGTCAACCAGGGTTTAATAACCCAAAATGAAATCTAAATAGAAACTTTAAAAATTAGCTTTAAGGAAGAAACCTTTCAGTAACATCCTGCCAAATGGACTAGGCTTTTCGAAGATCATGAACATGGAAGTACAAACACCTTATTCCTAACTATGCAGTAAAAGTGTGGTTTGCAAGATACACATGACCTTCCCAATATCAGTGAGATAAAAGGTTAAAAGGTCTCGAAGGCCCAGACATTTTATATTTACTCACACTACACAAAGTCTGGAATAACAGCTGGAGCTTTTTAAACACACTCCCTTTGGATTTATTACAGTAACAATAAAATCGGCAATTAACCCCCCCACACACTATACAACATCTAATGAACATGTCACACACCCCGCCACCAATTTTGCCATAGGAAGGCAGAGATAGAGAGAGGGTACCATTAAATGACCCACAGGGAAGTTGATAAAAAAAAAAAAAAAAAAACAAGAATGAAAATCTAAACTTGGCAAGTACTTTAAAAGGAATTAGGAGAGACATGAATTAGCCAATTAGTGGGGGGGAACTGTGTTTGAACTTGAGGAAAAGAAGCAGTTGTAAGCGTAAATGGGCATAGGTTTTCTCATTCCCACAGTTCTTATTATTTAGGAAAACATGCATAATGATTTTTATACGTGTCTATGGATTATTTTTTTGGCAGCAACATATGCAATGTAGGATTGTTTCTATGGACAATGTTAATGGTGACTTTAGTCCTGTGCTCAAGTCCTAAAGGAAGTAGTGCTGGAACCCCATAGATGGGGGAAGCTTGCTCTGAGTGGGGGAGGGCTGAGGTGCCTACTAGGGGGAGCAGTGGGAGGCCTCAGGAGAGAGCTGAGGGGACAAGGGCAAGCTAGAGTTAGTGGGGTGAACTGGGAGGAATATAGATGCAGTGGTGGAGCTGGGAGAGGCCCAGGGGAGCAGTGGGGCAACTCCCCGAAGAGCCCCTTCAATCCTCACCTCCCCACACCTATGCCTGGGGTGTGTGTGTGTGTGTGTGTGTGTGAGAGAGGGGGACTCTGATGTCTGTGTCCCTGCTACTGGGCTCCAGCTCCTTCCCATGTGTCCCCAGCTCCCTCCTTGCTGATCTGCTGCTAAGTGCCCACCACCTGAGCCCTGCATCAGCACCTGACGGCTCAGAGGAGGCTCTGCAGCCAGGGAGGGGAAAGGGGCTGGTGCAGACCAGCTCACTTCAGAGGGGCCCTGGCATCAGGGCCCAACTCCTCCCACGGAAGCTGGGAAGCAGTTAGAATTAGCAGAAGTACCAGAACAACAGCTCCCAAAAAGGTGCTGGAACAGTATTCCAGAACATTCCAGCATGATTCGAATGCTGCTTTAGCCCATGTTTTGTCAAACATATTTGAGGAAATACCCAGTTTAAGTAGTCAAAACTTCCCATAACTGTCCTCATTCCCTGCTCACAGGGACGTTGTGAGGATAAATACATGAAAGATTGTGAAGCACTTTGAGATTTGTTGATGAATTTTCTATACAAGAGATACGTATTATTATTTTCCAGTGATATCAGTGGTTTAATGTCAAGGATCAGATTGAAGATATATGTATGTGACACAGCTAACATTAAAAACAGCCTATGCTGGAGGCCAAATAGTATCACTAACAAAACACCCCTTCAGAAATCTTACATTATAATAACCCTCACATCATTAGAATTTGTGAATCCACTGATCAGCAGTCTGCCATCAGAAAAAAACAAAGCATGTCACAGGGCCTCTTAAAATATTTATCATCATTCTAGTCTTCTTTGCTTTTATTCTGTACCTTTGGAGTCTATTCTGAGTAATCACAAAAACACACCGTAGAGTATTCAAAATGCACTCAGTAACTGCCCCCAACATCAGCTACAACATACAGGTTTAAATATTCAAACAGCTGTGTGTATTGTTTATCTGTATAACTGACTGACATACATTGAAATTATATGGCTAAGGAACACCTTAGTGTTCGAAAACATTAGTCACTGATGCTATTGCAAGATACTATGTATTGTAATACAGAAAAACACACATACAAATGCTTCTCTGTGCGTATTTGTTTAATGTATATAAACAATGGACTCTACATATAATTTAACTCTATTCATAGCACTGTGAAAGGGAAAAATATGCAGACTCTGTCAATGTACAAATTGCAATTCTGGCTACAGTGAGGCTGTTCTATAGAACATGACTTCATACTATAAAATATTTCTCTCTTTTTCGATGCATCCTTATTCCCTATGCAGAATACATATGTTTAGGGGACAATTTCCCAAATGTATGCATGCACATACATTTGCATATGCCTGATGTATGCACACATACTCAATACATGAACACAAATTAGGGTTGCACAGATAACTTAGATAGCTACAAATATAGGAATGCATCTAACTTTGAAAATTTGGCCCAGTGTAGAATAAAACACGCCTATGCCGCACATACACAAACATGTACTTGCAGTGAGACTCTGATACATTTAAAAAAAAATTAAAGTAGATTCAAAGACACCTGCCCCAGACACCGCTGCCAATTTTTGTCTTTACAATCACATCTCCTAGATATTTTTTAAAAAATGGCTCTCTCCCCTCCCCCCCCATTTAAAAAAAACCCATAAATAACATAGTAAACTGACCATGAACAAAATGCTGTCAAATGCACAAAATAAACAGAAGAGATAGAGTTTTTTCCTCTAATTTCTTTCAGTTTTAGTAATCTTTGGTGTTACTTACAATAGTGGGTTAAAAATTATTGGACACAACTTTACAGTGTTTCTTTAAACTATTTAGGCACAGTGTACGGAATTATATATAAGGAATATACTTTTTAACAAATATTTAGCAAGGAAATGGGTACCTATTAAATGCCTGGCTGACCCATTAAGAGTCAAATGGCTGACCCATTAAGAGTTCTTCTTTGGTTAATCTGGACTGACCCAACCTTAAAACCTATTTAACAACATTACATAGCTCTGCACATACTCAAACAAAAGTCATCAATGGGGAAAATATAAAAAGGCTTAGCCAGTAGATGGCAGTGTGGCACTTTCCAAGTCATTCCAGCAAATCCTGCTTAGAAATAATAAGAAAGTAGGTAGCTGTTTAACTGGTTAGTAGGGTTGCCAATCCTCCAGAAGTGTCCTGGAGTCTCCAAGGAATTAAAGATTAATCTTTTATTAAAGATTATGTCATGTGAGGAAACCTCCAGGAATAAGTCCCACCAAAATTGGCAACCCTACTGGTTATTGTATAACTGAGGTATGTATTTGGCTACAGCTCAATGCTACATATGCACAAACGAATAAATAAAACATACACGGTGTATTTGCATTATCATCCCAGCTCTATGAGTCTTCCCTGCTCTGCTTTCCAAATCCAATCAGCTCCTCATAGTAGAGTTACAACCCTGTGTTTTACAAGATGTGCTTTATTTGATGACTAATGTCCCATATCCAGCAAGGAGATACTAGAAAGCATATGATTAGTTTAAAAATATTGAGGTCCCTTCTAGTCCTATACTTCTATGATTCTTTGACTTTCATGGCACTGAAAGCTGCAGCAAACTTCATGAAACTATATGGTGGCAAGCAATACACAAGCAAACATTCAGGAAATCAGCTTTCTTTATTTAATTATACTCCCTACACACTCCCAACTTAATTAAACTGAAGTTAAGGTTACATAGATCAGAGGTTAGACTATTATTTTTCAAGAATGGCAATGTGAAAAAATCAAAAAACCCTCAAATGTTGCACAACTAATAAATGTAGAATTAAGTTGTACCTCTCAGGCAAGATACCAGTTACCTTAACTCCACCCATCTTAATGATGCCAGCCCACTATCTTCTTTTTTTGCATGAAGAGTATTGTTTCATTCATACGTGTCTCCCATACTAATTTGTCATCACAATAGTTTTTGCTTTCTTCACACAAGTGCTCTAAAAGCACGTTCACGACCTGTGATATTTATATATATTTATTATTTGCTAGCTCTGTGTCTCATGATGAAAAGTCTGCTTTCAGTATGGAATTTGTCTATTCAGAAATTTACAGAATTCTCGCAGCACAGCAAAGAAAGTTATAAGCAGCTTAACGACTATGAGACTGAAGCAGTCTGGTTGGTATTTTTTTTTTGTTCCCCTCGGACCTCCCCAGCAGCTGCAGTTCCCTGCATGCCCTGAGGGACGGAGGTGGCAGCACGCAGGAAACTCAACACAAGCCTGGGACTGAGTGTTTCTCCCTGTGGATCCCTGAGCTCTGAGGGGTAGGGAGTGTCTGGACTAAGGGGGGCCCATGGCTGGGCTCTGGGGCTGGAGGAGATTCACGTGTATTAGCAGGATGGGCCCACGACTGGGCTCGGGGGGAAGGGGCAGAGAAACAGGAACTGGGTTGTCATAGGGGTTTCTTTAACTCTCTACTTCTGGAGGAATTTTTGTGTCTGTATTGTTACAGAAATACTTGCTGACAGGTATTTTGAAATAAATTACCAAAATCATTGAAAATGGTATTTTTATATTGTGTTATTTTGACAAATAAAATTTTCAGAATTTTGCAGAATTTTAAAATATTGTGTGCAGAATTTTAATTTTTTTGGTGCAGAATTAAAAAAAAATTTTTTTTGCGAGAATTCTCCCAGAAGTAATGCAAATACACTGCAGTATGTGCCTGCAGCTAACTTTACTTTAACGAAGGTTTTAGTGAGTGAAATTCCTTAGTTTTTTTAAAATCACCGTAACACAGTATGCAGGAGCAAAGGAAACTTATGATGTGAGCTTTCCCCTCTCTTTTCTAAAGAGCAGGGGAAAGCAAAAAAAAAAAAAAAAGACGGGGAATTACTAGTGGTTTCCCTGACATCTCTGCCCAATAACTACCCGTAGTTGCAACTAGTGCAACCCACAGAGGAGCACAGAAGACCTTCTAGGAAGCGGAACTGGGTGAGAGCTGGGCTTAGGGAAGGAGAACACCCTTCTTCTCTTTTCTTGTGGGCTCCCTCAGTTCTGCAGGAGGAAAAACCCAGAAAACTCTAGGTTTCAGAGTAGCAGCCGTGTTAGTCTGTATCCGCAAAAAGAAGAACAGGAGTACTTGTGGCACCTTAGAGACTAACAAATTTATTAGAGCATAAGCTTTCGTGGACTACAGTAGTCCACGAAAGCTTATGCTCTAATAAATTTGTTAGTCTCTAAGGTGCCACAAGTACTCCTGTTCTTCTCCACGAAAGCTTATGCTCTAATAAATTTGTTAGTCTCTAAGGTGCCACAAGTACTCCTGTTCTTTTTGAGAAAACTCTAGCAGGCTCACTCGGGGATCTCACACCTTTATGAGTCTTAGGAGGATTGGTAGCCATCCTTGCAAGCCTTCAGATAGAAAAATGACATTGCTCCATTAATAAGTCTCCCTATAGACTGGGTTACATTTTGAGCTCCGTCTATGACAGACAAAGCCTGAGGCCCAGATTTTTAAAGGTATATAGTTGTTGCTGCCCTCAGCATTGCAATACCTAACTAATTTAGGATCCTAAATCTAATTTTCAAAAGGATTTTGGCACTTAGGATTCTAAACCCCATTAACTGTTGAGGGAATTTAGGCTATTAAGTGCCTAAAACCTTTTTGAAAATTAGATTTAGGCTCCTAAATCAATTAGGCATTGCGACACTGAGGGTAGCAATGACCAAATACCTTTAAAAAGTTGGGCCCCCAAGAATTACTTATTAGGTTTCCAGCAGTTATCTGACATGCTATACTAAGCTTGCCAGAAATGACATTCCCCAGAGACGTTGCTAAAAAAAGTATTAATAACTTCTGTCAGTTCATATTAATCAACTAAATTTTGGCACTGGTCATTAGCTAGGAGACTTCAGTAAAAATAGCTTCTCTCTCTCTTCTTTCTTCCTTTTTATTTTTTTGGTGACAAGTAGCAAATATAATTAGACTTTTGCAAACGTGTTTAACAGCTAATTTTACAATATAGTAATTCAGGAATTCCTTGTTCAATTTGTTTTAAATTTTTAAGAAAAATTCAGCTAGGAATCTAACCTTCCCATTCTGAGACCAAAATTGGGCTTATACCAGAAGCTCTGTAGCAATCTTAACTATGGAACAACTTCTGCCCACACTTTTAGTGAAGGAGAAGCTACACCAGAGCAGAGATTCAATCCCATAGTTCCACGAGGGGAGGGCAGCCCTAAAATCCAGTCAGGAGAAGCATTAAACTGCCAATTGTCCCAGGCCTTTTTTAACAACCTGACCACACCTCCTCTCTGACCAGGCACCTGGGTAGACGTAAGCTGTGCTGATGGATCCCAAAAAATAAACCAAATCTGTAATCTCTGATTGTGGAATTCCAGACTATGGGGCCTTGTTTGTATCACAGATATTTTTTGGCTCTGAACAGTGGATTTTTAGAGCTGAAACGCTCCATACTGATACATTCAAACAGTAGTTTTTCAGAAAACATGTTATCTTGAAACTACTGCATCTGCAATTTTCTCCATAATTCCAATTAATTAGCAGACAAAATTATGGAATTACTGACTTCTTCCTGCCACTTCTGAAAGCAGTTTGTCAGATTTTTGTGGGATCACTACAGCAATGCTATGCCAGGACAATAATGTCTAGAGCCCACCAGTCAAAAACCCTCAACTTAGCAAAAATGATAGAAAAGGTGTTTATTAAAAAAAAAAAAAAAATGAAGAAAAATTCATAAATTGATGCACAGGATCTTCTACAGATCTCCTATAGGATCTTTCTCACCTTGTCGGAAGCTTACAAAGAACAAGAACTAGAGTCCTTTAGTCTGCAAGTATTTTGTCAGATATCATGGGCTTCATCCTAATGTTATGACAGATAATGTGACAAGTGGGATTTATGTGCCTGTTTTGGGGGAGGAGGTAAGTGCTGCCAACATGAATAGCAGCAGCTGGGGAGGAAAGCATGACTTATTCTGCTACCCTGAAGCTGAAATTAATCAGCAACCCTTCCACCAAGGCAGCAATACCCAGGCTACAAAATGCCATCTATGGAGTACCAGAAGTCATTAAAACAAACAGCCCACCACTAAAAAGTGTTAGATTTGCCAGGAACCTTGGATTTCAAACTAATTAGACCATTCATTGGTCTGGGCTTATTGTTGTTTTTTCTTGTTTTGGAAGAAAGAGGTAAGATATTCATTAGAAGTCTGAGGCAGATGGATGTTCCATTTCATGAAGGATTTCAAGATTTAGAAAATTTGCTCTGTTCCCCTGATAGGAACAAAACGAGATATTCCAAAACTCTCCACGAAGGAAAATTCAGAAAATGATTTTTGTTCTGGGTCAAAACATTTTGCTTTGACACAGCTGAAATGGTTTGTTTTGATTTCTATTTTTTCAATTTTCTATTATCATACATACAAAAAAATTTGAAACAAAGTCTTTTCAAAATGTTTCATTTGGACGTTGTTGGAACTTCTCTAAATTTTTTTCTGAAGAGAAATTCTGCCAAAATAGACCCGATTTCAAAGTGTTTCCATTCCGATGAAGTATGGTTTCCTGGAAGCCACTCTAACCAGTTCTACCATTAACTGCCTAAGGCGAAATTAAAATAATTTCATTTCAATGTGGCATCAATGCACTCCTTATGGAAAAACTTCAGCAGGCATTATCTCCCCAAATGAGAAGGGAAGAAGCATTTGATGTATATCAATCACCACACCAACAAGGACAGCAATACTTGGAGACTACTGGCCAAATTCTGCCCACAGATACATGCAGAAGCTCCCCAATGACTTCAGTTAGTGCCATATCAGCTCTCATCCCCTAACGCCCCTATTCTACTTGCGCTACACTGATGACATCTTCATCATCTGGACCCATGGAAAAGAAGCTCTTGAGGAATTCCACCATGATTTCAACAATTTCCATCCCACCATCAACCTCAGCCTGGACCAGTTCACACAAGAGATCCACTTCCTGGACACTACAGTGCTAATAAGCGATGGTCACATAAAAACCACCCTAACTGCTATACTTACCTACATGCCTCCAGCTTTCATCCAGACCACACCACACGATCCATTGTCTACAGCCAAGCTCTAAGATACAACCACATTTGCCCCAACCCCTCAGACAAACACCTACAAGCTTACAACTACAATACCCACCTGCTGAAGTGAAGAAACAGACTGACAGAGCCAGAAGTCTCCTACTACACGACAAGCCCAACAAAGAAAGTAACAGAACGCCACTAGCCATCACCGTCAGCCCCCAACTAAAACCTCTCCAGTGCATCATCAAGGATCTACAACCTATCCTGAAGGACGATCCCTCACTCTCACAGATCTTGGGAGACAGGCTAGTCCTCACTTACAGACAGCCCCCCAACCTGAAGCAAATACTCACCAGCAACCACACACCACATAACAAAAACACTAACCCAGGAACCTATCCTTGCAACAAAGCCTGTTGCCAACTCTGTCCATATATCTATTCAGGGGACACCATCATAGGCCCTAATCACATCAGCCACACTCTCAGAGGCTCGTTCACCTGCACATCTACCAATGTGATATATGCCATCACGTGCCAGCAATGCCCCTTTGCCATGTACATTGCCCAAACCGGACAATCTCTATGCAAAAGAATAAATGGACACAAATGAGATGTCAAGAATTATAACATTCAAAAACCAGTCGGAGAACACTTCAACTTCCCTGATCACTCGATTACAGGCCTCAAAGTCGCAATACTCCAACAAAAAAACTTCAAAACAGACTCCAACGAGAAACTGCAGAATTGGAATTAATTTGCAAACTGGATACCATTAAATTAGGCTTGAATAAAGACTGGGAGTGGATGGGTCATTACACAAAGTAAAACCTATTTCCCCATGCTAATTTCCCCCCTACTGTTACTCACACCTTCTTGTCAACTGTTGGAAATGGGCCATCCTGATTATCACTACAAACGTTTTTTTTTCTGCTGCTGATAATAGCCCACCTTAACTGATTACTCTCGTTATAGTTAGTACGGCAACACCCATTTTTTCATGTCCTCTGTGTATATATATCTTCCCACTGTATTTTCCACTGCATGCATCTGATGAAGTGGATTTTAGCCCATGAAAGCTTATGCTCAAATAAATTTGTTAGGGCTTGGCGACACTGGCACTTTATACCGCAATAAAGCCTCCCAGAACGCTCTACCTTACTCCCCGTCCACACTGGCAAGGCACATAAAGCGCTCTGACTCCCTCGCTAGAGCGCTCCTGGTACTCCATCTCCACGAGAGTGATAACAGTTGTTGCGTATTGGCTGAGATGCCCCAGGGCCAGTGTAAATGGGGAGTTAAGTTACAGCGCTATGAGTGACCTCCAGAAACGCCCCATAATCCCCTTAAGTCAAGTGGCCTCTCTTCTCTTTGTTGTGAAATCGGCTGAGGAATGCGGAAGTGCCTTTTCAGAGCTCTGTTTCAGACAGCGGCTGCTTATCTGCAACGGGGCAAAGCAAACGTTTACTGAGTGAGTGAGTGAGAGGCAGGTGGGCTATGGGGATCTGAACTTACAAGATAGCGTGCTGACACACTCTCAGCACTCCAAAAAACCCACTCTCTCTCTCCCCCCACATACAAACAACACACTCCACCCCACCCCCCTCATTTGAAAAGCACGTTGCAGCCACTTGAACACTGGGATAGCTGCCCATAATGCATCGCTCCCAATGCCGCTGCCAGTGTGGACAGACTGGAGCGTTTCCCGTAGTGCGCGCTCCGAATGCTGGTTTAACCCAAAGCACTCTACAGCTGCAAGTGTAGCCATGGCCTTAGTATCTAAGGTACCACAAGTACTCCTCTTCTTTTTGCTGATACAGACTAACACGACTACCACTCTGAAACCTATAGACTATACACTTATCCCTGGCTTCCAGGAGATTCATGAAGGCAATGTTAAGCAGTGTCCAAAGAGGAATCTTCTCATCCATATGCAATTTCCTCAAGGACAATTGTATGTAATATTTACATTATGCACATTTTTGAAAAGAAGATGATTTGCTAGTTGATAATTTGCTGTAAAGGGAATGGCGTTTCAAGGGAGAAGGCTTGGACCCTAAAAGGAAAGTAGCACTGATGTGTTTATTAACGTCATCCACAAAGAATTCCCGAATGACAGCAATGTTCCTATTTGAGGTGTTCTTTCCCCCTTGCTAGTCTCTTTTGGAACTCCAGTTTTCTCTAAAGGCATTAGTAAAGTCAAAGGCCTTTAAATATACATGGAGTATCTGTACAAAAGACCTATGCTTATCCAGTCATTCTTCTTCCTTTTTGTGCATGTAGGGAGTGTAGAAGTCATGAGTTAAAATGGCACACTGGATCCTGCAGGAGAAGTTCCTTGTGTATAAGAAATGAGTCGAACATTGAAAGAATCATAGGAACAAGTTTGCTTCAAGTTTTGGGGCAATTCTAATATTATCTGAACTGGTCTATCCCTCCTTGCTTGCACATTAGAGGGCACAGCATTAAATAAAATAAATTCTATGGCTCAGGAATGCTCTTAGTCAGCCTTGTGAGAGGACCAGTGATCTGAAAACAAATAGCTAAGTAGGTTTTATATAGCAAGATGGCTAGGGGATAATGTAGATGAACCAGTGGCTCTCCCTCAATTTTTGTCACCTAAATAAGAATTTTACATTTTCACTACACAAATCTAAACACAGACGTATGGTGGAAAGTTAGAACTCCTCAGATGAGCAGGCTGGGAAGTACCCAGAGAAGTAGGAAACTTTCAGTAATTACTCAGCCCAAATCAGATCGCAGTGATGATCATGAGAAGGTCATCCTTTCTGAATCAAAATTACTGCCTATTTCAAGTGAAATAATTGTATGAACCTTCACTTATTTTAGTATCAAGAACATGAGAAACTATATCTTTGTTCATCTTCACAAGAAAAATAGAAAGTAACTATACTTTAATTACAGTAGGAAGGAAAATTCTGGAGCTGAATTTGCCATTGAACCAAGAAATATATATATAATACAGTTAAGTTAAAAGGTTGTGCATTAACTAAGTGATGAGTCTTGGGTCTGAACGTTCCCCACATGGGCTCCCCACCCCAGGTCCGACGCGTCAGACACCAGCTTCACGGATGGGGGTCGGCCCCTGAACGGAACACCGTGGAACATGCTCCCCGGGGAGGACCACCATCACAGAGAGGCGATCACCAGTTCGGGCACAGTGAGGACCTTGTCCATCCTGTCTCTGGACTGGGAGAACACTAAGGCCAACCAGAGCTGCAGGGGCTGCATCCTGAGTCTGGCATGGCGAACCACATATGTGCACGCCAACATATGACCCAGGAACTGCAGGCACGCTCTGGCTGTGGTCACAGGGAACCTTGTGACCGTGCTGATGAGCTCCCTTAAGGTTTCAAACCTGTCCGGTGGGAGGGAGGCCCTGGCCGACGCTGAGTCCAGAATTGCCCCAATAAACTCTATGTGCTGCACCGGGACTAACGTGGACTTGGTGTCATTTACTAACAGGCCAGAGTGGCGCATGTGGACAGGAGGAGCGCCACGTCATTCTGCACCTGCGACCTGGAGCTGCCCTTGACTAGCCAGTCACCCAGATGGGGAAGATCTGGATCCCCCGACATCTGAGGTAGGCCGATATCACAGACATATACTTTGTGAATACCTTGGGGACATTGGACAGGCCAAACGGGAGAACTGTAAATTGGTAGTGCTCCTGCCCAACCATGAAACGGAGGAAACGTCCGTGTCCCTCGAATATATGAATGTGGAAGAACGTGTCCTGCAGATCGAGGGCGGCGTACCAGTCCCTGGGATCAAGGGATGGGATGATGGAAGCCAGAGAGACCATGCGGAACTTGAGCTTTACCATGTACTGGTTCAGGCCTCGCAGGTCCAGGATGGGCCTGAGCCCCCCTTTGGCCTCCGGGATGAGGAAATAACGGGAGTAGAACCCCTTGTGTCTGAACTCCGCTGGCACCACTTCCACTGCTCCTAAGCCAAGGAGCTGCCCCACCTCCTGCTTGAGCAGGGCCTCATGAGAGGGGTCCCTGAGGAGGGGTTGGTGGGGTAGAGGTAAACTGGAGGGTGTAACCCCAGGAGATGGTGTTCAGGACTCTTTGGTCTGATGTCAGCTGCGAACACTCCAGGACAAAAGCACACAACCGGTTGGAGAAGGGAAGCTTTATTGTGGGTGGATCCCTGGTATGAACTGGTAAGTCGCCCCTGGGCATCCCGTCAAAACTGACACTTTCCCACCTGTTTACCTTTGGAGGCCCCAGGTTGGGGTGCAGACTGGGATTGCCTCTTTGGGCGTTTTTTTAGTCCCTTGACTTTTTAAAAGGGGGCTCATATTTAGAGTGGGTGGCCTGGGTGGGAGCCTGCTGCGGTTTAAATTTGGACCTGGCTGGGGCCAGGACATAGAGACCAAGGGTCTTCAGTGTTGTGCGAGAATCTTTCAGGCCGTGCAATTTCATGTCCATCTGTTCCGCAAACAGGGCCTTGCCATCGAATGGAAGGTCCTGTAAGGAGGTCTGCGCTTCGCTGGACAACCCAGACTGCAGGAGCCACGACGCCCTCCTCATGGACACCGCAGACACTCATAGACGTTGCAGCCATATCTGCGGCATCCGAGGCAGCCTGAAGGGCCGCCCTGGCAGCAGCTCTACCCTCTTCCACCAGAGCCTTGAACTCTTTTTTGTCATGCTCTTGGAGGGAGTCCTCGAATTTGGGCAGAGAGCCCCAAAAATTGAACTTGTATCTCACCAGCAGGGCTTGGTGGTTCGCCACCCTCAGTTGGAAACTCGAGGATGAATAAACCTTTCTACCGAATAGATCCAGTCTCCTCAAGTCCTTATTCTTAGGACTAGGGGCTGGTTGGCCTTGACTCTCCCTGTGGTTGACCGACTCGACCACCAGGGAGTTGGGGACAGGGTGGGTGTACAGGTATTCATGCCCCTTGGCGGGCACAAAGTACTTCCGCTCTGCCCTCTTAGAGATGGGGGGCAAGGAAGCTGGGGTTTGCCACAAGGCCACCAGGGCTGGTGCTGGAAACAACTTCCAGACACTTAAAACAAAGGAAGCTTAACTATCTACTATTAAGAAGTGCTAACTTACTAATGACTGCTACAACTGTGCTAAGGGATCTGCGGAGCCAATGGTGGCGGTGCCCCTGGTACCGGCAGAGACATAACATCCTGGGCTGCTTGCAGGGCCTCCGGTATGGAGGGCACCTGAACGTCTGGGGAGGTCGGCTCAGAGTGGGCTGGGCTACTCCGCTCAACTTGAGTCGGAGGCCAGGAGGCCGCTGGGGACTGAGAGCTGCCCAATGCAAGTCTGGTCTCTCCCCCGGTCTTGCTCCGGGGTCTCAGCGGAGAAGACCTCTTCTTAGCCTTTTTGGAGTCTCCTGTGGATGGGGAGCGGTGCCGGCTGGTGGAAGGCACCGAAAGGTCACTGCACACCGACGCCGTGGAGCTTGGTACCGACTTGGAACAGCGCAATGGTGTCGGGGCCGAGTCCATCAAAATGGCTTGGAACCGAATGTCCCACTCCTTCTTGGTCTGAGGCTTGAACGATCTACAAATCACAGGCATCGGCTGCTTGCAAGTGTCGCACAACTTAAAACCCGGGGCACGGGGCATGCCCCGTCCCGGGCGCACTAAACTAACTCTAAACTAAACTACTTCTAACTACAGGTACTACTATGACCTAACAGAATCCAAGAGGGAAGCTACAGCAAAGCTGGAGCAAAGCAGTTCCAATGCACCTTCACTGGCAGCAAGAAGGAACTGAGGGTGAGGGGAGCACACAGTGCCCCTTATACCGCGCCACTCCAGGGGCCACTAGGGGCGCTCTCCTACGGGTACTGCTAGGAGAAAAACTTCCGGCACCAGTGCATGTGGCGAGCATGCACACCTATTGTGGAATGCACATGAGCAATCACTTGAAGAAGAACTAGAGGGAATATTCTTTCCTATTCTAGTATTCTTTGCCTCCTCTCCTGGAAACATGGAAGCCAGCACATAGCTCTCTGGTTCTAACTCCTTTTTTTTCTTCCAGAGCCTCCTTTTTCTGGATCAGAAGAGAAAGCAAGATACAAAGTATAGGGATGAGGAGAGGAAGGGTCTGGTGCATGGGAGGCCAGAGGTAGGGTTACCATTCGTCCGGATTTACCCGGACATGTCCTCCTTTTGTGTGCTAAAAATAGCGTCCGGGGGGAATTTGTAAAGCACTCACAATGTCCGGGATTAGCAGAGCGAGCGGCTGGGAGGGCTGCAGGGAAGTCCCGGGCTGGACTCAGGAGCAGCTGTAGAGGAGCCGGATCCGCCCTGCATTCTGAGCCGGCAGCTCCCTTGCAGCCCAGTCCAGCAGCACTGTGCAGGGCCAGACCGGGTTTTGTTGTGCAGGGCCAGACCGGGTTTTGTTGTGCTGGGGAGCTCAGCCACGTGTCCGGCTCGGCTGCACAGAGCCCAACACTCTGTTCTGAGCAGCAGGGTAAGGGGGACCGGGGGCAGGAAGGTTCTGGAGGTGGCAGTCAAGAAACGGGGGGGGCTTTTTGGGGGGAGTGGAGAAAGTTTTGGGCAGTCAGGGTACAGGTAGGGGGTAGGGTCCTGGGGGGCAGTTGGGGGGGGTCTTAGGAGGGGGCAGTTAGGGGACAAGGAACAGGGAGTCTTAGGTAGGGGGTGGGGTTCTGGAGGGCAGTTAGGAGCAGGGGTCCCAGGAGGGGGCAGTCAGGGGACAAGGAGCAGGGGGGGGTGTTTGGGAGTTCTGGGGGGGGCTGTCAGGTGGCAGGGGTGGGGAGATGGATCGGAGCAGTCAGGGGACAGGGAGCAGAGGGGTTTAGATGGGTTGGGAGTTCTGGGGAGGGGGTGGGGAGTGGTTGGATGGGGCATGGGAGTCCCAGGGGTCTGTCTGGGGGTGGGGGTGTGGATAAGGGTTGGGGCAGTCAGGGGACAAGAGGCAGGGAGGCTTAGATAGGGAGTGGAGTCCTGGGGGGCAGTTAGGGGCAGGGGTCCCAGGAGGGGGCAGTCAGGGGACAAGGAGCAGGGGGGGAGTGTTTGGGAGTTCTGGGGGGGGCTGTCAGGTGGCAGGGGTGGGGAGATGGATCGGAGCAGTCAGGGGACAGGGAGCAGAGGGGTTTAGATGGGTTGGGAGTTCGGGGGGGGCTGTCAGGGGGTGGGGAGTGGTTGGATGGGGCGTGGGAGTCCCAGGGGTCTGTCTGGGGGTGGGGGTGTGGATAAGGGTTGGGGCAGTCAGGGGACAAGAGGCAGGGAGGCTTAGATAGGGAGTGGAGTCCTGGGGGGCAGTTAGGGGCAGGGGTCCCAGGAGGGGGCAGTCAGGGGACAAGGAACGGGGGGAGGGTTGGGGGTTCTGGGGGGGCGGGAAGTGGGAGGGGCAGGGGCGGGGCTAGGGCGGGGCTCCTCCCGTCCTCTTTTTTTCTTGCTGAAATATGGTAACCCTAGCCAGAGGCCAAACCCACGCACCTGTACCCTACATCAATCTGGGCAGGTTCACAGCAGCAAGAGAAGTCTGGAGAGCATGTTCCAGGATATCCTAGGCTCACTGACAGGGCAGATCTGCAGGAACTTGTTTCCATTCTCAAAAGGAATAATAGCTGTGCATATCAGATTCCTACCCTCTCCAACATCACAGACTTGATTGTCTACAGCTGGTCTCCATTTTTGAAAATTTGCCCTTCTTTTTCTGCATTTTTTTTTTAATTCCTCTAGTGAAACCACTGTATAGTATCCAGAAACTCCAAACATACATAATTTGAGAGCATCTTTTCTGTAGGCCATTTTTTAACATTCAAAATTAAAAACAAAACATTTAAAAAGCTGTAATAGGGAAGAAGGAGGGCAGGGATATTGAGCGTGGGGTGAAAATGTGGCCTAGTGAATGGTTGGGAGCATGGAGGGCAGCATGAAGGCTAATGGGGTTCTCATGGGGAATATGGGGGAAGAGAACAGCTCTGCAGAGGCTAGAAGGGGACACTTCTAGCCATACAAGATCCAAGATATTGAGACCATAAAATTGTCAATTTTAAATATAGAAATGATTTTTTAGGTAATTTTTGAGGGTTTTAATTGCTTTCAGAAAGCCCTTTACAGTTGGACCTATGGTAAACAAGGCAAAGAATCACCAATACATTTTTGTAAGTTATCTAAAACTGGTCAGTTAGTTTCTCTATAACATATGTGGCATATACCAAATGCATGATGGTGTGGTGAAGTAAAAAGACTTTACTGACAGAATTCTTTTTAAAGGCCATAAACAAAGTTGACTATTTTCCTATCCTTTTTTGTTTGTTTGTATTTAATAGTGTGGTATATTTCTGTAATTACAGATCTATAAGGAACATTTTTTAAAATAAACCATGTTGATGTGTCTGTCCTTTAGACACTTCTTGGCACTGGACGTACTCAGCTAGTGAGTGTACCCAAAGCATGTTGTACAGTAGTATACAGTAACTCCTCACTTAACATCCTCCCGTTTAACGTTGTTTCGAAGTTACGTAGCTGCTCCATTAGGGAACATGCTCGTTTAAAGTTGTGCAATGCTCCCTTATAACGTCATTTGGCTGACTTTATAAGGGAGCATTGCACAAGTTCCTCTTCTCCGCCTCCTCCCCCCCCCCCCTCACTCCCTTCCAGTGCTTAGGACTTTCTGGAAGGGCGGGAGGGAGGGAGCGAGGAAGCTGCCCCCCCCCCCCCAGGCAAGCAGGGCCACTCGGAACACAGGGGCTTTAGGGGCAGCAGGGCCCTAGGCTAAGGGGGGCCCAGGGCCCTGGCCTGCAGCTCTAAAGCCCCTTTCGGAATGTAGCCCTGCGAGCACAGGCTGGAGGACTCAGGAGGAGCAGGGGCAGCCACGCAGCCAGCGGCCGGAGAGAAGCGGCGCTTTCCCCTTCAAAGACGGCCGGAGAGAAGCGGCGCTTTCCCCAGTTGGAGAACACTTCAATCTCCCTGGTCACGATTACAGACCTAAAAGTCACAATATTACAACAAAAAAAATTCAAAAACAGACGCCAGTGAGAGGCTGCTGAATTGGAATTAATTTGCAAACTGGACACCATTAAATTAGGCTTGAATAAAGACTGGCAGTGGATAGGTCATTACACAAAGTAAAACTATTTCCCCATGTTTATTCCCCCCACCCCCTCCACGGTTCCTAACACCTTCTTGTCAACTGCTGGAAATGGGCCATTTTGATTACCACTACAAAAAGTCCCCCCCCTCCACCTGCTGGTAATAGCTCACCTTAACTGATCACTCTCGTTATAGTGTGTATGGTAACACCCATTGTTTCATGTTCTCTGTGATATATATATCTTCCTACTGTATTTTTCACTGCATGCATCCGATGAAGTGGGTTTTAGCCCATGAAAGCTTATGCTCAAATAAATTTCTTAGTCTCTAAGGTGCCACAAGTACACCTGTTCTTTTTGCGGATACAGACTAACATGCCTGCTACTCTGAAACCTCTCTTACTAAGGGTCCCTTCTCCCCAACTTGGCACTGACAACTCAGGTCCATAATAATGTCAAGTTCCCTTTCACTATCAAATGTCTGAAGGGCTACAGAATGAGTCTTAAGCAAACTGGTCTTGAACTGGGTCATGGAGGAGCATGTCACAAAGGCATCACTTTCCCCATGCGCAAGTTTTGGGCTCTTAATGCATGTTTTCCTGCTCCTTTGCTTTCTTGCCAACATAATTTATACAAGGAGTTTGAAAAAGAATCTTGATAAAATATTAACAACTGTTATGTTCCTGCACTGCAGGGACGTTGGGCCAAATTCAGACCTAGAAAAATTGGATGCAACTCTACTGACTCTTCACACATGCACGAAGGGTATTAGTCAGTCAGGAGAGGTGAAGTCAGGTAGGAACTATTTTATGTGGTATGCTCTCTCAGCAGCCCAGCCCATGAAGTTTCATCCTCTTACAACACATCTGAATAGTGACTTCATAAAGGACGTGTGCCAAGATGGGAGCAACATTACACCAGTGTGGGGTGTTATTAGAGGGCCCTAGATTGCTTTAGTAGGGACCCTAAAGCAAAAATGAAGCCAGTATAGTCTAAACGACTGCGTTCAATAACAACAAAGGCCCATCTGCCTCCATGAGTTAGGTAAACATTTCTCCATGAACAAAAACAAAGGCAGGGATTTTGAGGAGGGGGGGAAAACTGCGACTGAAGAGGAAGAATCCCAGTTGCTTACTGTGACGTTGTGCAGTCTATATGGTTTTATAAAAACTTGATAATAAGTCAATATAATGTAACTGAGATGGTTTTAGAGAAAATACGGTAATAAGTGACTGTAACGTAACTGGGATATGCTTCATGCAAAAGGTCTCTTGTAAGGTATCATTACAAAGCTTATAATCTACTGAGTATGATCATCTGATTTGTATAAATGTACCACTCTTGTATCCAAAACTAGAAATATAAAATGTAACTCTGAGGGCCTATTGTAATTGTGTAAAGTGTGGACCATTAATGATGGTTTGGAATCTTGATGACTCCCATTGTCTGCAGATGGCTGTATTTACCTGTGAGTCTTTCTGTATATGTGTGTGCTGGGAAGTGAGTAATGAAGTCTTGCAGTGACATGTGATCATGTCACCTGAACTGGAATCCATCTTTAACCTGGTGCTTTTCCAGTGAGGTGGGGGTGGAAACCCAGAGAGACAAAGAGTTCCCGCCTTATGCAAAAGATATATAAAGGGGGGAAGAGAACAGAGAGGAGGAGAAGCCATCATGAAGAATCCCCTAGCTATCACCTGAGCTGCAACAAGAGCTGCACCAGGGGAAAGAATTGTGCCCAGGCCTGGAAGGTGTCCAGTCTGAGAAAAACTTACTGAAGCATCTCTGAGGGTGAGATTATCTGTATTCAGTTTGATTAGGCATAGATTTGCGCATTTTATTTTATTTTGCTTGTGACTTACTTTGTTCTGTCTGTTACTACTTTGAACCACTTAAATCCTACTGTCTGTATTTAATAAAATCGCTTTCTATTTAGTAATTCACTCAGAGTATGTATTAATACCTGGGGGAGCAAACAACTGTGCATATCTCTCTATCAGTGTTATAGAGGGCGAACAATTTATGAGTTTGCCCTGCATAAACTTTATGCAGGGTAAAACGGATTTATCTGGGTTTAGACCCCATTGGGAGTTGGGCATCTGAGTGCTAAAGACAAGCACACTACTGCGAGCTGTTTTCAGGTAAACTTGCAGCTTTGGGACAGGAGATTCTGACCCTGGATCTGTGTCTGGAACCAGATGGGAGTGTCTGGCTCAGCAAGACAGGGTGCTGGAGTCCTGAGCTGGCAGGGAAAACAGAAGCAGGGGTAGTCTTTGCACATCGGGTGGCAGTTCCCAAGGGGGTTTCTGTGATCCAACCCGTCACACTTACTTAATGCACCATCATCAAATTATTATCAACACTTCTTCAGCAACAATAAGTTTATTAGCACAACCAGAAGTATAAACATAATGAATATTTAAAAAAGGGCAATTTAGACAATGTTTTAATAAAATGGAGAACAAATGGTAATTAAAAAAAATTCTGATATAAAAAGATACCAGCACAAATGTCCAGTAAACTTGAAATGACCCACTATCCCAAAACAGGAAGATCCTTTGAAGGATGGTTGGAGGGGTTTAACCAGTAGCAAAGAAAATACTGCACTTAAATGCTTGGAATATTTGACATTAATGTTAATGCCATTATTTTATATCCACCAAGAACTATCTCCCTTGTGTCATAAATGCAGAGAATCAGTTTTTAGAGAACATCGAACGTATTTTGCTTCTCCTATAAAACAAACAAAAATCTCTATAGTAGAGAGTTCAGATCTTCAAACCAATATTTTTAGTCAATATACATATGAAAGTTTGAAATGACTTTACAATGCCATTTGGTCTTTCCACCACCCAAAAAAACTTAATTAGCAGGAATATCAATTTTATTCTATACCATTCAATCTTATGAGCTTATGAAATATGAGCCCATCAACTTAGCACTAACCTCACCACGACCACCCACCCACTCACACACACACTTTAATAATGAAATAGCAACAAAGGGGGAATGTATTCCCACATCTACATTTGGTCTCAGTAAAGTAATACTTTGAATTTTTAGCTGGATTTTTGCTGAGCCAGTCATTTATTGTATCTTATCTTGCCACATGAGCCACCAAGCACTCCTTGAGATGACATGGTTTTATTGGCACCACTGAGGAAGACTGCCTGGTTCAAAATATGCTGCCTGGACTATAACAGAGTCTGGGCGTAAAGCAAACAGTATACAAGATCTGACAGTCTTAGGGTTACCAACCCTCCAGGACTGTCCTGGAGTTTCCAGAAATTAAAGACTAATCTTTAGTTAAAGATTGTCATATGATGAATGCGCCAAATTGGCAACCCTAGACAGTCCTTCCATTTCAAGGGGTAAAGCAGCCTAGGCTGGATGCAATTTTTAGAAAAAATGATAGAAAGACAGTCCCTGTTCACTCAGAACACACCAAAATATTGTCCATAATGGTTTGCAATTATTGCAATAGTATTGGAACTGTCTAGCTCTCTTCTTCTCCTTCTCTTTTACATTTATAGGAAACGTTGAGTGCCTTCACATTCTTAGAAGACATGATAAATTCACATTAGAAGCGTAATCATTACAGTTAGCAGTAAGTGGCCATCTGTTAAAAAGTTTTAAAAAAAATCTTCCTTAACATTAACGGTTACAAATTCAAATTCATAGATTTGAAGGCCAAAAAGGATCATTGTGATCATCTAGGGTACGTCTACACAGCCCAGGTCAACAGACATGGGTTTCTGCAGGTTGCATTAGCACTCTAAAAATAGCTGTGTAGACAGTACTTTGAAGTTGTGGCTCAGGCTGGCGCTTGGGCTCTGAACCCACCCCCTTCACGAGGCTTCAGAGCCTGAGCTCCAGCCTGTGGTGCAACTGTCTCCACAGCTATGTTTAGCCTGGCAGTGCGAGTCTGAATCTGTCAACCTGGGGTTAGGAGGCACACTGCCACAGGCTGTGTAGATGTAACAAAAGTCTTCAAAACAGAGACCCTAAATTCCTGCAACAAACCCATAGCTTCTGTTTCAGCGATAGCAGATCTTTTAGAAATGCTGTATTTGCAACTGTTTATTTGTATTAGAAAAAAGAAAAAAAGGTTGTCGTTCAATCACACATTTAATAATTAAAAATATTTCCCCCCATTTCTCTAATGGATCAGCATTTTAGTACATTTAGAGAGTACTAGTGAAGACTGCTCACATTTTATAAAAACACATTTAACGTGTTCTTCCAGGGTTGTTTTTTTCCCAGGAAAAACTAGTTTAGGACAGGGCTCTGGTAAATACAGGCTTAAACGGGAAACTGCGAAAAATAATAGAGTAAGTGTCCAACAAATTCAGCAAGCAAAGAAGAAATCTTTTCAAACTTTGGATACATCCATTCAAAACTGAGGAACAGGCTCCGCCTATCCACTAAATCAAAGTTGATCTTCTGCTACAGAATGTGGCATGGCCAAATGGACCTGGATTGGTAATCTGCAACTGCACACTCTGATTACTTAATGCTTCAAGCCTATGACTACGCCTTATTGTCATTTTCATAAACTGAAATGTGTTTGACTTTTGTTTATATAATATTGAAAACTGAAATGAGTCATGACATGTATACTTTCCTTTAGAAAATACTGAACCAAAATGTACGCGACATTCCAACTTTCAGTATTAGAATTACATATTGTAGTACTACACCTCCGGCAGTTTTACTTTTCATTTGCACAACCCTAAATTAATCTATGAATCTACTGCCTTATGTAATCACAATTAGAATATGTAACAAAAACTAAGTGTAATGTGGTGTGCATTAACAAAATGATTTTAAAAATAGAAAATGCCTTAAACGGACTAACTAATTTTTCCCAAGGTGATAAGAACCATGATTTTAGCTGGTAAAAACCACCTCTGGTAAATACTGAGCCATCTCTGCTTGAAACTGAATGTATCTTTCAGTATCATAGAGCAAAAAAAAAAGCATGAGTTGGATTTAAATAAGTCCTATGTAAAGAACTTAAAGTAACTACCAAAATCCTGGCTAATATTTGACAAGATACTGCATGGAACCACCTCACTGCTGTTCAATGATAACGGCAAAATATAACATTTGAAAACTGTAAGCCTCATGATTATTAAACTATCAGACAGCATGTCAACTGTTAGGGATTAAAAATCAGCAGCCAACATAATTAAAACACACCAATAGACCTACAACCACAGTGTTAAATTAAAAAATGAATGCCACAATTGTCAACAGTGGATGCTTAAAAACAGGATTCAAGTCCTTATTTTGGCACCTAAACAAACAGCCTGATTTTCAAATGTATTGAGCCACTGAACTTAATGGGAGCTACTGGGTGTTCAGTTCAGTACACGGTGTTTATTTGGGATCCAATTTTTAAAGCACACACGTTTGAAAATCTTAGCATTAATAGTTGATTAGGGACACAAGCCTGCATTCCTTGTGCATCTGAAACTCCTACCGAAGCCAATTAGAAGTTGGGTGTACAAGGAATGCTGATTGGGTACTAGAACAATATTTCAGGCAAGAATCAGTAAGTGCATTACACCAAAATACTTCCTTCCTCTACTGGAATGCATGACATTCTTTTCTGATCTCTTAATTTTTTGATAAAGCACTGAACAAAATAAATTATGAGCCAGAATGAAAACAGTTCACTGAAATGTTAAAGAACAATTTTAGAATATACAACAGTATGTGCAACAGGTAGTAGTCATTACAATGAATCTAAAAACCAGCACAGCTATGTCCAAGTTGATAAGAGGGCATAACATTTTTATCTGAATACTGCTCCTGAAAGAGGCTTTCATTCTTAGATTATTCTTCAATGCCCCTGAGGGAACACAATGGGATCACTGATTCTTAGCCTCCTCTGTATACAGTAACTCGGGTAATTGTACAAAAATTGTACAAAACAATAAATGGCAGTATCACTTGTAGAGTCTAGTTGTTGGCTTTTGAGTTGAGGGGGAATTTCATCAAGTAACATCCATTTTAAAACATGATGGCTTGCATTAAGTGAAGCATATAGTAAGCGCCTCATTTGCTGAATTGCCAGACTACAGCCCTTCGTACACTTTGGGTTGCCAACTTTCTACTCGTACAAAACCAAACACCCTTGCCCCGCCCCTTCTCTGAGGCCCTGCTGGGATCGAGGGGTTTGGAGGGCAGGAGGGGAATCAGGGCTGGGGCAGGGGGTCGGGGTGTGGGAGGGGGTCATGGTGCAGGCTCCAGGTGGTGCTTACCTCAAGCAGCTCCCGGAAGTAGCGGCATGTCCCCTCTCCAGCTCCTACGCGCAGGTACGGCCAGGCAGCTCTGCGTGCTGCCCCATCCATGGGCTCCGCCCCCACAGCTCCCATTGGCCACAGTTCCCAGCCAATGGGAGCTGTGGAGCTGGCGCTTGGGGTGGGGGCAGCATGCAGAGCTCCATGGTTTCCCCTACCAGTAGGAACCGTAGTGGGGACATGCCACTGCTTCTGGGAGCTGCATGGAGCCAGGGAGCCTGCCTTAATTAGCCCTGCTGAGCTGCTGAACAGACTTTTAACAGCCCGGTCAGCAGTGCTGACCGGAGCCGCCAGGGTCCCTTTTTGACCGGGCATTCCAGTTGAAAACTGGACACCTGGCAACCCTATCTAAACTAAGGGCATTTTCTAAAAACATCCCACTACTGCCAACGCTGATTCAATTTCACTCATGTTAGCAACACTGCTGGGCACCTGAATGGGCCACTGGCGGTGCTGCTGTTGCTATTATAAACACCATCTTGACTGGACCTCCCCTAAGCAGGGCTATGTGACAAGTGGTAGTCAGTGTCTCACACACACCAGGGATCCCAGTATTGCTAACAATTGTGAACCTGAGCAAGTGTTAGCAAAAGTGGGAGATTTATTTTTTTTTAAAAAAGGCCCTAGCACAGACATGGCCATTTGACACGTTTCTTAGAAGCAGTGTTTGAAGTCACAGTGCAAGATAGCAATGTGATACCATCAAACACTTCTGTCAGGTTGTTTCAGTATTTAATTTTATTTCATTTCTTCTAAGTATATTTTTCCCCTCTTTTTTTATTCACTGCATTGTGAAAGTTAATTCTGAATGCTGGACCTATAAGAACTTGCTCCTCTATGTGATTTATACCTTTAGGGTTCATTTTAGGCCTGGCAATGGAGTCATTAAGGCTGCTAATTGTCTCTTTAGCTCCTAATAGCTGTATTTGAATGGATGTAACATGCTGCTTGTACTGAATCTTACAGCCATTTACCAGTGAAACTCTAACGTATGCATCTCAATTAGTAGAATATACCATGAAATTAATATGTAGGACATGTATCTTCATGGACCTAATTAACAAGCCAGCAAATAATGCAAACACAGATCATACATTACTTCGTTATAAAAATAAACAAAAGCACCTACTAAACAAACAGCCTTTAGCTTGGCATTGACATGTAAATATTTCTTAATCTTCTACACTTGCCATTTAACAAGCATTACCAGTTTCAGCAGCAGCCAACACAGAAAATTCAAAAATTCATAATTTGGAAAAATAATAATACCTCTCAGCTTTACAATATTATCTTTCATCAGAAGATTTTAATGTACTTTACAACATTAAGAAGGCCCTACGTTTTCAGTTTTTCTTGTGTTTAAAGTTTCCTGGGAATTTATCAATGTTTAATACAAAAATTAAAAAAACAGTATAAATTTAATGCAAAAATCAACTCCAGAGTTTTCTGGGGAAATATC
Organism: Malaclemys terrapin pileata; assembly: GCF_027887155.1. Lineage (NCBI taxonomy): Eukaryota > Metazoa > Chordata > Testudines > Emydidae > Malaclemys > Malaclemys terrapin. The sequence goes on along the minus strand of NC_071506.1, from coordinate 117,062,316 downwards.
AGAGTTAATATTGGGGGGGGGGGGGGGGGGACCGGCAGACAGGGAGAAAAAAACACCAACAGAGAAAAGTAAGTGCCCTTCTGACCCAGCTCCTGGCTCTGGAAGAAGAGATGATGGCTCAGTAAACTGGGCAGCCCAGGTTATTGAACCACCTTCTCTTCTCCCAGTTTGGGCCTGGAAGAGGCGGAGGAGGTGAGGTGCTATCTCCTCATGCTGCCTCCTCCACGTCTTCTGCTTACAGCCTGCTCCAGAAGAAGAGATGGCAGCTTGGTTACTCTGGCCACCCAGGTTACAAAGCTGCCATCTATCCTCCGGGGGAGGGGAGCCGAGTCTGGAGAGTTCACTGATGTGCACATATGCATGTGCGTGTGTGAAAGTGTGCTTCTCCTACTACATTGCCTTACTTTGACAGACAGCCTTGCATTTACATGTAGACTAATTTATTATTAACATAATCAGCGACCTAATGTAATGTATTGGATTTTCTAACCTATAATGAGTATTTTCACGTACTTGAGTGGTCCAAAACTGGGATGACAACTTGTAAAAACCAAACCACAGTTTTTGTAAAACCCAGACATTTTTCGGTAAAAATCAGTAAAAAAACAAAAATGTGCGAAGGGCGTTGAACATTAATTAGCCTTGCCTCACAATAATGCTGTGAGGTTGGGGAGTACATAAGAACGCTTTAGCTGCTCCTCAATAAACTTTCTTGTAGAAAACCTGAATACCTGCACGTAAACAAAAAGTAACTTTTAAGTAGGCAGGTCTGCTTGACATTGATAAGAATGTTGTCAGCATCATGAGCTACTTTTAGCTCCTGCTGATCAAATCCTTATTCCAGTCGCAGAGTCAGGAAACACAGGGCGGACAGATACAGTTTGAGAACTGCAAGAGAGGACCACAAGGAACACACAAATGAAGGTGAAATGTTATTAATTTTCCTAAAACAATAATTACCGATTGAGGATTTTGTCCTTGCAACTCCATCTGTAGACTTAGTCCATTATCAATAGTACAGAAAAAGAACAGCACAAGAGACAGACTAAAAATTTCTAACTTATATGCTGTTACACTTTCTCCCGACATGCAAATAACTTGCATATTAATAACAATTAAACATGCAAAAGGAAAATAAACCCATCAAAACTCTGGCCAAATTTTACAAACTTGAACCTAAAGTTAGGCACCTAAATCCATATTCGGCACCTACACAAGGAGCCTGATTTCAAAGGTATTGAATACTCATAGCTCTTACTGTGGTCAAAGGGAGTTATGGATTCACATCACCTGTGAAAATCAAGCAGTTTTATTTAGATTTCCCAACTGTAGGCATCCAAGTGTAAAAATTGTGTTCAACAGGAACTGAGGGAACATATCTCCTCAGAGGAGCTGTTCTGCCTCACAAAATGTACTTTTCCAGGCAGCATTTACACAAGCAAAGTGAGCAGCTGGATATCTAACTATCAGATTTCCATCTTCAAATCCAAGTTCTTGGGTGTGAAAATGTGCATGTTTGAGCTAGTGCACATAACCAGATAGGCAACTTTGGATATTTGGTCATTAAATAACCTGTCTTGGTTGGAATTTATTGATATAAGCTTTTATTAGTCTCTCAAATAGGTAACTGCTGGCTGTATAAAGGGGTACCACTGCATGGCTCTGTTGTTTTGTCAAGGCATCTTATTGCTGGAAGTTTTTTTGCATTTTAGTAAAATATGTTACAAAAATTCTAGCACTTCGAAATTAACATTTTTTCTAAGTCAAAATCTTAATTAAGCAAAAGGAAATCCAATGTAAAATTATGATTATGCATTTTATTCTAAATTAAAAGAAATAGTACTTTTCAGCTATACATTATCTTCCATGCAATCACACAGCCATTTACAAATTTTAATGAATGATTCCTCATGATCACCCTGTTTTACAGATGGGGAAACTGAGTCTCAGAGAGGTTAAGTGGCTTGCCCAAGGTGACACAGGAAGACTCTTGGAGAGCTGGGAGCAAAATCCAGATTTCCTGACTCTGAGTTCTGTGTCACCATAACAACTTTCTACCTAGCCTTCCTCTCAACATGCAGAATGTATGAACAAAACATAGAACTGGAGGGGAGAATACTTTATGGAGACAGAAGGAGAAGTATTAAACATGATCCACAATATTTAATTTTCTTTAGATTTGGGCCAAATCTAGCATATGTTAAAACCAGTGCTTAATTTGTAATGAAAGAGGTGCCAGGGCTCAGCCCAGGCACAAATTAAGCACTGATGCACCCTTATCCCACAACCAATACACCCAACCCTGCTTATCCCTCATCCCGCACGCACTCCCAACCCTGCCTATCCCCCATGTACCCCACAACCCATACGCCATCACAAACCCCCGTGTTCGGGGGGTGGGAGCTGGTGCTTTGGTTTCCAAATTGGGCAGGGGATGCGGGAGAGCAGTGCTGCCCTCCTCAACCTCAGCCATTCCCATTGCTCTTTCAATGCGTGTGTGTGTGTGAATTTTCTGCCCCACCCGATCCATTATTCCTGTACAAAGAGGCTGTGGGCCCCGCCACCTGAACCTGGATTGCTCGGCTCTCAGCCTGGATCGGGGCACCTGCCCAGCTGAAATCCTCTATGGGGGAAGAGCACCCCACCCGCACGCAAGGGGGTCCAGGATCGGGCCCAGCTCCCACCTCCTCCTGGTGAGGGTCCCCTGAGGGGGAAGGGCCAGGCAGCGCCCATCCCGCCAAGCACAGCTGCTGCTGGGGGCTGTGGTAGCCAGGATTGTGGGCACCATGGGGGGACAGCGACCCCTGGCTGGAGCGCAGTGCTGCCTTCCTGCTGGGTGCATCTTGTGCACCCCACTCTAACTGCTCTGCCTCCCCCGGCGGGGCCCTGCCAGCCTCCTAAAACTACTACCCTCCTGCTTTGGTGCCCAGCTCCCCTGTCCTGCACTGTGCCCTGGCTGCATGGTCACTAACCCAATGCCTAATGCCTCACCTCTCTCCTCACTGCCAGCACTGGGGAGTTGCTGCCTCTCCTGGGCCTTCCAGAGGGCAGCAGCCTGCTCGTGGGAGCTCCCCACAAAGTGAAGGAGGCGCTGGTGCTGGCAGAAGCACTGCTGGGGGGTGGCATCCCTGGACCTGAAGGACTCTGCTGTCCATGATGTGGGAGCTCAGCTTGTGCCAATTTAGCTGCAGCTGCACTTGCTGGGTGTCAGGCAGGCTCAGTGAGCTGCTGGCCTTGCACAGGGTATGTGGGCGAGGCGGTGGCACTGGAGCCTGAGGGGGAAGCGACTGCAGCCCCCGGGCAGAAAGTGCGCTCTGTGGCCATCATGAGCCTCTTGCTGCCTGTGCCAGGACCGGTAACTGACCTGGCAAACCCAGAGATGCCAGGGCTCAGATCTGGCACAAATTAAGCACCGGTTAAGGCGAATAAGGCTTCTTCTTTGAACCTACACTAGCAAAACCTGGACTCCACTAGTGGTAGGAACAGTGGAAGTGCTTGTGTACATTAGATTCACGCATTTTAAGAAAGTGTTGTCCAAGAGATATGGATTCAATAAGACCGTTAACTTGATAGACCAGATGTTATTTTGTAATGGTTATTCAATGTAGAAAATTCCTGTTCTCATGTAATAGTGACAGCTCTCTGAGATCCATCAAGAGCATGTCCTGTTATTATTTTGTAACCCTCCTGATTTACACTGACTTGCGGAGCTGAAGTAAACAGCAAATTGAATTTTGTATGGTTAATATAGGCTAGTTATCACTACACAGGTTCTGAATGCATTGCATCAGTGTTCAACATTATTATTTTTTAAAAGAATATTCTCTACCATGTAATTAAATATTTATAGGTTCAATTTTAGAGTCCATACCAAAGGTTACACCACTGTAATTACATCATCATGAATTCAAGTGCTTCAGAATGTACAGAAATGTTTAATAATTTTACAAAGTAATATTATTAGATCTGCCATGCCAGCCACAACAAATATAAAACATTTTTCTTTTATTGATTTTTTGGTTCAAGTTCTTACAGACCTTGCTTCCTTCATTCTAATGTGACCATTAAGGCCCTTAATTTCCACAAGACTTTTTGAAAGGAACAAGGAGGAATTCTGCCACCTCAAACACAGCTGATATGATTTGGTAACAATTAGGGCTTTCCTGCTGCTTCTAAGCACACCTATTTGAAATGAGCTCAAGCAATAATGGAGGCAGCAAATGTTTGTAGCTGCTCTAGTTTTCTTAAAATGAAATTAATAGATTCTTAAAAGAATGGGTTAATCTAATCCCAAATGGAAAGGAAGTATCTTGTACTATACACTAAACAAATAGCAAAATTTACTAGAATTACAATAAATGATAAGTAAAATGTACCTTCTGTTTTCAGGATGGGTTCTAAGATTTCTTGTCCTAAGTCTTCATACCACACACTTGTCATAACTTGACAAAAAATGTTCTTTATTGTCTTCATTCTTAAAGACTGCCTCTTATCAAGAAAGAACACTTGTTTATGTGGATTGTTATTTGCTGGCTCTGTTCCACATTCTCTGTGGAAATCCATCTCTGTAGAAGTGCTGTGCATTTCATTCCTGTCCTTGAAAGGAGTATGTAGGAAATGTACAGAGATTTGTTTTTAAACACTTGTCATTTATGACCAAGAATTATAGTAACTGAGAAAGAAAGAAAAAGAAAGAAAGAAAGAAAGATCAGAGTTACTGTCTTCTTAATACTTCAGTAAAAAAATGTCAAAGCCAGAAAGAAAGAGCCTTGCTATTTGAAATTTTTTAAATGATTTACTGGAGTCATGGTTTGACAAGCATTTAAAAAAAATCTATGCCCTGCTTTGTAATAATAATACTTTTTTTTGGTGCTGGCTATAAAAATGGCAGTATGCATCCTGCTATAAGACAGTAAATCCTGTATAATCAAAAATAACTTTCCTCTATTGGTCTGCGCTGTTGGTGTTGTGGCAAAAAATATCACAGTATTCTGTTACCCCCATGCTGGACAAAGTTTTTCACTTACTGCAAAAAGCACAGAAACAGCTTGTACATTTTTGGATTGCATATCAGAAGGAAGTTGAGCAACAGCTAGGAGTCCACCAGAGTACTGCAGAAAAAGGAGTGAGAGGCTGAGGAGATTGAGTGAAGAGAAGAATATTCATTATAAATATCTTCACATCCATCAGAGGATGGAAGATTATGTAGGAAATCAAAGCTGAAATAGAGGGACCATAAAATAGTATGGAGGCAAAATGCATGCTATTTAAGACTGGTGGAAGAATGATCATGAAACACGAAGGCTAGGAGAGAGGTGGAATTGTCTGATAGGAATATTATAGTGTCTATAGGCAATCTGGTTTTAATAACTCTCTCACCTATCAAAGGCAAACTTGTGAAAAATCTGTTTTTATCAATAATTTCTATGCTACTCTGAATTATTTACATGAATGTAACATCTATTTGATATTCTTTTTAAAAATACTATAAACTAACAAATTATAGTATGTGAACTTTCATTAAAAAAGTTAAAAGGGAACTGATGAGAAAATCACAGTTCTTGTTATGACTATTAGGTAACAATGAGAAAATTATAACCCCAAACTTGAGAAGAAATTGATCATAACCTCAGCTTCAATGCTGCACATAATGAGCAATTTCAGGAAATCATGAAGCATTTCACACTAGATATTCTGCTTCAGAGAGATTTAATCTCACAAGTCCACAACTAGGCCTTGACTTCACTAGGGAAAAAGTTTTGCTTTTTAAACATGTGGTAGCTAATGTGGTAATTCACATGTGGTAACATCCTAGTGGACAGCTATAGTTTTCACATGTTAGTAGGGTGAGGAAAACAGTCAAAAAGTTACAAGCAATCTGCTAATGACTATAAGCATCTATATGAAAAATGATCTGTTAATGACAACAAAAACCCTTACAGGGAAAACTGCCATTGCCAATTAGTGCTATTGACTTTGTCTGAAAACTACTAAGTATTATGTCCAAGTTTCCGCAGATGACTTCCAAAAAAAATGAAGAAAAAAATATGACAAGGAGGCCATTGCCATTTGCTCAGACAATCAACAGGAAGTGAAAAAAAGTGAGAGAACTGCTCAAGTGCACTTACCTTGAAATTCTGATGTCTAGCTGTTCAGCACACACTATTTAAATTTTGTTGAGAAAGAATTAACACTTAACTATCCTCAAGCACATTGTGAAAGTTCAAAAATTCTTTCTCAGACATAATCAGGTTTGTGGTTGCTGATTTAAAAAGGAAGATTGTTACCACAAGCTTCCTACTGGTAGAATACTCAGGAAGACTGTTTGATTATATTTGCATCTATCTATTATAAGTATGTTGAAATTTGCCCTTAGCAGGAAGAAGTCTTTGGCTGAAATATAACAAACAGCTTACACAAGGCACTCTGTAGAGCTACTAACACATGACTCCATTTGTGGGCTTTTTCACTTTTCTTTTCCAAGTGACTTTTTTCAGAAAACATACAGTTTTTTCAACTGACCGAAAATCAGAATAGCCCTGCCCTAAGGTGCACAAATAGGAGATTTCACTCAGTTTATTAGTTACCAAGGTCTTCTTCCATAGCTACTGGTCCTGAAATCTGTCAGATGCATTATTTTAATGACGCTTTCATCAGTATTGCCAAAATTCCATTGCGTTGAGCATGGACAAAGGAAGCAACAATAGTTTGCTAATGCAACATGTGAGGAAATGAGAGTGTACTGGACAAAAGCTCCCAAATATCAGTTGCGTTTTAACTCTACTGTACCCCTAATTTACAACTTTGGCTGCATCTTGACAGTGAAAATGATGTGTGTGTTTTGTTTGTTTAAAGGGTACATCTTCACTACCCGCTGTATGAGCGGGTAGCAATCGATTTAACCGGGATCGATATATCGCGTCTCGTTAAGACGTGATATATTGATCCCCGAACGCGCTTACCGTTGACTCCGGAACTCCACCAGAGTGAGCGGCGGTAACGCAGTCGACGGGGGAGCCGTGGCTGTCGATCCCACGCCATGTGGACCCCATATAATTCGATCCAAGATACTTCAACTTCAGCTACGCGAAGCTGCGTATCTTGGATCGACTCCCCCCCCCCCCAGTGTAGACCAGCCCAAAGAGATAGCTAACATAAGATCTCTATCTTGTAAAATCCTAGCAAGAAAAGGCAAGTGGTAGTTTTATCTCAATATAGCTGGTCGAGGAAAACCCAAATGTAAAACTACCACTTGTCCTTTTACTAGTGAAGTCTCAGCTATAGGCCAAATCTTGTCCCCTTAAAGTCAGCTACAAAACCACCACTGACTTCAGAATGAGCGAGCTTTGGTTATGGATTTTTTTTTATTTAATTTTTAATTTGGTTATGGATTTTTTTTTTTAATTTCTTACATCATTTTTGGTTAAGATTTATAGGTGCAAAACCACAAAGCAAAATGCGATCACTCAACTTATCTTGTTTGGCTCATATTTACTAGAAGCACACATCCACCTCAGTTGAGTCAAACTGTGTACTTCAAAAAATATCCAGGTGCCTAGAAAATAAATGTAATCCAAGGGAGAATTCATATGGAAGTTTCTGATTTAGGAACTTGCCTATTTGCAGCAGTTTATAGTTCTATTTTTGAAGAGCCAAAAAAAGCAACTACAAAATAAACAAACCCCGCCACAATCATACTAATAAAAAGAGTTCTTAAGCGTGAAAGGGGAGGGATTTCAATCAATAAGACTGCATTTCCACCTTTTCATGCTCTCTGTATGTGTATATATATCTCCTCAATATATGTTCCATTCTATGCATCCGAAGAAGTGGGCTGTAGCCCACGAAAGCTTATGCTCAAATAAATGTGTTAGTCTCTAAGGTGCCACAAGTACTCCTGTTCTTTCTTCACTTAGTTTAACAATCTATGTATTATTCTGATGGCTGATCATTGCTACATAGCTCTGCCACGTAGTGCAATATAGTCAGCCTTTTAATCCTGCAGACAAAAAATGTAGGGAGTTTTCGCTTCTTTGTTATAAAGGTAGCATCCGAAGAAGTGGGCTGTAGTCCACGAAAGCTTATGCTCTAATAAATTTGTTAGTCTCTAAGGTGCCACAAGTACTCCTGTTCTTCTTTTTTCAAGAAACGTTCAGAAATACATCCAAAATTAATCAATAACTAGTAATATAATGGATAGTAAATCATGAATGCTTGAATTAAGCTCAAGGTTGAAAGTAATACACAACACACACATACCACAGGATGAAAAGAGGTTCAAATATTATTCACTAACTATAAAAGGCTGTATTTAACCAGTTGCTTCTTATAAGTTATTTTTGCATCACAGAAATAGGTCAAATTCTGATACTTTGGTCTTCTAGCTAAAAATTCTCTTCTCATCTGGGTTTACTGTATGCTCCAAATCAATACATTGGGTTTGTGATATAACTTTATAAGATTGCATTTTGGCAGTGGTGGCCAAAGACAACAGTAGTGTTGCTAGTTGCTTACTGTGGGTGGCTGGCAAAAGACAAACAAAGCCATTGAGAATAAATGTGTAAACTTGGATTGCATCTTCTTTATTGCTGATAACCTCATTTCATAACTGCAGAAATACATGTTGGTATTCGGCAACAGTTCCATTTAAAAACAAAAGTATCATTGTTGTAATGCATATTACAGAAACGTGACTCCCCAGGTGAATCTGATGCATTAATAACAACTATAGAGGCTGTCTAATGATTTTTGCAGACATGTAATGCTATTTTCAGCCATCTGTGCTACTCTTTCTTTCAGTACAGGTTTGCCAAAGCTGTAACAACATTTTCTGTGCTTTATGCCATTACACGTTTGTTAATACCAACACACCAATTAAGCATAACAGTGGTGTCACAAATACTGACTGCTGAACTATCATATTGGAAGGCACACAACTGTCTTTTATATAGCTGTAGAAAGCTGGAGTCTTCTGGCAGTGAGATACTCTTAGGCTATTCTCCTTCTCAATCTCATGGTTTTCTCTTTAGTAATAAAGATGATTCAGGAGGAAGCATGTCTAAGTGATTAGGAGCTGGGGTACAATTCCGTTCCATGCTCTGGCCCATACTCCCTTTAGGACCTTCAGCAAGTCATTTTCTCTTTATGTACCTCACTTCCCCTTCTGATCTTCCCTTCTGCACTAGGGTGTTGGGAGGACAAATAGATTAAGATAGCAAATGCTGAGATAGTAGGGTCTCGTAAGTATACAAGATAAATAGATTTACAATATACTGATTATGGGGTCCTGGATCTGATTCAGAAAAGAGCAGGAAAAAATGGGCATAATGTACACTGCAAATGTGAGAGCAAAGGTCAACATTTTAACCATAAGACTGCCAGGAATAATTCATAGAGGAAAAATGTAGAGATTTCCCCATAGGAACAGATCATGATTGATTGACAGGTTGCGTGTGAACTGAAGTTGACACACCAGTCCTCTTGATTTTTTTTCCTCAACAGATGAACAAAATGAACAGCAGTTAAAGCAAGAGAGAGAGAGAGAGAGAGAGAGAATATACAGAGCACGGTTTAAATATGTTTATCCAGATCAACAATGTTCATATGAAATAATGCATCCGATTTTAGTTGCCTATCTAAAAATAAGACAGCTGAGAATTACAAAGTCCAAAGAAGGATAACACAGATGGCCAGAGGTGTATTGGGATTTACATATGAAGAATTCTGCATTGCAGAAGGATAGGATTAGTTAGCCTGGGAAGGAGAAGTGTTAAAGGGCAAGAGATTGAGGCATTTATGGAGGATACAGTTAAAAATGATCAGTTCTTCCTTTCTGCATTGTCCCATAATAAGATAAATCAATAGCGTGAATGGCAGGTGAATTTAAAATTAATAAATAGAGTTCACTTCTTCAAAAAGAGAGCTTTGTAATTCACAGTAGCAAGTGCTCAGATCTAATGCTGTAGGAGTCATGAAAGAACACCACTGCCATTATGTCTCTAATCAATTATACAATGTACGTAACTGTATATTATGTACGAGTATTTTGGGGTGGGGGAAGAGTAAAGGGGGGATAAAGCACCAGGCAAGATACTGGACTTGATGGACCACTGGTCTTCTAGGGAAAATCCCATGTTTGTATTACGTACGGTACTGGAAATTTTTGTTAATTGAATAATGCCTATGTTGAGTGCTTTTTTAAAAAGTTGTACAGCAGGATTTTTAGTAATATAACAGTATACATGTCAGAAAGGGTAAATCTTCTTGAAAATGATTACCTGCATGAGCTCTCACCATATGTGATACATGCACAGAGGGAGCATGAGCTTTAACTTTCTGGATGGTGCTGTGATTGTAAACTACTTATGTCCTGGTACCCCAGCCAAGAACATATGTGCAGTGCAGCCTGAAATGCAACTGTGTCTGTGGTCCAGAAGATGTGACCTCAACGTGTCAGAGATAGAGACAAGTTTCCATGATGTCAGCTGCATCCTAGCAACTTTCTCCATAGATTCTCCACCGACTATTTGGAAGATGAAGATGATGACAGTTTGGAAGATGCCATTCTAAAAGGGCCACCACAATCATTCTCTCCTTTGGATGACTCAGTTACCAAGTCTGTGGTGATTTCAAGAATGATGAGGATTTTCTGGGTAGACTTACCAAAGCTCTGGACCTGGAATTGTCAGAGGTGTCACAGCCGCATATCTACTAGGTCCCCCACACAAGGGGTCCAAGTACTTTCATACTCCCCTGTCACAGTTTTCTTAATGCCTTGGCAGCCCATGACACAAGATGGTTCCCCTTGCTCATTGGCAAAGTAAGTGGCCCTCCTGAATGTAAAATAATTCCTGTCTGGTTACCCTTCAAAAGTGTAAAGCTAGTTACCAACACCTTCCTTTCTTGAGACATACAGCTCCTTTGCATGATCAGCCATTACATGAACTTCTTGGCTGAGAGCTTCTAGCTTACCAGTTTAGGCACAGAAGTTAGTTGAAGATTTATCATTTGAGAGTCAAGACCTGTTCAGTGGGAAAGCAGAAGTCTCCACAAAAGCTGAAAGACTCAAATGCCATTTTAAAATTCCCAGATCCATATACTACTTTAGCCACAAAATCCTTAAAGCATCTTCTGGCCCCAGAGGTCAGAATGCCTTCCCAGCCAGAAGCACACATACCAGTAAACTGAACTCCTTGAACCCAAAAGGGCAGGATCTTTCACCAGAGATGAGCATCTATATTTGGTGCTTCAGACTCTGCCACATTGGGTACAAGCACTACCTTTAAAAGACTCTCAAATCAACCTATTTCAGAACACATTTCAAGCCATCAAGCTGCTCTTTTTACATATAAAAGTTTGTGATTCTCCTTGTGTTACTGGAAAACTAAAAAGCCTCTCCTTATGTTGATGGTCACCAATGATTTCTGCTACCAGTAACAATGTTTGTTTGTTTGTTGCTGTTTTTTTGGTCCTACTGCTCATCAGGTTGCAAAGTCCCCTTTCTCTATCATCACTTATATTTGAGCCCTTCTAGTTTATTTGGTAGGTCTAAACAATCTAATAAGTGAGTAATCTGTTACACCAATGCTCCAAAACTAGCCTTCTTCCTCCTTGGGCAGACTGAGCACCTGTCCTGAACTGTTGAGTTGTCTTGAAGACCTGCACAACAAAGGTGCATTTCCTTGGTCAATTAATTGATCCCTATGTAGAGATCAAATTTCTTTTTATGCCTGCAAAGTGCTTTGGGATCCCTTGAGAGGAAAGGCGCTATCAGGTAGTAGTATTATTAACTTCAACTCCATTCAAATCATGAGAGGAAAAATCATTTTACCAAAAATTGTTAGTCTTCTAAAAAGCAATCAGAAACAATAGACAGTAACACAGAAAAATAAGAGTTACTGAACAGGTTCCTTCTAATGTAAGGAGGTTTTTTCTTTCAGAAATGTGGTTCCAAATTGTAATGGTTCCATACAGCTCATGTCCCATATGTTCTGCAAATACTGATAAGTAATGTACAATACTTGTCTCCAGGTGAATGTTGTTCTTTTTAGTCAGTAGCAGGTGCTTCTCTGCATTTTCTGCTATTCCAGATCCCAATTAGTGGAACAGACATTAATTAAAAGCAGAAACCACATTCTATGGCCTTCTAACATGTGGGGAGATCTGTGTGGAAAGGACTATTGTATAATGCCATTAGAGCTTCCTGTGCATTTTTGTAGGGTTTCTTCAGATCACCACAGGCCATTAACATTTCACTTCAGGTGAGTAATGAACAATGACTTCTCCAACCAAGAAGTACAAATGTGTTACTAATGGCAACCTCACCTTTAAATACAAGCACCAATCTCCTGAGCACACCCCCCCCTTATTTTTTTTAAATCAATTATCAAGATTTGTAATAAGAAAGGTTCTCTCTGGCATCACCTTGAGCTGTTAATGAATTAAGCCAAAGTGAAGTGCTACTCAGTGAAGTTTTCATGAGGAGCTCTGCTTAAAAATAAAAATGAAATCTTTACTCAGGAAGCAAGATATATTGCTTCGTGCTTTTCTTTACCAGAACATTTCTCATAATTGGAATAGTGCTAATTGGATATACATTTTGGATTCCAATTTTCTTTAGTTTCCCACAGAGGCCGTACCATTACATATGTATTTTGTCACTATAATTGATCAACACTACAATGCTGACCTGTAAAGTCAACATAGGAACCTTAGTTACACTAATGGAAATAGCATGAAAAACCATGAAAAAGTGCACCTCTTTCAAATCAGCAAACTAAGCAGCAGAAGCTAATGTATCTCTTTCAAGCAGAAATGCATGTCTATGGCCCATGCTTAAAAACACCACTCTCATTTATTAGCTTCTAAACCATTCCAGGATGGGCGAAATTGATGCAGTTCTGACCATCCACCTTTACCTCCAGTATAGTATTTATATAGCACCAGAATGATCTAATATCTATACTGAACCCTGAACTATAATATATCCATAATTTATGCCCGGCTTCTAAAGGAACAGGGCATGTTATTTCACAAAGGAGAAAGTAATAAAAGCTTAAATAGTTTTGTATAGCAGGCTACTCGAAACAAACTCAATTTATATTGATGTACAGCAATGACTAAAAGGCAAAGGCTAAAGGGAAAAGAGCCCTATTCATGGGAAATGTCTTATAGCATGCGGTGATAATAAAAAATACAAAAGATCTTTAGGCCCCAAGATCAATTTATTTTTAAAGCGGTTATGGGATTACTAAAGAAAAAGTCAAACTACAGTGGAATGTTTCATTTCCATCCCTGCCCCCCTCTCTGCTCTCATTTCTCACTACTGCCTACTTCATTCTACCAATTAATCCAACCTCATCCCTACTCCCTTTAATTTCTTATCCTCTGTCTTCCATTCTTCCTCCCACTATATCCCCCATCTCCAGAGCTTCGTCCTCACTGCAATCATCAGGTACCCACCGGTATTCCCTCTAAGCTGCGTGCCTGCATGTCTGCACAAGAGGCCATCAAGGGCTGATTAGTGCAGATGCGCACACAGAGGCGTAGCCACAGGGGGTGGGGGAAGTGGGGTAAGGTGGGGGGACAGTGATGGGGAAGCTTGGGGGTGCAGGGCTACGGTGGGGAATGACGCCTCTCTCCCCCAGCCCCGGGGTTGCGGCAGGGGAGTCCTCTCTCCCCGCTGCAGCCCCGGGGCTGGGGGAGTCCTTGGGAGTCAAGAGACTTTGGCTCTGCCATTGAGTTTGTGTGTGGCCTTGGGAAGTCACCTCACCCACACTGTGCCTCAGTTTCCCTATTTTCCAAATGGGAATAAAGATACTGACATTCCTCTATAAAACACTGAGATTTATAAATGAAAAGCACTAAATATTGTTGGCTTTTAGATTTGTGTTTTAAAAGGAAATTACCAAAACTAGGACTAATGGAAATATTTTTGTGACTGTTTTTGTCTGATTTCCAATTACAATTCCCTGTTATGGATTTAAACCTCCCCTAGCAGTGTTTGAAAAGCTTTTTGTGGGCAGGAAGACACGTGGTTTATCTAGGGGCTTGACCCTGAAAAGTATTATTCATATAGCTGTTACTTATGTGAGCGGCCTCATGAAATGAAGTGAGAGAACTTCATGTCAAGTTAAAGTTTGTCTGAGCCCACGTTTGTAAAGTGCTGTGTAAATTTACAGGGCTATGTGTGTTTCACTGTAATAACCAAGACATTGGAACACTGTATGTGTGCCTGAAAATCTGAAGGTGAACTTGACTGTACTACTTTAATTGTCCAAGCTGATCAAGTGTAAAAATATAAACAACATGAAGGTTGAATAGTCTATAAACCTTTTAAAATGCTTTGCACTGTTAATACAAGATGATGGTAGTAAGGGGAATTTGAGTGTTTTTAAAAATGATTTTGAGCCTTAAGGTCCTGATTTAAAAAGAAACATTTATTTTGATTTCAAATATTGCAGTATTATATTTTACATTCAGGTGAGACCTTTACAGATGAAGTCCTGTCTGAACATTAAATATCTCAAGCATTTTGCGTAAGAGGAAAAGATTCTTCCTATCCAAAATTCCCCTTCTTTTTCCAAACTACTGCACAATGCTCTCCATGCTGTTGGCCTAGCTGGCTGCTGACTTTTCTCCTCAGAAATGGCTGCATCTCGGTGATGCATTTATATGTATAGTTTACGAAGCATGTACTGATACTTGTGGAAGGAGGCTGTAGGAATGAACAGATAGGTACTGCAGACGTCACCTGAAGACAGATCTTCCTTAAGACCCAGCTAGGTACCAGCAGTAGGACATTGTGACATCTTGGTGGGATAAGGGCTGCTGTGAAAGCACAGAGGTGATGGCGCACATCACCTCGATATCGGTGCTGCACATAACAAAATTCATTCCACACATGGATGGAAAAAATTAGAGGGAACATTGGTACCCATTGCCTCTTTTTCAGGCTCTCCCAAAATCTGACTTCTTCCATGAAGCCAACAAACACTAACTCACCATAATGCTGTAACTATCCTATGAGAGGCAGGGGAGAAGAAGGGAGATCTATCTAGGTAAGAATCATCTCCACCTGTCTCCTAGTGTGTTTACTGCTGTTCATCTATGCACCCTAATACTTTCCACCAATTCCATGCATTGCTATTTACCACTACTTTTTGCTTATGGGTTTTAAAGGAATTTTTAGATAGGACAGTGTTCCGATCTACGCCAACATGAATTATTTTTTCAAGTCAAAATTTGAGACACAGTATTATAAGATGGCATAAAGTATGAATGTATTACATCTATACATTTGCTTCAACCATTAATATTGTCAGAAATTCTGTGCTCAGAAGAGAATCTGGCAAGAAGTTTGTTACCCAAATTGTTGATGGATGGAATTGTTTAGCTGCATACTGCCTCAAAGAAGGTTTAGAAATTCATAATAAAAGGGCTCAGGAGGTCAGAAAGACTGTTGTTCCCATTTGACATGGAAAGACAGAGTCAGCAGACTTCTGATTCTAGCAGAGTAAGATGCATTAGTTGAGAAAGCTCTCTTATCTATTTATTAAATGGAAGAACAACTGTAAATGCAATCTTAACATTGCATTGTTAAAATCACAATAAGTCAGGAAATGCAAGTGTCAAGGTTTTAATAGCAATGTAAATCAAGCACCTTAAACATTTTGCATGTTTTTAGTTTTTCAGTGCAGTTGCAACTAATTTTGTTTAAATTAATCTCTTACTCTAAAAAATATATGGTTTATTTCCAGTACATGCAGCAGGAATGAAATGTTTACCAAGCACTATTCTGCATTTTCCTCCACTACTTTTAAGATCATATTTTACCCTTGATCTTTGGGCTGGTCTACACTGGAGGGGGGGGGGGAGGGGGTCGATGTAAGAAACGCAACTTCAGCTACGAGAATAGCATAGCTAAAGTCAACATATCTTATTTCGACTTACCTCGGGTCCTCACGGCAGGGGATCGACAGCCGCGGCTCCCCCGTTGACTCCGCTACCGCCACTCGCCCTGGTGGAGTTCTGGAGTTGATGGGAGCACATTCGAGGATCGATATATCGCGTCTAGACAAGACGCAATATATCGATCCCCGATACTGGACGTACCCTTAGTGTGAGACCCCCACTGGCATCAAAGGAAGTTCTGCATGCACAAAAAGAACTGAAAATGGACTTTACAGTGCAATATAAACAGACTTCGTGGTGTACACTGAAAACATATTGTCCAACAGATAGATAACCTACATATTCACATTATGTATTAGGTTAAAAGTCATACCTGTTTAAATACTGAGAAAAATATATTTTATTATTTAATTAAAAAAAAAACAGACCGGGTCTATACAAATGTAAAAATTAATCAGTGGACAAATGTGGATCTGGGGTTTAGTATGGTTATTTTGTGGCCGTAGTGATCCATTTCCCACAATAAACAGACTTCAGCACCAAATGCATTAAACATTATTTCCAGTTACAATCTCACATTTTTGCCAGGCTTCATGACAAAACATCAACTGACAACATATAATCCTCTCTCCCCACCACTATGCAACAAGGGATTGATCAAGTACTTACAAAGAATAAGTTCTTTGCACTAATTTTGACAATAAATTTTCAGTTACTTAGTGATCTTAAAATGTAAAAAAATTCCTCTCTATACAACTTTAGATAATTGCTATGTCTGGAACAGGAAGGGTAAATATGCAGGTTAGGAAAACACCAACATTGTCTTAACTGAAGGGAGTAAACCTGAAAAAATATGATCCTGCAATGTGTGCCTTTATTGATATAATAGGTGCTCATTTTAAGTGTTAGTCACTGCTAAAATAATTATTTGTAGTGCTGAAGGTTAGACTCACTGAGAAACTCAATCAGTAAAATCTTACATTACATTTGTCTTCCGGTAACTAGTCCATTGCATCTTCCTCTAGAATTACACCTCTGATCTATTTTCTGGGACCTCAGCAGGGTGTTTTCATACTCAGGCTATGAAAGTGCTTATACAGCAATGATTGATGCCCTTATAGAGAGCTCTTACAGAAGCACTTTGATTTGTTTAGGATTTTTTGGTTTGGTCATTCAGCTCTAATGATCCTCTTGAAGTAACATGATGATGCTTTATAACCACAATTCACTGACACACAAGTACTTTTATGCCAACATGATGACCATTAGTGTGAAGAACGCTTGTTTAATTTACATCCAGAAACAATCACAGGTTTTACTGCAGGAATCTTAACATGCCATTCCAGCCCCCTGAACCCTCGCCCACTCAGTTTAAAGCATATTTTATTTAAGCCTGGAGAAACTTTTTAGAGTTGGTTGCCAACTGCCATATTAGAACTCACCATGTTACTTCATCCATTAACTAAAAAATTACCCAGATATCATTAGGTGTTAATGTAGCACTGGTATAGAAATTGGCTTTCAAAGTCAACACTGTATGGATTCACTGGGTCCTGATGCATTCAGATTTAGCCTGTTCAGCATTATAATGGGAAGACTGGGCCAGGTAGGATAATGTTGTTGGAAACTTATTGTTCATTGTCAGTTACACACTTGAGCCACAGGAGAAGCCTTGAGTTGTTATGCATGGAGAAAGCAGGGAATCATCTCAGCAGAACTAATAGTCTAAAAGCAAGGGGCAGGGACCCAGATGTTTGTAAAAGGCCACATATCTGTACTGCTGTGGAGACAACAAAATCAGAAATAACTAAATACAATGGTGTATATTTTTGTCTCTAGGCACAGAACATTGTTCTATTAGAATTAATGAGAATGTGATACGTATGTTGTAAAGGAGAATCTGTTTTGCGGTTTAAGAACTACAGATGACACATATAACTGAGTGTATGGCTGATTAATATCTCAAAGCTGCCAGTCATCCTTATCCACCCTACCACATTGGCAATGGAGAATGGCATGGTGGAGGAGCACATGGTATGTAGTCTTGCTCAAAGCACATCTAATCTAAAACAGTGCTGTGAATGCCTGTGCACCATTAGGAAAATCTGTGTGTATGGGTATGAGATGTGTTACAGGTGTGCCAAGGGAAATCAAATGGTAGTAAACACAGCAAGTTTCTTTAGGGTAAAGATTGCCACAGCATCTTCATAAATATTTGCAGGGAGTTATTGAATGGACTATTGACTACACTATTTTTTCTCCCCTTCTGTACCCCATACCAAACATCTTTGCATCTTACCTAACTCTCTTTGGATGCAGAAGTTAGAATTTTCTCACCCTAAATACTAGGGAGGGACCCAGCATCAGGGTACAAAAGCTGCACTTCACACTTACTCTCTTTGAAGAGGCTTTCCTTACTTCTGCTTATGTTCGAAGAGTTTGGCCCACAATCTGACACATGCTTTGAGATTCTTTATGTGAAAGACACTCTAAAAATCTAAAGTTATAACATTTTTAGGATACTAAATCTATTCCAAGACCGACTTTTTTGTATTCACTGTATACTTTTTCGAAGAACATTCTGGGCGGATAAGAGAATTAATCCATTAATGTATTAAACAGAACTGGTGTAATCAATAGTCGTACACTCACTGAATATTAGAAAAGTAAAGATTATTCACCTTATGC
This sequence comes from Malaclemys terrapin pileata, assembly GCF_027887155.1. Lineage (NCBI taxonomy): Eukaryota > Metazoa > Chordata > Testudines > Emydidae > Malaclemys > Malaclemys terrapin. Next base: position 117,043,716 of record NC_071506.1, on the reverse strand, counting down.
AGTAAGTGGAGTTCTTCAAGATGTGTCTCCTTGTGGAGGCTCCATTTCAAGTGCATCCCTTGGGCGTCTAATCAGAGATTTTCGGTAGCAGTTCCTGTTTGGCCATGCATACACCCTACACATCCTCGCCCCATGCACCAAGGTTATTTAGAGCTATGTGGGTGAACTGCCCTCAGTTCCTTAGCCACCGCAAAGTCCCTTAGAGGAAACTCCTAAGCAGAGGGGAAGGAAAGCAGGTAGAGGAACACCCCTCTCTAAGAACTCCAGTTACTGTACAAAGTGAGTAACCTCTCTTTCTTCGAGTAGTGTCCTGATGGGTGCTCCACTTCAGGTGATTACTGAATAGTACCCTCAGTTGTAGTGGGGGGAGCTTCAGAGCAGAGTCAAAAACTGAAGACAAGAGTGCATTCCCAAAGGCAGCCTCTGATCTAGAAAAATGGACCATGATATAATGTTTGGTAAAGCTATGTACTGAAGTTCAAGGTGCAGCCTTGCAAAACTCCACAATGGGAACATGCTTAAGCAATGCCACAGAAGTAGAAAAAGACCCTGTGAAATCAGCTGACACCCAAGGAGGAGGCTGTATATCAGCAGATTCAAAGCAAGAAATAGCACATCCAGAAAGCCGTCACGTGAGTCTCTGGATAGAGACTGCAGACCCTTTGAACCGGTCAGCAACTGAAATAAACAGTCTGGGAGACTTTTTAAATGACTTGGTTCTGTCCAAATATAAAGGTAATGTCCAAAGTGTGTAAGGCAGCATCTCACAGGTTTGATGTGATTTCAGAAAAAAAATCTGGAAGTTGGATGATTTGGCAGATGTGAAATTCTGACGACACTTAGGGAGAAATTTAGATTGTGGACGTAAAGCAAACTTGTCCTTGAAAAACTCTGTAAAGGGTGGGTCTCCCATTAAAGCCCCCCTTTCCTTAACTCTTTGGGCAAAAGTAATGGCCCCCAAAAGGCTGTTTTAATGAATAGGTTAAGAAGAGAATACGTAGCCATCAGTTCAAAGGGAGATCTTATTGGATCCCATGCAGGGATGAGTTCTCTAATCTGAGGAAAACAGTTTCCCAACTCCTTTGGTAAATATTACTGTAATGGGATGAGCAAATACTGAGAATTTCTTCTCCGAGAAATGGAGGGCCGTAACAGCCAATAAGTGAACTCTGATAGAACTCATAGATAATCCTGATTTTTTAAAAAATTCCAGCAGATAGTGCAGGACAGGAGAGAGAGAGAGAGGAAAGAGCAGATGAAAGATGCTACTGGTCACACCAATGGTGGAATCTCCTCCATTTTTGAATTCCTTGTAGAATTTTTCCTACTGTTGTACAGCAGCTGCTGTACCTCTGCAGAACAGGAAGTCTCTATTCCTGTGAACCATTAAGGAACCAAGCCTGGAGGCAGAGAATTCCCAGATTGGGATGGAGAGTCTGACCAGCATCTTGTGAGAGGGAATGAGGAATGGACAGAAGACTGATCGCTGGACAAAGGACAAGGTGAATTAGGTAAGGGTACCAGGTCTGTCTGGGCCACAGTGGGACTATTAGTATGACTTTGGCCAAACTCCACTCTTGAGCAAAACTGTCTGCACTTCCTGTTGCTGGCAAAAAAGTCCACCTCTGGAAACCCCCGGGTCAGAAAAAGATGATTGAGAGTCCAGAAGTATAAGCCCCACATGTATCTTGGGAGAAGTGCCTGCGGAAAGCCTCAGCTGTGGTGCATTGTATGCCGGGAAGGTAAACTGTTGAAATGAGGACATGATTGTCCAGACAGCAGTTCCATAGCTTATTGCTTTGGCACAAAGAGAAGAGGATCTCACCACCTGCCCTCCCCCTTGTTGATGCTCCCACACTATGGGGCTGACCTAACAGATTCTAGTTTTAGGAAGCAATTGCACTTCTCTGTAACTGAACTAGTGAAGGTGACAAGCTGCTTGGTCTCTATGCAGAAAGAGAGAAGAGAAAGAATGATGTGTACATTCTGCAGGCAGGCTCGGGAATATGATTGGCACTGGCTGTAGAGGAAGTTATACTGTCATTTCTCTCCTCCGATCAAAAGCAGCAAATGTTTGCTTTTCTACAGCTATTGAGACACAGAGGAGACTCAGGAGATTAAGTATAACTGGTGAAAAGCAGCAACAACCAGTGTTCTCGTTGAGTTGTGTTTCCCCTTCCCTCCCACCGTTTAAGATAACAAAATACAGATCAGTATGGATGCTAAATACTGGCTAGAAATACAGATTGGAATAATATTCAAAGTGAAATGAAGACAGCCAGATCTAATAATTGCTGTCACTTAGCGTTATATCGAGGTAGAGGTGTATAGGAAACACTTGGCCTCAGCAGTAAGCTCAGTTGCTTCTCTCGTATCCCTGTGCAGCCTCTCAGTTTGATTCCTGACTCCTTTTCCCATGCATGAATGACTAAATTACAACTTGATATAGAGACCATGTTTGACAGTTTGCAAGCAGATTTATTCCCCATGGTTAAGATTCATCAGTCCAATTCCTCTTTGAAATAACTAATAATTCAAGTCTCTGACATCAGAACCATCTGACCCAATATAATCTTGTTGAGATCATAGCCCTGAACTATTAAATTGTAATTTATCACTAGTCAACACAGAGCATTGATTACTGTAACTTGTAGGAGAGTCTGAGGGAAGATGGAAAGTAATTGTAAAATAAGCAAATACTTTTTATCATTCCAATATATTTGTTTAAACAGTGGTAGAACAAATATGCACAATGAGAAGGAAATTCCTACTGTTATTTCAGGAATGCTCTAAAACTATTACTTACGGTGTTAATGTGGACGTACGCCAGTTTAGATAGGATATAAACCATTGCTCTCTAATTTGCTCTTTTCTTCAATGTTTTAAGTTAATTTAGTATTCTTGAAAGGTGCTTTATATCCCTGGGGACTAAAGTCCTCTTTTTATTCACAGAATAATTACACTACTGGCAGTAGCATCATAAATTATTCACATTATCCTGACAATGTATTTATAAACCTGATCTGGAGGAACCAACTCTCAGTGTGAGAGGTGAAATTAGTTTTTATGCTGGATAATTAATAATACTTAGTTTTTATATAGCTCTTTTATTTCTTTGTATTTGTTAAGTATTTAAGTAGAAAATTTAAAATTGACATTTCAAAAGGTCAGTGAAAAACATGAAATTAAAACCTCCAATCTGTTTTTTCTGCTTACTGAGCATGCACTTTGAAATGCTAGGAGAAAAGTGTATGTGTTTGTGTGACTTATTTCACTGAGGTAGGGCCTGGCTGGAGCCAGCTGGCTTGTTCTGGGAAAAAGCAGCAACCAGACTGGTATAATCCTGGCTGTGACAGTGATGTGTGGCATTGAAAGTGCTACAATATCAACTTGGTTAGCTTGTCAAAGGCATCCTGGCACTGCTATAATGTATACATAACTTCCTTCAAACTGTAGGGTCCCAGCTGGCATCTTCGCTAGTAGTTTCAATAGAATGAATGAATGGTGAGTTGGGTGGAAAAGATGGATTCTGAACCCAAACTCCTGGGCTGCAACATGTGGTAGGGGTGACCTGATGGATCTACTGGTACATAAAACCAGTGCTTAGATAGTGAATACATGTTATATAAGTTGGCATTTATTATAACAGGCACTTGGTTATACAGTAGTTACGGTTGCAGAATAGTTTCATTAGAACCCCTTCCCTTCCTCCCTCACTAATAACTTTTATAAATATTCACCATTTTGGTTGAAAATTTTCAGACTTGATCTGTTCTCAAAGGAATAAGTCTAAGAAAGAAAAGAATAAGAATCTGTTCTCAAAGGAATAAGTCTAAGAAAGATCCATTCAGACATTTCCAAGTACAGCAAGAACAAAAAGCAAACGATAGAAGAACACTTTCCCCATTTAAAAAAGTTTGCAACCACACTTAAAAAAAAAAAAAAAAAGAGGACTATAGCAATTATGGTTGAAATATGAAACTTGACATGTATACAGATCCTCCCTGAGAACTAGTTAAATGTCACTTGAATGTATTACCCTTTGTTATTAATAGGTACTATAGAATATACTGGATGTGCAATGTGGACAAATGAATACAGCTGCAGCAATCTTTAAAAAAACAGGAAGCACATCGCTACCTCGATATAACACGAATTCTGATATAACACGGTAAAGCAGTGCTCCGGGGGGGGGGAGGAGGGGAGCTGCGCACTCCGGTGGATCAAAGCAAGTTCAATATAACGCGGTTTCACCTATAACGCGGTAAGATTTTTTGGCTCCCAAGAATAGCGTTATATCGAGGTAGAGGTGTACTAGAAGTTGAGTGCGTGATCTCAATATCTTGATGTGGTATTATTAACACTAGCTTTTTTCAATGTAATTACATTTAAGGGGGAAGCAAAGTTTCTGTTTAAGTTTATTTGATTACATGACAATAAAGGGACACTGTCAACTTGAAATCAGTTTTTTAAAAAGTTAAAAACCATACTAGGCACTACTCTTAAGTCGCCCTGCCAATTTTTAAAATAATATATATTTTTTTAAGTTTCTCTCTCTCAGCTGTTGCAGTGTGAAAGATCCACACAATAACACAGGAAGCCAGTTGAATGAAACTTAAAAAAAAATACTGTCAAACGCAGAAAGAAAAACATTTAAAAAAATAGATAATATTTTTCTTTAACCTCTTTGTTATTTTAATTGTAACAGTCACAAAGGTAAAAAAAAATCAGAAATTTGATTTAAGTTAATGCTGTTGCTTTAACATTTTTGTTGATCAGTATTTATCTATAAACGTAATGCGCAAAAGCCTCTGAAATACCCTCTCTCCATGCTCTTGGCAACTATGTTTACCCACATTGCCAACAGATGCCAAGCTACAAGGTTGCTTTCTGAACATTACTGCTAATAAGATGACATGATTATAACTATGTATATCACCATTATACATAGTAGACACTGACAATTTAAGTGTACTCTGCTTTTATATGTCTACATTTGGTAACACACCAGTAAGACAGGTGAATCAAGAGTCAAAGCCCATTATTCACCACCTGTACAAACCATGAGCTAACTGCATCAACATCATGCAAATCAAGACTTGATCCTGCACACTGGTGTCTTAAAAAATGCCAGCTTAAACAATAACCCCCTGTATTAAGCTAAATTTAATACTTCAAGTTTTCTATACATATGTCCTCTTCCCCCATTTATTCCTATCATAAAAAGTGTGTCAAATTAATTTTTTCCAATACTTAAAATTCATCTGTTAAATCTCCCTTTTAAAAGCATTTTAAGTATACTTTAAATATAACGATACTGTAATTTTCCAACACATGAGTAAAGTTTCATTAATACTATTGATTTGAATGCATTGCTGAGAAGAGCAGGTTTTAGCTCTGTACATCACTTTTAACAACCAGATAGTTGATGATGCTTTTTGATGTGATTCCCAGTGATTCTAGTAATCAGAGTCAGGTAGATTTAGGAGATTTTCAGATCAGTCATCAACAGGATGAAGATTACTCTACTCCAGGAGCAATTCTGCATCAAAAATTAAAAATTCTGCGCACAATATTTTAAAATTCTGAAAATTCTGCATTTTTATTTGTCAAAATAACACAATATAATCATGCCAGTTTCAATTATTTTGGTAATTTATTTCAAAATACCTGTTGGCAACTATGTCTGTAACAATATAGACAACAAAAAAGGGCCAGGAAATGTTTTTTGACAAACAGATTCCTTACTAGGCATATTAATACAGAACTCTGAGTAATAATTCATTTAAACTACAATACAGAACTGTACTTCCCGGACCCCTCAGAAGCAGTGCAAACGCTTGGGGGAGTCAGGAGTAATGAAGGAATGGAGGGACAGGAAAGTAATTGCTGGAAGGAGTCTGGGTGTGAATTTGGAGGGTGGTTGGGTGTGGGTAGGAGAAGTATGGAACAGGGGTTTTTTGGGCGGGGAGGGATTGTTAGGGAGCCTCCATCATACAGATCCTGTCTGATCCCTGACCTCTTTCATTCAGTCAGGCACATCTGCCCCTGAACCCATGTGTCCCTGCATCAAGGGTGCCAGAGCCTTCCCAAACATGGGGGGACTGGGGCCCCCGCCCTCATGAGGCCCTGCCCTTGCCCCTCCTCTCCCCCCAGAGTTCCCTCCTCAGCCAAGCTGAGCTGGGGAGCCTGCTCCTCCCACCTGGGGTGGCCTAAAGCAGGCCCCACACCCAGGGCAGGTGGAGGGACCAAGTCTCCCCACAGCTGCTCTCTCAGCTCTGGCCAGGGGTCGGGTGGCCTTGGAGCCGAAGCCCGGCCATGATAAGAGCCACGTGGCGGACCCTTCGAGCAGCCCCCGGGCTGTGTCCTCGCCTCCCCGCCCAGGGCAGGTGGAGGGTACGCAGCTGCCGTGGAGTCTCGGACCCTCCACTTGCCCTTGGCTAGGCGGGAACACGGGTTGGGGGCTGCTCTCAGCCCCCCTGCACCACGGGCAGGTGGAGGATCTGTGTGCGGGGCTCCCATATCTACCCGGGCTCCATGCTGGCATGACCAGGGGGTGGGGCCTCAGGGGAAGAGGGCAGGCCCTGCTCCAGCAAAAAGTGGGAGGGCCAGGCCCGTCCACTTTCAAAAAGTGGGAGGGCCCTGCCTGCCCCTCCAGTTCCGGTGCCCCTGCCTGCACCCCCAATCCCTATGTGTCCTTGCACCCCCACTCAGCCACCCTACCTCACCCCATCCCCATGTATCCCATCATCCCCTCTCCAATCCCCATATGTCCCTGCACCTCCCTCCCCGTCCCCATCTGTGTCTGCACCCCCACTCCCATTCAGCCTCTGCTTCAGTCCGTGCCTCCCCCAACTATCCCTTCTGAACAGTGGCGTAGCCAGGTTCTAAGAGCATGGGGAGCTAACACATAAAAAAAGGCGCCACCCACTGCGAAGCAGCGAAGAAAAAAAAAAAAAAAGAAAAAAACAAGTCTTGCCGCCGAAGACTGAAGAACCCGCTGCGCCGAATTACCCACCGCCGAATTGCCACCGAAGACCCGGAGCGACTGAAGCACCCACTGCCGAATTGCCGTCGAAGACCCAGAGCTGCTTGTGGGAAACCCGTGCTGGATTAGTCCTCAGCCAAGCGCAGCCGGAGCCGCAAGGTAGCAGGCACCCCCCAATGGGCACAGGGAGGAGTGTCACCCAGCTGCCACAAAGCGAGGGCGGGGGGAGCAGGAGAAGCATCGGCCGCAGGAGCCGCTGCCGCAAGATGCACGCAGTGGAGCCCGAAGTGAATGCCACCAAAGACCCGGACACACTGGGATGTGCCGAGTGAGTGCTCAGGGGAGTGGCCGCTCCCCCAGCTCCCTCCCTAGCAATGCTACTGCTTCTGAACCCCAGTTTGTGACCCTGTAACAGCCCCATGTGTTCCGTGCTGTCCATTCCCCCATATACCATGCCTCTTGACCTGGCCCCGTGGGCAGGGTGCTGTGAGAAAGGCAGCCTCTTTGTCTTCCCTATCCCCAGCTGGGGCTGCTCCTATCTGGGAGCAGCTGCTCTCTGTTCTGGCACCATACTGGCCCCTGGTGGATAAAAGGAGTAACTGCAGCACCATTCTGACAATATTTTCTGTTGGGGGGAAAAAATTCTGTGCGGCACATGAATTCTGTGCATGCGCAGTGGTGCGGAATTCCCCCAGTAGTATTGCAGGACTAACACAGCCTTTGATAACTTGAAACAGCAAAGCTCAATGTTCATAAACAACCAACCCCATAAATTGACCAATGGCAGGAAGAATCCCACTTCTAGCTCATTTCTTTGCTCTGGTTGTGTGAACAGCCCTAGTATTAAAAAATAAATTAATTTTGCAATAGCCCTTCTATATACAAATAACTTTTTTCTTTAAAGTCCTTTTCTCATCAGACCCGGCTAGGTGCCTCAGTGTGCATTGTGCTGGATGATGTCAAAACCACCATGCAATTTTCCTTGGTCATGGAGTCAACCCCATGTATAGTAGGTCTGATAAGTGGCTTTTTAATATTATATTGCGCTTTTCCCCCTAAATTTATTTTATAAATATTTTATATGGTGTTGAATATGAAATAAATTAAAAGCTGTGCAATATAATAAAGAAAAATGCCACTTACCTAACCTCTCATAACGTAGTCTACAGAGTTCAGAGAGGTCTGTCTCTCACCAGCATGCTAACATGCTGGGGTGTCGGAATAGACCACTGAACCAGTCATGAGACAATGAAGAATGTCATGTAACCTAAAAGGGAAAAAAAAAATATAAAGGTCTTTAAAAAAAAACAAAGGGGTAAAAATAAGTGGGCGGATTCTTGGGGGTTGTTATAATAATTAAATTATAAATTAAAAAATGAATTATAAGTTATAAATTAATACAACTGGGCATTCATCATACATACATTACTGAAGTTGATATTTTAGCAATGTCATTTGTGGTTCACCTTGAATAATTCTACTTTTATTAGTTCAGTGTTTTATTTTTCCTTTTAGTGAAGCAGAAAAAAGGTTTAATTTTCTAAATCAACACAATTCCTGCAACATTTTCTTAAGTGAGCTCTTCACGAAGAGATGTTTTCCTAATTGTGGCTATAAGTTTCCCAGTGAACAAAAGAGCAAAACCAAGCAGTTTGATGATTCCAATATATTCATTTTTAATCCATCTACATCTCATCTAAGGGGAAGATTCTATCAAAATAAGGTGTCAAAAACAATTAAGCTGGGCTACCAAAAAAATTTGATTGTAAATCTAAGTGTGTTCTGACCTGAAAGATTCTTTGTAGTGACCCCTTAACTCCTGGGGGAATTCGGTGCATCTGCAGATGTGCATAATTCATCTTTCCCCCATAATTTCCCCTCCCCCCGCCAGGATAAAATACATTCTGTCCAAGAAGTGCTGCAGTTCTGCCTTTTGCCCACCAGAGTCTGCTGTGGCGCCAGAACAGCAAACTGAATGAACACAGATGGCTGTTTTGGTGCCACAGTGGCCTCTGATGGGCAAAAGGCGGAACTGCAGAACTTCTTGGACGGAATGTATTTTATGTGTGGGGAAAAAAAATTTCTATGCATGCCCAGTGTTGCAGAATTCCCCCAGGAGTAGAAATGCATCACAGCACCCTGCCCATGAAGCCTGGTTAGGACAGAGTGGGAACACAGAGCTGCTAGGGAGTCACAGACTGGGGTTCAGAATGGTAGTAGGGGGACAGACTGGAGTTTGGGTGTGTGGAGATGGGGTAGATGTGTCTGATTGAATGGGAGAGGCTTGGGGTTAGCCAGGGTGTGCATGGGGGAAGCTTCCCAACTCCCTAACAACGCATCCCCCCCTCCCCCCCAAAAAAAACAAAACAAAAACAAAACTTCTCCCACCCACACCCACCAGGTTCACTCCCAGGCTCCTTCCCTCTCCCTCAGCTCCTCTGTTACCCCTGACCCCCCAAACCTTTGCACTGCTTCTGACAGGTGCAGGAAATACAGCTCTGTACTGTAATTTAAAAGAATTACTCAAAGTTCTGTATTAATATGCCTAGTGAGGAATCTATTTGTAAAAAAAAAATAAAATAAAAAAATTGTCAGAATCTTTTTTTGTCTGTATTGTTACAGACATACTTGCTGACAGATACTTTGAAATAAATTACCAAAATAATTGAAATTGGAATGTTTATATTGTGTTATTTTGACAAATAAAATATGCAGAATTTTGCAGAATTTTCAAATATTGTGTGCAGAATTTTTATTTTTTTGGTGCATAATTCCCCCAGGAGTACCCCTTTGACACTATTTATGTGTTCAAAGATGCCATAGTAAAAATTAAAATTTCATTTAGATAGTGTCCCAGCCTCAAAGGCTTGTGGGTGTTTAATACAATACAATAAATAAAATCTACTAATAAAAGACAACATGGCCCAATAGCTGCAGAAGAGAGGAGTACAGGCAGAGACAGAAAACCATGTCTTATCACACGCCCTAGACTGCTTTTTTACATAAAAATTATGTATTGGAAAAACAAAAAATCACACAATACAATATTCAATCATCTTGACAAACAACAATATAATATGCGGTATCGTTAGTGCTATAAAAACAAAGCTGTTGGGAGATCTGGTTCAAGTTTGCCTTCTTAAGTATAGCCAAACCATCCTTGAATTGTATTCAGTAATCATGCTCCACAGGCCTCTAAAGCCCAAGACATCATTTGGCAAGATGTTAAAAACTACTACATTCCTTCCATCCATATTCTAACTATACTATAATCTGTTAGTTCCAACAAGGCAGGTCTGTCTGTCTCGTCTTTATTTCAAGTGTTCACAAGAACTAGAACAACAATTAAGCAATCAGCAATTGTGAACAACGTTATTATGCAGGAAGAACCTCAAGGATCCAAAGATCTCATTGCACAGCTAGTATCACACCAGCAGTCCTAGACTCTTTTTTTTATTTACACCAGCTGAAAATCCGGCTTTGATTGCCACTTAAATGGTAGAATTATGTTACTATATCTATGGTTAGGTCCCGTGATGGTGCTGCTGGTGTAGATATGCTTAAGGTTGGCAGGTTGTCTGTGGGCGAGGACTGGCCTGCCTCCCAAGGTCTGTGAAAGTGAGGGATCATTGTCCAGGATGGGTTGTAGATCACTGATGATGCGTTGGAGAGGTTTAAGCTGAGGACTGTAGGTGATGGCCAGTGGAGTTCTGTTGGCCATCACCTACAGTCCTCAGCTTAAACCTCGCCCACAGACAACCTGCCAACCTTAAGCATATTCTCGCCAGCAACCACGCACCACACCATAACAACTTTAACTCAGGAACCAACCCATGCAACAAACCTCGATGCCAACTCTGCCCACATATCTATACCAGCAACACCATCACGGGACCTAACCAGATCAGCTACAACATCACCGGCTCATTCACCTGCACGTCCACCAATGTTATATATGCCATCATATGCCAGCAATGCCCCTCTGCTATGTACATTGGCCAAACTGGACAGTCACTACGCAAGAGGATAAATGGACACAAGTCAGATATCAGGAATGGCAATATACAAAAACCTGTAGGAGAACACTTCAACCTCCCTGGCCACACAATAGCAGATGTAAAGGTAGCTATCTTACAGCAAAAAAAACTTCAGGACCAGACTCCAAAGAGAAACTGCTGAGCTCCAGTTCATTTGCAAATTTGACACCATCAGATCAGGATTAAACAAAGACTGTGAAAGGCTATCCAACTACAGAAGCAGTTTCTCCTCCCTTGGTGTTCACACCTCAACTGCTGGCAGAGCACCTCACCCTCCCTGATTGAACTAACCTCGTTATCTCCATACTGATTTATACCTGCCTCTGGAGATTTCCATTACTTGCATCTGAAGAAGTGAGCTTCTCACCCACAAAAGCTTATGCTCCCAATACTTCTGTTAGTCTTAAAGGTGCCACAGGACCCTCTGTTGCTTTTTAAAGATTCAGACTAACACGGCTACCCCTCTGATACAAATAACTTGTTCAACATCATAGAAGTCTGGCAAAGCTGAGATGAAAACTTGGAGGTTGGACTTCCAGTCCTCTTTTTGACTACATCATCTGGCATAAGTAAGTGAACCCAATACAATCATTTCAAGTAGCAAGAGCTTCCACTGGGGGGAGGGAGAGGAATGCAGTGGCAGGGAAATTGCATCAGCTTGATATCCATAACACTAGCTTAATTTTATCAAAGCTATATAAGTGGTTTTCATCCTCAAAGGATGAATACTTTCCACTATTATGTTCTTCACATTTATTTTTTAGCAATGGTAATTGTGTTCTGTGCATCTATTATTTTATGTTGGCATTTAGCATAGATTGCTTCAGGAATATGACCACTGGGTGTACACAGATTCCAGAATTCCTAATAAAAAGACAGAAGACTGTGCCATGGGCTACCTGAGCCACTGGGGGAGAGGGGGTGAGAGGAACCACCAATTTACCAATTTCTTCACTGCAGCAGTGAGGGCCTTGAAAGAAATACATTCAGATGAGGAAGGACCACAAGCAAATGATGAACTCGATTTTACAAACTGCCAAAGCCTTTGCGAATACTCAGGAAAAGGTGCAGTAAATTTAAAGCACACAGGTATTATTGCTCACTGATTCTTCCCTTTGTATACATACATATGACCATCCAATAAGGTGCATTATACTGGCCAGATTTATTGTCCAAAAATATTACTGTGGAAAACGTGTCTCTGTTTAGTTAATAAAACTCCAGATTAAATAAAACCAACCAGGGAGTCATTATCCACTGTAATTTTTCTAGATCTGGTTTTAGAAAATGATGACTGAAAACAGAGAAAATGTCCAGGTAGGTTTGTTTAAAGTGACTTAGAATTCATGTGGTGTTCATGCTTCCCGCTTATATCACTGCATATTTATGCTTTCTTTGGTTCACTTCTTGGTGGCCCATAGTAGAAGGGAGACAAAGTAGCCTGTGTGGCTACACACTATGGAAAGATAGAATGCAAACATTAATTGACACCGTTGGATTTTTTTCCCCTGGAACTTTCTTTTACTTATGAATTTCACTGCTAATTATTCCACTGATTTATCTCTAACTGTATGCAGTCACAATCCAAATAAACCTTCAGAAGTCAAATAAACCTTCCCTCCCCACTCCCCGAAGTTACTATGTGCTAATATAACCACAAATAAACGTGGATGAGTAAAAAAACAACAACCAGAAACCAAAAACCTGAATTCAACTCAAAGTTGAATACTAAAAGTAGACTATGATTTTTTACAAGATGTGCGTTTCTAAAGAATGATCACAAACTTCAGTTTGCAACAGTACTCCGTAGTGTTTTTATTATGAATATGTGTTTTCTACAACATGGGTTTTGGAAACAGCATCTCAGCACGATTATAATCACAGGTTTCTGAACATTATAAGAGAGCATAGGAATATTGATATAAAATGTGTCATCATGTCAGACTCCTCTTCTCAGGGTCTGAATCTCCCCAAGTATGTTGCTGCCCTGTTAGGTCCACAAACACATTTATATGTGGCCTGGAGACATAAGCTGGGGAAAACTGCCAACTGGATTGAGGCAGATGTGGCTTTACCAGGTCTTATAGCCATTTGTCTCTTAGAGCATTTTTTCTGAACCTGAGTTCTTGAGTCTGTTTTCTAAAATTTGACTTAAGGAACAATAAGCTCGTGCTTTCCTAAAGAGAAGAAAGGGGAGCAGACTACTTCGACAACTGTGTCAACTAATAGTGCTACCATTTTCCACTCTTGGGTATTGTGTCTTTTCAGGCTTGAGCTAAGATGATTAGAGGATGGAAAATTTTGGAGGAAAACAGAAAAAGAAAAGGCTGACCATACATAAGGGGCTCTGGGTGAATTAATACACAGCACAGAGTGAAGAAAGAAGAAAATGCCGAGTCTGAGAGAAATATGTACAACGATTTAGGCATGCGGATAGGACAGAAAAAGTAGCTCCTTTAGGCATGCAATACTTGAACATGCAGACTTTTCTGAGTTTGAGTAGGAGCAGAGGGCTGCATTAAAGCAGATGGAATTTTCACAATTTCATTTGCAGTCCACCTTTAAATTGATCAAAGGGTGAATTATGATCCCATGAAAGACCAACACAAAATTCCAGTGGACTTCTACAGGGCTTGGATTTGGCCCTCCTTTCACCAGTCCAATGATCTATTTTATTTTACTATTTGGTATAACTGCACTTGATTCTTTTAACAACAGAATTGTTCCCATAACAGAGATCATTTAAATGAGCTCCAATTACATATAGCAATTTTCCTAATTTTGATTTATACTGACTGCCCTGTTAATAAGCAATTATCAAGCAGTACAGTGCCTGTATTGCATTCATTTTTAATCTGAAGATACAATATTTTTAAAGGAAGATTCAATTTACCAAAACCAAGAGGTCAAAACTGGGCTCAGCGGGCGGGGGGGGGGGGGGGGGGGGGGGAGGGGGCGGGCAGAGAAACAGAAACTAGGTTGTCATAGGGGTTTCTTTAACTCTCTACTCCTGGGGAAATTTGTGTGCGTGTCTGTATTGTTACAAACATACTTGTTGACTGGTATTTTGAAAGAAATTACCAAAATAATTGAAACTGGTGTGATTATATAGTGTTATTTTGACAAATAAAATTTGCAGAATTTTAAAATATTGGCACAGAATTCCCCCAGGACTAATATTTGTATTAAGATACAGGGTCATATTCCTTTATGAGTTTGAATTTAATTATGAGAATACTTAGAGCTTGGATAGGCTTTTTAAAATATTGAATCCAGGCAAATAAAACAAATGATTGGTAGGCCTTCCACCTAAAGGAAGGATGTGTTTCATTGATGTTATTAGACTTTGTATAATGCTTTGGGAATTTTCAGAATAAAGATGATAGAGATATGTAAGTTATGATGATTGGGATGCAACAGTCAATCTATCCTTATTGTCAAAACTCCTTTTAGGATCTATTTAGGAATAACCAAACTATCTGTAAGAAGATGTGCAAGCGAGATACTGAGATTTTGAGCTCTCAGGTGCAGGGGCTAGGTCTAAATTGTTTAAATTTGGGACCGAAAGTTGGGCTCCTAAATCCTTATTTAGAAATTTAAATAAGTGGCCTAATTTTCAGAAGTGCTGAGTGGTTTTCATTCAGGTCAAACATTAGACACAGCTAGCTTCAGAATAATGGACAAATGCATCGTCTGAAATCCTGCAAGAGGGCTGAAGGAAGGGTCCTGTCAGGAAACTATTTAAAACAATATGTGCTAAATAGCATCTTAATCAAGTAATTTGTTTAGCTTAACAAAGGACAGCATGATTGATATTTTTATGGTTAATACAGCAAAAGCTCTTATCTGGCACTTCACCAACCGGCAAGCTCTATAAACCAGCATTTCTGATCTGCACTGAAATTCTGGTTTATAATGTGGTTGGTGTGGGGCTAGCAGGGGGCTGGGCTGTGGGAGAGGCTGCGGGGTGAGCTCTTGAAGGGAGTTTGGGTCCTGGAGGGGGCCTAGGGCACAGGGCTTCTGGGTGCCGGATGGGGGGACGCTCACCTCCGGTGGTTTCCCGTCCCTCCTGTTGCTGGCGGAGGCACAGCCAGATGACTCTGCAGGCATGCTGCCTCCCTCCCTCCTCCCCAAGTGCTGAATCTGCAGCTCCCAGCCCATTGGCCGGGAACCGTGACCAATGGGAGCTGCAGGGGGCAGCTCCTGCAGACGGAGGCAGCATGCCTGCTTGCAGAGCCGCCTATCCGTGCCTCCGCCAGGAGCAGCAGGGACGGGAAGCCACTTGCAGGGAGCCACTGGAGATGAGTGCCCCCCCATCTGGCACCCTAAGTCCCCTCCCATGCCCCAACCCTCCTCCCGGACCCAAACTCCCTCCCAGAGCCCGTGCCCCGCAGCCCCTCCCACGCCCCGCTGGATCCCCCCCCCCACTCCAAACCCCTCCCTCTGAGTTAACCAGCACCCCCCGTGCCCGCAGCATGCCCGTTAAAAAAGCTTTTACTGTATGTAGTCCAAATGGATTTTTCAACATTCAGGTTTACTTTAGAATGACCTGACGCAGCCAGAGGGAAAACTGGTTTGGAAAATGTGAGTTCTTTAGCCTATATTGCTGTAATCTCAATACTGAACTTTTGAAGTGTAGAATCAATCAAAAATGTTAATTTAAATAGAAATTCTGTCACAGCAATGCTTAATTATTAAATTCACAAAGCAACAACTTGATCATCTGCCATGCTGATTCAGGGGAATCTTAACATGTCTTAGACTCCAACCACAGTAGGGTTCCAAATCAACCTTCTTGAAGTTTTTTGGGTCAGTAGCGTCCTTTCATCTTGGAGGCATACTGCTTTTACTAGTCGTATCACATCTCTGCTACCAAAAATGAGTACCCCAAGCAGCAACAGGAATTATAAATTAAAATGTGTATGCCATAAATAAGAGCAATAAATAGTTATTGATCAGGAGTGATCTCAAGATGCTTGTCTCTTTGCTGGCAGAAACTTCAAACACAGTAAAAGTGATGATTTTGATCATTTGGAGTTCATCCAACATGCAGGCACTGCAGTGTACTTTGTACCAGTAGGGTATGATCCATGACCAAGAGTGTGGGACAAGAGTAATTTTTAAAAGTGTGTGGGAGGGTGAAGAGAAATAATAAGCAATACAGAAATAGGGTGAAAAAGTGACAAATAAGTGTGCTCTTTCCTTACTACTAACAAAAGTCTGATGCAGTGGTGTAAGCAAAAACCTTTATTTTAAATTTCAAAACTCACTGCATATTCAGAATCCGGGTGTAACACAGGGAGGTTCTAACAGATGAAGGGTGCAGTTAGGGAAGGACAGATTGCAGGCATTTTGGATCAAGGATTGTATTTGTAAAACATCTTTGTTTGATGCCGAGAAGAATGGGAGACTGATATTTCATTGAAGGTCCCGAGTGCTACTGTAATAAAATAATCATAATGTAATGCAAATACAGTATTTTAAAAAAATCTCTGCAATAGATGAAAAAAGCTGGCTACAACGTGGGCAGCCTGTCATACAACACTGCATTTTACCCATATCAACCAAATCTGTATGTTTATTTAAGACTGCATGTTAGAGGAAGGAGAGGAGAAAGTTGTATCTGGGAATTAGGATCCAAACAACAGTGCCCTAATTATGGACACTACAAACAAAAATAAGTGAAACCAAATTCATGTTAACACGTATGTATCAACTTACAGTTGTATAACATATGCAAAGAGCAATGATCACAGTGTTTCTGTGCAGCCATTTATTCACTGCAATGGTCTATGCCCAGACTAATATTCTACTAGTAGATTCATGAATGTCAAACATAAACTTGCTTTCCACAGGACAAGAAATATCAAATTAATTATTCTACCAGGCTTGGCATGGATAGCAATAATTTACAGGAATAGGACAACCAGGTATGTCTCAATAGGCAGAAGAATGTTTGTGAAACACATTATTATTTTAGCTGGTTTCCCATGACTATCCCATCCTCCACACCCTTACAGAAACTCTTGAAATATCTGTCAATTTGCTACGCTCCGAGAGTCAAACCGACATGAGATGAACCAAGCCCTTTGTGTTTAGAAATAACATCCTTTACTTAAGAACTTAAAGGCAGGATCCAGTGCTCAAAGGTTGGAGCAGATTTAAAGAAAGGAAATAAAAAGTCTCCAATTATTCCACAAGAAGTCTAACTCATCTTTTATTTCTTTCGCTGCAAAGGATTCAGGAAAGCATCACTATAAAAGCATTTTAAATGAGAGGCAAATGGCATTTAAAACAGCTTCATTTCCTATTTAGGGTGGACTTGAGAGACGAGGGGAGGGAGTATGTAGGAAGGAGCGTGGTTGAAGAGAGAACTAAAAGCACAGTAGCTGGCACTTCTGTGCAATACTACTACCAGCCTGCTGAGAGCAATTACAATAACACAGACAGCACTCGCTTTATTGTGACCTTATTGAATTAACTTTGAGGGGAAAAAACCCTGAGATTCAGCAGGGAATTTATTAGAAAATTTTAATGCCAACTTAACTTTGATCCAAAGGCCTCGATATTAAAGGTCATATCTATTACTATACTGTGGGAAACTTTGGGTCTCTGCTCCTGTGTTCTACCCTTCCCTATCCTTGTTTTCTTTTATAAAAATAGGTCAGAACTCTCTCTCTCTAAGTTTCATGACACTTTTATATTAGAAACACAGTATCAATGTCCGTGTTTTACAGTAAAAGCCAGGAAGTAAAATAAAGAAGTCTAATTTTTACAATTTCAAATGAAATCTTAAGCAAGCAAGCAGCAAATAAGAACTGAAAAAATTAAGAAACTAAATGAACACTTTCAGTACTCTGAATTCATTACTGCTGTTTAGGTACACAGTTTTTTAAAAAATTCAAATCAATTAACTGGCCATAAATAATGAACCATATTCTTCCAGTACTCACAGTAAACTATCATGTATCACTTGTGTCAAACCCCTGTGGACTTCAATAGGAATGGTAAATGCTCTGCACTAAATCTAAAGATCAAACCCTTTATCTGGTAAACTGATACAATTACCCCACCCCCACCCCTCAAAAAAAAAAAAAGTTGGGAATAGGTATACTTAAAGTCTGTGAATATGAGTTTTTCAAAGGTTTGGAACAAGAACTGTCTTTTTGTTCTGTGTCTGTATAGCGCCTAGCACAATTGGATTCTTGTCCATGACTGGGGCTCTTATGGAGATATACCTATCTCACAGAGCTGGAAGGGACCCTGAAAGATCATCAAGTCCAGCCCCCTGCCTTCACTAGCAGGACCAAGTACTGACTTTGCCCCAGATCCCGAAGTGGCCCCCTCAAGGATTGAACTCACAACCCTGGGTTTAGCAGGCTAATGCTCAAACCACTGAGCCATCACAGACATTTTGTACGCTACTGCCATGCAAATAAATAGTATCACCTCCCACATCATCATGATGGAAACTGCAGGTACTCAGAACCTCTCTCAGGTCATGCATGTATTGGGCTGCTTACATGTTACCCCCAGAACAACTACTGCTGATAGATCTGCAGGGCTGATGGGTATTTACTTGAAAAGAAAATACTCAGCTTTTCAGCCTGAGAGTATGGAAGAGACAGAGAGATGGTCTGTGCTTTTATTAATGGGTATCAAAAGGCGGTGAGAAACAAGAAGCCTGCTGTTACATTGTGCCACTCCATTTCAAATGAGAGTGTGCATTAATAAAATGGGAAATGGTGGTACACTGAATCAAGCAAAGAGGCTTCATCATTAATGTAGGGAAGGGAAGCCTAGAGTATTACTAAGAAAAGGGTAAAATGTGCAAGCACCTAAGTGATTTAGGAAGTTAAATATCATTGACTCTGAATGTAACTTGGGCTCCTAAGTGTCCAAGTCACTTTTGAAAGTAGGACTGACACATTTCTGAATATTTCACTCAAAAGCATGAAGCACCAATACTGGGTGAGTACCAGTGTACGGCTTCTAGCACACTTTGGGGCAAGAGACTCACGTTCACTTCTTAGCCTGCAAGGTGGTATGCAATGATATTTGTTACAGATCCTCATTTCTCAGCAGCCTCTATGTCATCTCTTAATACAATTAAAAAACCAGGTCCAAGCACAATATTCCGACTAACTCGGGCTTCAAAACATGTTAATACATCAGGAACAAAAACTATTGTTATTATTTAGGACCTGCCTATACTGTACTGAAAAACATACTTGCTGAACTGGTTTAAAACAAAGTTCATGCTACTTTGATTTTAAACAGTGCTTTGGTAGCCAATGTGTGAAATACTGTTTTTAAACTCAATTTAAATAAGATTTCACCTTCTTCGTTCCAGCCAGACAAAGCATGTTTAAGCTAAATTAGTCTCACATTTAATCTGAGTCAATCTGAAGGGTTTAACATGTTTCAAACCAATTTGGTAAACACCATTTGAGCCCTACTGTGAATACAGGTCCTTATTTTCCAGCTAAGAGATACATGCCTTTGAGTCTAGATTTGCTTTCTCCACACAAGGTCCCCACAACACATCCTTCTGTACAGCCAAGAAATATACATAATCTGCCATGATACAATAAATGTCAACTCCTTTGCTTTCTGATTTGCTTTACTCTTGATAAAAAGATTGATTAAACATCTAGGTTTTAATGGGCTTTGACGCAGTAACCATTATAATTTAGTTCCTTTGAAGGCTGTCTTGCCAATGCCCTCTCATTTGAAAAAGACTGATTCTTTTTATTCGCTACTTTGAACATTTGTGTAAAAGTACAACAAGCCAGCAGAATGGCTGCCAGAATAGTAAACTGAACTTTAAAAGATTTTACCATTTAGTCTTATGTTCTTTATGCTATTTAACAGCCTCTTTTGATAACAGAAACCTTTTAACTTTATAGTGCATTAACAGTAAAATCTCTTGCTCTCCCAGAGTCGGTTGTGTGTGCCATTCTTTAGAGAGTTAGAAGAGAATATTGAATACAGGAACTGGAGTCCCAGTTTTCACATTGATTCAATCATGATAGGTGGGACATGCCAGGCCTCCACAATAATATTCAGTTCACTATGATGGCAGCTGTTTTGTCGTTTCGGTATGTCTTTTACATATGTTCAAACTAGTAAATAAAAATAATCTATCTAGAACCAATATTTTTCAAATGAGAGAACCTTGGTGTTACACTTCAGGATTCTGAGGAACTAACATTACAATGGTTACTGAGTCAAAGCCCATTAAAGCCTGGGGGACCTGTTCCTGTATCACTGAAATCAGTGGGAGCTCTGCCACCGATTCCATAAAAATCATTGCCCCGGTTAGTGTAACTGTCTCTTCTCTGCCCTCTATGACTCTCACCCAAAATGCCAGTGTGTGCTCTGACCACCCACTAAACTCTCCACTTCCTCTCTGCCTCTTACTAAATGAAATCTCTCATCTACAGGGACCTAGATAATCTTGATATTTCCTACTCTTTCCAATACTTTCATCTTACTCCTTTCCCGTGGTCACTTTTTCTACTCAACTTTGTGCCTTTTATCAAGCTGCCACTATGTCTAGAACAGTCTCCCTGTTCTCATCCACAGTATACTCCCCTTCTTTGCTCCTTCAAAGAAGAGATCTTCCTGCAACCTCCTTTCCCCCTTTTTGTCATCATTAATAATCTCCTTCTTTCACTCCTGAATCATTGTCTCATGTCCTGGCTTATGCATTTGTTGTTTTAGTTTGATTTAGACAGTCAGATCTTTAAGGGAATAAATGCCTCTCTCTTGCTCTGTGTAAAGAACCATTTAAATCCATAGCACTATAAATGATTTATAAATAACAAAATAATGAACAATATCTTCTATGAGACATGGAGAACCCTGAACTCCGGTCTTACTTACTTACTTTTTTTTTAAAGTTTGTAGTTTTAAAGTCTAATAGCAACATATTCTGTTAATGATTAGGATCTTGATTGTTTTTTGCATATATTTACCTTAAAATCTCTAGTTTACCTTTAAAATCATATGAGCTAAATAAAAAAAAATCATGAAGCATAAAATTAAGAAGGAAGTAAATAGCTGCTTCATTGGTGCTATTTTTCCTCCTACTTGGTGCTCCATGTTATCGTCTTGTCAAGTGTTCAACCTTCTTCACCTTTTCCCCCCATTTCTTTTTTTCCATTCTCATTAGACATGTCTTTAATTTGGTAGCTGTCCTCAGGACAGCATTTTGCCAGGTCTCTCATTCAGATGATTGTCCTATGTGCAGCTTATTACTGCATGAAGCTAGTGGGGATAGAAGAAAGAGAATGGATGGCCTTAAGATACAAGACTGGGACTTGGGAGATTTTGGTTCAATTCTCAGCCCTGCCAGAAGCTTATGTGACCTCAGGCAAGTTACTTAAGCCCCAACACAGGAAAGCACTTAAGCATATGCTTAATCGTAAGCATGAATGGTCTCATTCATTTAAATAAGACATCTCACATGCTTAAAGTTAACTGTGTATTTATCTGCTTATCTGGATCCAGTCCTTAATCTCTCTGTGCCTTATTTCCCATGTGTAAAATAGGAATAATAATTCCTTTTCCCCAGCCTTTGTCTCACCTAGTTTGTAAACTTTTCAAGGCAGGGACTTTCTCTTACCATGTTTATGTACAGCACTTAGCACAATGGGTTCACAATCTTGCTTGGGGCCGTTAAACTAGCCCTTAAAACATTTGCTTCCTCCTTCCTCATAATAGTATATAATGTCTACGGCAAAAAACATCCTACTGCCATTTCAATGGATTGGTTCTTTAATGTTATTTATTCTACAGTACATGACTTTACATACCAATTTTTGGACCTCTTCCCACACAGCACATACAAATCACACCACAGCAATTTACAATATATCAAATTGCTTAAGGAGACTTTTAAAAGTCTAATGTGTGAAGTTCACCATTGGCGTGATTTATTATTGATGTTCCACTGTTATAACTTGACAATTAAGAAATATTGATAAATGTAAACACATTATTGATGTCAATTAAAAAAGCACAAGATTGATTAACCTCCCAGAGGTGCACTGGCACAAGCAGTTGGAGAGTAATGACCATCAATAAGCATTCACTACTGAGAAATGCACAGGGAAATTAGGTTGCTGGGAGACAAGGTACTTTTGATTAAAATTAAAATCATTAAAACAGACAAGGTGAGCATTGGGTCAACATTAAAAGTAAGCAAAGCACAAACAAGGTGCTGTAGTATTAACATGAAAGGTTAACTGGCCAGGTCATATGGTGCTCTGAGTAACCATATTACCTGACAAAATGGTTAAAATAACCCAGATCAATGCATTTGGATATAAAATATGCACATCTTGTGTGTGTGCACATGTGCCTATTTACATTTATTGTGTACACACATGACAGTACATATGTACACACTATCTAGCTGGCCAGGGAAATAATAATAACTGTTCACATTCCTCATGTGAACTCACCGTTTAGATGATGTATATACACAATGTACATACAGGACAAAAATGTACACATCTGACATACCTGACAGAGACATGAATGTGACCCAAGCAACACAGAATTTAAATGTGACCAGAGTAATTTGGACTCCATTATTCTTTGTTTTTTTTTTTACCTGCTTTTGGAAATAAGGTACTGGCCTAATGCCTTCCATCAAGATGAAGGGCATTGCAGCTATTGCTTGTAATGATCAAAAAAAGAGCACACCTCACTATATGCAGAGCTGAAAAGAGAAGCAGTGCACCATTACCCAGGAGATTGTGTCAGTATTAATTAAACTTCTTCCTGTACTACAAGTTATTTGGAAGAGTCTTCCTTGGTTAAAGTTTCAAAGGTGAGAGACTGACATACAGATATTAAAAACTGATGGCTTTCTTCCCCAGACCTCTACCTTCATCACAATACAACATCAGATAAAACACATTTGATTAATTTCCTACCACTAGTAAGGTAGCACATACTCTCTCCGTTTTCAGCCACTGCTAACAAATGACAGAGATCAAACAGAATTTGGATTATTTTATAAATTATAAAATTACAACGAAGAAGGGTGATAATTGAGGGTGATAATCGAGGATGTGTTGTCCGATAGATTTTTATGGAAAAATACTGCCAAAATAAAACCCTTTTTAACAGAAATCTAACTAACTACATATCCTGCTTTTTTTTTTTTTTTCTTTTTAACTGGTTAATGTTTATGGGTTTCATACAAGAAATTAGCTTTGTATAGAGATTTTAAAATAAGGCATTGGTACCTAGTATACTGGGATAGGGAGGATGTTCCAGGCAGAGGGGGAAGCAGCAAAGGCATGAAAATAGGAAGGCAAGAAAGGTAAGGGTGAAGCTGAATTCACTGATAATGCAAACAAGGCAAGGGAGATGTTGTAAGAAGTGATGTAATTAGAATAAACTTGTGCATAGTCTTGAAGGCACAATCAAAACTCTTGGACTCGCTATGTTAGCAATGGGAGAAACAAATGGAGTGAAGAAAAGGATTTTAGTGACTATATTCTGGATGGACTGGAGGGGAGTGAAATGAAAGTTGAGGGAGGGGAGCACAGCTATTGAGGTGGGAGAGAACTAAGACAAGGATAAGCATTTTTAGCCATAAAAACAGAGAGGAAAGGTTGTAATGTTGAGCTGCTGGGAGGATGGATGCCTGAATGTATGGGGAGAAAGAAAAGAAAGTTATTAAAAAACAAAACAAAACAAAAAAAAACCACTCCAAGTTCGCAAGCCTAGGTGAGTGGGGGGATAATGATTGTGTCGACAACTTCAGCCTGAATCACACAGATTGAAGTTCAGGAGTGATACAATACTGTCCCAGAAAATCTGAAGCCCTGGATAAATGCATTTTAAATCTGATTCTGGAAAGAAACATCTTTGATCAGTTTACGATACCACCAAGCCTGAGCCTGCTTTCTTTCAATCACCAATTTTAAAAAAAGACCAAGCCCTACTCCCCCACCCTCACAGAACCCCAAACCAAACCAAAAAAACCCCCACCATATCAGGAGAGAAACATAGCAAGTTCCATTTTTCCAGCAAGGACTTATACAATGTTTTATCCCCAAATATATTATTGAAAAATTATGACCAGGTCAGATTCATATTCAGGTATGAATATAACTTATAATATAAATGTGAGCCTTGTGCAGAGGCTTTTTTTCCTATTAGCAACAAAAACAAATCACCACCCCACCTCTTTCTTTTTGGCTACTCTTGGTGTGACGTGGCAGTCTATATGATTTTATAAAAATATGCTAATGAGTGAATATAATGTAACTGGAATATGCTTCACGCAAAATGTCTCTTGTAAGGTATCTTTACAAAGCTTATAATCTACTGAGTGTGTTCCTCCTATTTCTATAAATTTATCACTTTTGTATCTAAAACTAGAAATATGAAATATAACTATAAGGGCCTACTGTAAGTATGCAAAGTGTGGGCAATTAATGGTGGTTTGGAATCTTGATGGCTCCCATCAACCAGGACAATTGACTGTGGATGGCTTTGTTTGCAGGCAAGCCTTTCTGTGAGTCAGGCTGGGAGGAATGAAGGCTTGGGGTCTTACAGTGACATGTGATCATGTCACCTGAACTGGTATCCATCTTTAACCTGGTGCTTTTCCAGTGAGGAAGGGTGGGAACCCAGAGGGACAAAGGATTCCCGCCTTATGCAAAAGATATACAAGTGGGCGGAACAGGAAAAAAAGGGAGCCATCATGAAGAATCCCCTAGCTACCACCTGAGCTGGAACAAGAGCTTTACCGGGGAAAGAATTGTGCCCAGGCCTGAAAGGTGTCCAGTCTGAGGAAAAAACTTACTGAAGCATCTCGAAGGGTGAGATTATCTGTATTCAGTTTGACTAGACATAGATTTGTGTGTTTTATTTTATTTTGCTTGGTGACTTTGTTCTGTCTGTTACTACTTGGAACCACTTAAATCCTACTTTCTGCATTTAATAAAATCATTTTTTACTTATTAATTAACTCAGAGTACGTGTTAATACCTGGGTGGGCAAACAGCTGTGCATATCTCTCTATCAGTGTTATAGAGGGTGAACAATTTATAAGTTTATCCTGGTAAAACAGATTTATTTGGGTTTGGACCCCATCGGGAGTTCGGCATCTTAGTGTTAAAGACAAGAACACTTCTGTTAGCTTTCAGGTAAGCCTACAGCTGTTAGGGGACGTGGTTCAGACCTGGTCTGGGTTTGCAGCAGGCTAGCGAGTCTGGCTCAAACCAGGAAGGGCACTGAAGTCGTACGCTGATGGGGAAGGAAAGCAGGAGCAGAAATAGTCTTGGCGCATCAGTTGGCAGTTCTCAAAGGGGGATTCTGTGATCCAACCCGTCACAACCACTCCACCTCTTTCTTCTTGGCTACTCTTGGGAGTTGACTTGTGATTGATAAATCCAAAATTCTCCCATAAACACTCTGCTCTGCTGCAGGGCTGGCCCCTCTCATACGCCACACATTAAAAGGTGAGAATGCTCAGCTTTAAGATGGACACAATTCAACATCAGAAATTCAGCTTTACAAATCAGAACCACCTATTCCAACATAAAACTGGATAGTCAGATTAAAACATGGTACAAACATAGTGAACTGTAATGAACAGGAGTTATTTCTACCTACTATTCCTCTGAAAAGTTTTATATTTAAATTGAGTTATGAGTGCAACTCCCACTGGTGGTTTCATTTGGAAGTAATCCAGATGAAGTGCTGCTGCAGCAAAAGGCTGGAAGTTGTATTTATCTGCATCTTGACACTGGACACAGCTAAGTAGGAAGTACAAGGGGATAACAGGTAGACAATCGTACCACCAAAAAGTAGAAATGTGCCTATTTTCATGGCTTGTCCTGCTTGTAATTTACAAAAATGGAATTCTCCACGGATTCCAGCCATCTCGAAGAGCCACCGGCTTGCTGAGCTGGTGAAATTTAGAGCTGGCTAAGTGCAAGCGTGCCTCTAGTACCAACACTAACTTCCTCCACCAACAGATTGCCAAACTCACTTCCTCTCTCCAAAATGAGCCACTTTCCTATAGACAGTCCTCTCCCGCACACACGATCAAAGGCTCACTGACTCTGTGTAGTGCTATGTTGTTATTATTCATCTGTATTGTGGAAGTGCATAGAGGTCCTAGGCCCACTGAGCTAGGTAGAAACATATATGAAAAATGATGCTTGCCCTAATGATCTTACCATTGAAGTATAAAGGTGAGACAACAGACGGAGGAGCACAAGGTAAATCAGAAACAACAGTGGCCCGCATGACAGGCAGCGGTCTCGCCACACCAGCTGCCTAACCACGGTCCAGTTTTTTGCAGGCTTCATGGCCAAGGAGAGTTTTAAGGAGGACGAGGTTGCTTTCTGGATTTTGATTGCAAGAGGAAAGGCGGAGTAGTGGGACACTTATTTTCTCCTTACCCCCCAAAAGCCAAACTCTCCTTGGTACATCTCCCTCATACCTACCACCACCAGGCTTTGCTGAACCCTTCTGTGAGTGTGTACCCTCCCCACCACCTTGAAAATCTGGTCACCTTAGTAAGCGAAGTTGTGTATGTCCATAAAATGTTCAAAGCACTTTTATATTATTGTAAACAATCTTTTTAAAAGGTCAAAATTATACATTTTACAAGCAGCTGGTGCAAAAACAGTCTCATTTTTCATAGAAATATTTGTTACAGATGTAAAGTGCTTGTTTTCAAAATAGGCATTTCCATTGTAACACTTATTTTGGATGGACTGGATTTCACCCTTTAACTCTGAATTGCCTTTGTCTTTGATGGCTGGTGTCACAACCTAAAGGTTACTTCAATGTAGGGTCTGTTTTTGTTTTTAATAAATATTACATATAGAATCTGTCACTTTGAGTTTAGTCACAGAACAAACTGCAGCAAATCATTTGTGATAATACAACCTTGTCTTCCATCAAGAGTGTTAGATTGAAAGCCTAAAGACTAACATTGCCCTGGAGACTGGAACAGGTGTAACCTAGAGAGCGATATCACCTGAAGAGGGGTATAATGTCTGTTACACTTCCTGCACATTCAGATGTTTGAAATTAAACTGTTGTGACAGCTCTGGGCTTTTGCATCTGTTACAATATTGCATATTCTCTAATGCTATACTATATGCCAAGATAAAAACTATTTGAGAAGACTGGTCGGAAGTAGGTCTCACCTTGCTAATAATGTCCTGTGACGGACCAAACATTAATCCCTCTGCATTTTTGTTCAAAGTTATCAAAGCATGTTCAAAGTTACTCTTACTTCAGTTCACTTCCTGTATCCCACCCTACCCCTTTTTTCCAAAGCTATGACCAGCTAAAAGACAAAAAATGTGCATATTCTTACATTATAATACAAAACACTATTGTAGCTATATATCTAATCTCTCCCCATTTTAACTTCAGGTTCTCTTTTCTCCTCTTGCAAAATTCTAGAATTAGATTTGTCTTGCCTTACTCCTCTTTCCAAGGGACAATATTGAAAATTTAGCCGTTATAAGGCTTTTAGTCACTTTTTCATTCTATGCCTCCCTGTCTCACTGGATGCTTCTAGGGTGCCTGTATAAAACAAGGGCAGTTGCATTTCAGACAGATCTGTATCTCTTGCGTTTTCTTTTCAAATGAACTCAAACTTAAGTGCAATTTGAATGAAACAAACAAGTTTTGCTCGGTTTCAAATAAAAATCAGCACAAGCTTGAATATGTAAAAAAATTCAAAGACAGGTGAGCCACATTAATTGCAAACCAAGAGGAAGATTGGTCTTGCAATTAAAGTATTGGACTGGGACTCAAGAGATCTGGATTCAACTCCCAGCTCTAACACAGACTTCCTGTAAGACCTTGGGAAAGTCTCTTAATATCTCAGTTTCTCTTCTGTGAAATGGGGATATTGTCATTCAACCCCCCCCACCCTCCAGTGATTTGTCTATTTATACTGTAGGCTCTTTGGCGCAGAGACTGTCTCTACTGTAATACAAATAAATAACAAATCTCTGACAACAAAAATCATAGGTAAAGTGGTAATGAACTGCCAAGAGAGGAAAGCCATTAGTAAATATAGTGGAGAAAAGCAGACACACTTTTTTAACTCCACTGAGATCCACAGGGCTGGGAGAGCTATCCAAAAGAACAGAATAGAAAAAAGTGATAAATATTAGGCTTTAGAAAAAGCCGATAGGGATGGGTTAGCATGTTGGTATGCAGGAGAGCTGGGTTCAGGATGAAGTTTGGGGCTTCCATTTCCCCGGCCAGCAGAGCTAGGGAAATATGCTGAGTCACCCTCAAGGGAAAAGGTGGAAGCTTACTGACTATGTCTCTGCTTGCTGACTTGCAGAAAGGCTCTTGGAGAGAGCAATGTGCTTTTGTTTCTGGGTTCCACATAAGGAGATAAACAACATACATGGTTCTGAGGAAAGGGCAGAGAAAAAGAGGGAGCGGGGAAACGATGAAGATGAAAGTCAAACATAAGCTTAGAAGAAAACAAACAAATAAACAAACAAATGCCCACTCCCTTCCCCGGAAATATACTCCATCCAAACTGTAGATTATCTGGAATAACAGGGGAAAGCAGGTTTTCCATTCAGAGATACAGAATTGACGTTAGCAATCTTATCACTCTATGTTGCATGGAGTTTTTAAATTCCAGGGAGATAATTACAGGCACACAGAGATATGTTTCTTTGTACAGTTTAGAATTATGTGCAAGAGTTAAAACGTTAAAATAAAATCAATTCAGATGAGCCTGTTGAAGCAAGCAGTAAATTCATTTACCATCTTTACATGTTTTTTCCAAGTAGCAAATCTGATAAAACGAAACCTCATTTGTGTACAAAGATAATTTGCTGTCAGTAGGAACAGAAACGTTCAGATTTTTGGTTCATGAACCCCCAGCATCAACAGTAATCAGTGCAAAATTTTCAAGAATGTTGTGGGTGTTCAAAGAACCTTTTGAATGTGGGGTTCAAGGCTCTCTCCAACTATGCTGTGCTCTTGGCTACACAATTGCCATTACATAACCAAAGATATTATATAATTTTGCAACTCTCAACTAACAAGGGGGAAAAAAAAAACAATGTTTGTCTTATTTATAGCCTTAAATTAAAATTACTAGCAAGAAGTTTCATAGTCAAGATTCTGCTGCTAAGTGCATTCTGTCTCTAATGCTTAGTAGTCTAAGGGCTTGGCTACACTTGCAGCTATAGAGCGCTTTAAGTTAAACCAGCCTTTGGAGAGCGCACTATGGAAAGTGCTACAGTCCGTCCACACAGAGCTGAAAGCGCACTGGTGGGGCCACATTTGCAGCACTTGCAGCTGCATTGGGAGCGGTGCATTATGGGCAGCTATCCCAGCGTTCAAGTGGCTGCAACATGCTTTTCAAATGGGGGGGGGTGGAGTGTGACAGGGAGTGTGGGGAGAGAGAGAGAGAGTGGGTTTTGGGGTGCTGAGAGTGTGTCAGCACGCTGTCTTGTAAGTTCAGACCCCCCTTCCTCCCCTGCCTCTCACTCACTCACTCAAAGCAAACATTAGCTGTTTGTTTCTCAGACCAGATAAGTGGCCAGCACTCCGAAACGGACCTTTGTAAGGGCACTTCTGCGTCCTGAGTTCACGACAAAGACAAGAGAGGCCACTTTAGTTAAGGAGATTATGGGACATTTCCGGAGGTCAATTAGAGCGTTGTAATGTTACTTCTCATTTACACTGGCACTGAAGCGTCTCACCCAATACGCAACAGCTGTTAATCCTCTCCGGGAGGTGGAGTACCAGGAGCACTCCAGCCAGGGAGTCAGAGCGCTCTACGTGTCTTGCCAGTGTGGACGGGGAATGAGGTAGAGCGCTCTGGGAGGCTTTATTGTGGTGTAGTGTGCAAGTGTAGCCAAGGCCTAAGTAGCTCTCTTGGAGGGTGAGAAGGTCTATATGATGGTGAACTCCAAATCCATTAAAGATTTTGTAGACTGGACCCAGTACTCTGAATGCTTAAAAAGTACATGCCCACTTCTGCCTAAAATATTTTACCTGCCACGGCTGCAAATAAAACTAAGATTATTAAAACTGAAAGTTCAGAGGGGAAAAAAACCCGTATTTCTCTGTTATATTAGTTTGTGTCTGTATGATGATTGTTCCCCCCATATAGTCAGCCAGCCCCGTTTGTGTAAAACAACAGGAAAATGTGGTAAAACCACAAAAAATTGGCAGTGGGATCCAAAAGCAAGTGCAGTAGCTAAGCAAAATTTAGTTTTTGCTTTTCAAACTGACTACACTTCAAATTGTCTGCACCCCTCTAACAGTCTCTAAGAACCCGTGAACATTAAAAATAAAATGTTGAATACAACAGCACATACAGTACTAAAAGATTGCCATTTAACCAAAACACTTAGGAGGTGCTGAAAGAACGAAAAGATTCAAAATATTCTATGTTTCATTTTTTATGCTGGAGATATATTATTACTCATTCGTAATAATACTAGTGCGGTTCTAGTACATTCATCAGCCATAACTTCGGTGCTTGCATCCATAACACTGCTGAGGAGACATTTTGGCAATGACTGAGTCAAGAAGGTCAAGCACTCTGGATATGCCCTACTGCACTGGATAGAATGTAACTCAAAAACCAAACCATTAATCCAGGAGAATTGTTCTAACGGTAGAGTATACGCAAACAGAGGTTCTAACATGAAATATACTTGTCAACTAATTGCAGTAAATTGCAATGGAAAAACCAAGACTGTTACAAGATTAAGACAGGTGTGGCAAAACCACATGACTGGGAGATAGGAACTCCTGAGTTCTAATACAGGATCTGACAGTGACTTTGGCTGTATCACTCAACACTGCTTCAGTTTTCATCTCATGCTTACCAACCCCAAAGAATACTGCAAGGATTAGAAAAGGTTCATAATATGCTGTGAATGTGAAAAATATTTTAAGCATTTTGTACTTGGTATTATAAGCACAGCCCATTAAATAGAATTGTCATAGCTCATAAACGTTCTTCTTACAGTTCCATTCATATACATAAGAAAGGAAAGTCAAACAATTCAAATGATATTAAAGAGAGGAGTCATCACTGTCCATCTGTTCACTCAGAGCATGGCTATACCTGAAAGACAAGTTAGCACTAATCAGGGAAACCCTCACATAGTGCTCCTCCAGAAGTTTATGATGTATTGTTGGTCACCCTGCAAAAGAATCTTCTGTATAAAGCACAATTCTCCTCAGTTTGGACTACTTGAAAGAACAAGAAAAGCAATGAGGCGTCAAAACCTTTTTACTGAAGGGTATTTCAGTGATATGATGTCAAAACAAGAATGATTGGTACTGTAGTCTTCATATCTATTGGGAAATCCAGAATAATTCCTTCTTAAATGTAGAGCTAAAAGACTAAAGCCTTCCAGTTTCAGTCTAAGGCTAAAAAGAAGTATTTTGTAGGATGAAAACAAATAATAATAAATAGCTTTGTGTATTAAAATAGGCATTTAACCAAAACACACTGGTCCCATACAGATTTTCATTTTGATGCAGTGAAAATCAAAGGCTGTTGTGATGTCATTAAGAGAACTAGCTAGGACTTGAACACATACAACACAAATGAGCTTCAAAGTGGCTTGTATAAACCCTCAATCTAAACAAAAACAATATTTTTTTCAGGGCAGCGTCTCCAATCCCCCTCCTGTTCAAACAGTAGTAATAGTTCTTCAGAGAAGTCATGGGAGCATAAACAGAAACAGTTTGATAAGCGAGTGGCAGACACCATATCACACTAGTGGTGACAGTAGAACTCATTCTGTCTCAATAACCACATACAAAGGATTTTACATTAAAGTTACCCTGCTTGTCTAGAGCTGACTATATGCTGGCATTAACAACTGCAACTTTTCCACTCTTTTAATGATGACAATACGCTGGTCACAGTGTATAATCCCCTTCTCTGCTGTTAGCACACCAGATACAAGAAAAACCTCCATACCATGTGCTATGGGCAGAAAAGAATCTGTGATCTGCTCCCTCCATTACCCATCCTATTTTCAAATCAAACCAATAACTAGGAAAGTGTGGGAAGACAGAGGTTGAGATTAATGTTCCTCCATGCTTTTTAGCTTTATAAAGCTCCTTTTAAAACATTCAGGAAAATACTGTGGTAACTGACATGAAATGACAGTAATCTGTCACTATTTCACATTTCCCACTAGACTGATTCAAATTGTTATTTATGAACCTTATACTTCAGTGGTCACTTTGATGACTAAACCATAAATTAGCATGTAAATTTGATTTCACAGTAACAACAAATTGTCAGCAAGCTGGGATATTATTTAATTTCTATCGACATGCAATGAAAAAGTCAGCAACACCAGATGTGCTATATTATAATAAATCCCCAAACTTACAAAAATGCACACTACATCTAATATTTGCTTCATTGCTTTTGTGTTTAAAAACAAAAACAATTTATATATGTTTTAGGGTTGGTTTTAAATATAAACCCATTATTTTATGTCAGTTCACGCCATTAATTAAATTGTTCAATTAAAATAAGACTGAAAATAAACAATCAAGATGTTAGAGAAATGTGAGTCATGCAAAAATTGTGTTTTTCATGGAACAGATGATTGTAAGTGCAACACAGAATGGAAGAGACTCTAGGAGGTCTCTTGTACTTTCACCTAATTTACATGTGTACTTTAGGACAAGACAGAGACTTGTTTCATAATATTTTGAGCTTGCTTTATAGATGAAATGCTGCCAGCATTGAAGTATATAATTTGTTCCACAAAAGAACACTGACAATTTCTTTTGCTTATTTAGAAATACATTTTTCATTTGGTATAGAGACTAATTCAGCTTCAGTTATCTCAAATACCAACATTCAAAGCCCCCCAAAGCTCAGACATCTCTGAAATTCACTTGCTAAACTCATTTCCTTCTATTAGATTATGTTTTTAAAGAGAAGCCTCACCACATACCATCTGCTATTATTTTTATTCCAATAAAAATATATCTATATATAGATACATAGGCACCCTTTGACAGTCAGACTTAGAGAGATTCTATCTTGTCTAAAAGAAGAAAAAATCTAAAAGGGTGACCAAAGAAATGTTTAGATAAAATTAACACTTCCAAAATAGTGAAAATATTCCATATCTGACAAGAATTTTCCCTTCCATTTCTACAAAATCCCCTGCTTTTTAAATATATTTTCCCATGAAATTTTACACAGAGTGATCTCAAAATGCAATCGAATTAAAGACTTTTTTTGAACCAGGAGGTTGGCTTAGAACATGAAAGAAACCCCTTCGAGAGTAAAAGCGCTTAAAAGCTATAGACTTAGCAACTGACTTAGGTCTTCCTATAGCAAATGTAAAGGTGAAGATAGTCAAGACAAATTAAAGAATAAAATTGAGAAACAGACAAATGGTTTTGGAGAAGAGAAAAATATAGATCTCTAAATGATCTTACTGATTTACAATGCATTTAAGTTATGTGTATCAAACCATTACAAATTAAGAATATTTTAAAATTTAAATATAAAGAGGGAGATTTTCAAATGTGAAAATCCAAATTGAAAATCAGTGGGAGTTGAGTGTAAAGCTACAATTTAGTGGCAGAAGTCACTGCCCGTGGAGTCATGGAGTTGCGAGGTATCCCCGCCACCTCTGGCAGGCCCTGGAGCTCCAAGCTGCTGTAGGCGGCAGGGTACCCCACAGCTCCCGGCTACCGCAGGCAGTGGGGGCCCCGGAGCTGCCAGTGGTGGGGGAACCCCTGAGCTCCTGACCACCGCAGGCAGCGGGGAACCCCCTGAGCTTCTGGCCGTGGGGAATCCCCACAGCTCCTGGCTGACACCAGAGGCGGGGGAACCCCACCGGCAGCGGGGACCTCCTGGAGATGCAGGCAGCAGGGGTACCCTGCAGCCCCAGTGTAGCTGCCCTGCTTCAGGCAGTGTGGGGACCTGCAGATCCCCATTTTGTCAGGGATATTTTTAGTAAAAGTCACAGACAGGTCACGGCTTCTGTGAATTTTTCTTTTTTGCCTGTGGCCTGTCCGAGACTTTTACTAAAAATATCCATGACAAAATCTTAGCCTTACCTATGTGCCATTTGTGCCTATGGAAATTTCCCTACAGGTGGAATTGTGTCTTTATATGCCTGAGCCATTTTCACTGGGATCTGCATGTTCATAGCTGAAGACAAAATATGGCCCTAGAGGATTATTTCTAGATTAAATTAATTTTTTGTGAATATTTCAGAGCAACAAGGTGAACAATATTAATGGATTAAAATGGTTCTGTTGATGTCATGACAACAGTCATAACCATGTTCTGAGTAAACTTTAAACACATGTTTTCAGAGATCCAAACAAAGACTGGATGTTCGTGCTGTGACAATGTCACTTAAAAAAATATAACAACTGTATTTGCTAGTGGCTATCTGGTCCCTATTATTTTATAAACAGGACCAAAAGAGATAGTGGGAATGCAGAACAGAGATTAACCGAACTTTCCACTGTTATCTCCCTGCTCCTTTTTTTTTTTAGGCATCAAAACAACAAAAGTACACATTGAAGGACCTAACCAATTTTGTGTGTTCTTTCACCAGCTAGGTTAGAAAAAGTGCTTTCTTCCTTTCCCCACCATGTCAACTGACATGAAATAAAACCCAAGAGCCAATTCTGCAAAGCCCCATTGAGATTTTGGAGGACTGGTCACATAAATATTATATGGTTGAAGTACAGGACTCAGAATAAGGAGAGCTGGGTTTTATTCCAAGCCCTGTAACAGACATACTGTGATACTTAGACCAAATCACTTAGGAACAAATTTTCCCAAGAATGGCCTCTAAACATAATTGCCTCAATTTGAGGACATTGCACTTGACATTGGTAGAACCTGAGCACCAACAGTTCCACTTAGGTTAATGGGACCAGTGAAAGTGGGGTTATAGGTGTGTCAAGTTGGATACCTAAATGTTAAGGCATCCAAAATTAGAAGACACTTTTGAATTTGAACTAGTTGTGGCTTCCTGGCGCCAAACAGCAGGAAATATGAGTGGGACACCTTCCCCCCCATGCTTTTAAAGACCAAACCTTCTTTCAACAAATAATATTAAAGGTATTCTTCTGCTGTTATTGAATGGTTAATGGTTGACTCCACTTAGCAAGCGGTCTTCCAGCTTTTTAATTTAGGGCTGTCCTTTGGCTCCATAAAGCCCGCAGCCTCAGACCCTCCCTAAAAATAAATTTGGGAGAAATAAATTTGAAGAACAATCTCAGCTTTTGCGTGAAATAAAAATCTTTCTAGCCCCTTTCCTTGCAAAGAAAGCCAACAAAATGTAAACAAATGTAAAACAATCATGAGGCTTGAAAGAAAATTGTAAGCTAGGCTCCATTTCTGAAGTAAGAGGCTAGGGGGAACTTAAAGATAAAACTTCTTAAAATACATTATGTATAAAATTAATCAGTTAAGTTTGATGTGTGTTCCAAAGAATCATCTCGCTACCCTCCTTAGCCCTGTGCACAGTGGTGTGAACACAGTGGACAGGAATCAATAATATCCGGGGTGCAAACAAGCAAAAAATATTTTCACAAACTTATTCAAAAATGTTAAGATTGGATATGCTTCTGTTTCTACACCCTACTGGACTGTGCTTCAAATTGGACAAAAACAGAGTAAAGAAAGCTTAAGCTACTGGCACTCCCCTGAGCATATTAACATGCCAGTGATGAGGGAAGGAAGAAAAGAAGGGATGAGGAGATGGACATAGAGCAAGAGAAAACACAACACAGGGAAAAGCAAAGACAAAACACATGGCAACAGAGGACTGAAGAGCAGAAAAAAGAGGGACAGCAAAGGAGTTTAGAGAACAGTATGTAGAATCCCATTAGTACTAATGGGACTCATGTTTAAATCCTTCCAATCAAGGAGAACTGAATACTGTGCCAGTCACTCACTCCCTCACTCTGCCTCCCCACCATTTGTGAACAATAATACTTGTACAGGATCTCTCTCCCCATTCCGTAAACTGGCATGGGACTTATACCCTTAGGGGAGAAGAACATGTCATTCAGCATTTTACAATTCTTAAGTAAAAGAGATGAACTAAAGTATGCTTACCTGCCGATGAATAATCTCTAGGTTTGTTCTTGCTTTATTCACTAGTGTTTGTATTTCTTCTGAATCCTTTAAATGTTTGTTTTCTCTGAAGGCATCTCTTATCCTTCTGATGGCATATGTTCTAGACATTATTAAAAAAAGCATCCGTAAGTGTTTTGACATCAAAACAATTTTTAAAGTGTTTGGCTACTGAAGTAAATGCTGTTGAGGATATTTACAAACAGCTGTACACACTAATCGTCCATTTATCTGCTTCAAACTTTATATTCTCTCTCTCTGTTCAGGTTAAATCCCATCATGCCCTAGTAAATACTATAAAGCAATGGTCAGGGCCTTGAACTGTAGAACCAGTTTTACTAGAACTTAATGTGGAAGAACTTTGTGCCTCATATACTTCAATTTTCTTCATGTCTACGTCATCTCTGAGATGTATAAACATTCCTCTATGCCAACAGACTGGGAATGTTATTGTAGATTATAAACATATTGTGGAATCACAAATAAACTGTAGAATTACTCCTCTACACACCCTTACCTAATGTGTGGAAAGAAAGATGGTGGTTTCATCACTGGAAACAGAATCATTAACAACACCACAGAGAAACACAGAAAGCCCCATGTTGTCTAAACTTTCTTCACCAAGGCAGTTTTTGTTTGTTTGTTTGTTTGTCTGTTTTCTTTAAAGTTAAGTACAACTACCTGGAGGATCTTATTACATGCTCTCTGTTTACTTTTTTTAATACTAAAGGTCTCCTTGTAACAATATGAGTAGCCACAAGAAAAGTCCAATCATTATTGCTTTGCCTGTTACTGCTATTAAGATGCAGCACTGCTTGGCACTACAAAGAAAAAGCCTGAAGTAGCACAATAGCACTACTTCTGCTGGAGGCTAGTTATGAGTGCTACAGAGCACAAGGATATTTCAATCATCTCTTTTCTTGTCATATGAACCACAAGAGTGATTTGAATCAGTGCACTGATTCTTGTTCCTGGCATTCC
Source organism: Malaclemys terrapin pileata (assembly GCF_027887155.1). NCBI lineage: Eukaryota > Metazoa > Chordata > Testudines > Emydidae > Malaclemys > Malaclemys terrapin. Next base: position 117,006,566 of record NC_071506.1, on the reverse strand, counting down.
AAGGGTCATCAGGCACAATGCTAACCACTGCATACATCAATTTGTAACCTGAAAGTCACCAAAGGTGAGCTGTTGAATCAGCCATTCAAAAAGGTGTTTTATTTTTCTCAACGTGCATTTTGCTTTCCACTCGAGGAACAGTGCCCCTAGTCCCACTAACATGTGGGAAAGAGGATGTGGCCTCCACCCTTGCAAGGCACCATAGAAAAGTGTCCAAAACTTTAGGTCCCAAGAACCATTAGAAACACAGATTAGAATTCTCTCTCCTTATTTAAAAGCCAACAAATAATCTTGGTACAATCTGCAATGAATCCCTAACAAACACTAGATGGATTTCATTTTTGTTAAAATACACTCCCAATTGACAGTAGATATTTTTATGAGAGGCCAGCTTATAAAAGGTATTTGGTGCATGCTGATCCTTTTCAGGTATCTTTGTAATTCACACTATTATTGTCTATCACCATTTAAAATGCCTCACACCAATAAAAAGAACAGGAGTACTTGTGGCACCTTAGAGACTAACAAATTTATTAGAGCATAAGCTTTCGTGGACTACAGCCCACTTCTTCGGGTTCTTTTTGCGGATACAGACTAACACGGCTGCTACTCTGAAACCTATAAACATATCACACCAATAAACACATTTATCTCAAACTTAAACATTTTGCTCAGAAAGAAAAAAAACAATGAAAACCACTCCAATAGCTTAATATTTTCAAAGATTACTTTTCATCTCATACAAAAGTGAAAAGCAAGCTTCAGGTCCAACATGAAACTGTTGGAAATCTGATCATTAACCCCTTCCTCCACCCCAAATATATATATCTAGAGAGAGAGCAAAGAGAATATTCTTAAGAAAAAAGATTAACAACCTGCTTCACTACCATACCATTAGATGGTGCCATCCAGCTCTTAACGCAGTTTCCATGAGGTAAGTGACATATTTTTGTAAGAGCTCATAAATAATACATTTCAATCACAGGAACCAGGGGTGCTTATGGAGTGCTACCCTGCTGCCACAAACCAGCAGATGGTGTGTGCTTTTAATTAGGGCCTGTTCACCTATAATGTGACATGGATGTGTGTGTAGTTAATAGAATTTATTAAATATGGAAGCTCATTCTTATTTGCAGCTGGTGTCCTAGAAAGATTTTGAGGGGAAGCTGCTTAGTTATTCTGGGGCAGACAACCAAAAAATGTTGAGATTTCGTTTAATTTTGTTGCTTGATAATGAATGACTGGATAAGGAAAATGCTCTTCATCCGGGGTGCGTGTGTGTTTAAATATACTCTTATATTTCTTAAAAAAAAAAAAATCAGTGGCTGTTTCCTGGAAGATATACAATCCTAACGTCCTTTCTTCCTTTTTGGGAGGTATAAGGTAAACATAGTTTCCAAACCAAACCTATTCCACTCTTCCAACATTTGTGTTAAAAAAAAAAAAGTTAACATATATTTTAGCCCTTCTCAATGTAACATCTTCTACAAAAGATAAAAACTGATTGTTTTGTACAGCCTCAGTTCTGAATCTTTATCCTCTTCTCATGCTTCTAGGTCTTAACAATGCTTATACAAAAAGCCACCAGTAACACTATGGCTGCAGTACCTCTGCAGGTCTCTGAACAACAGAGCCCTCTTAAAATTATAGCAACTCACATACTGTACGTAGCAAGAAACAAGGATATGCAGAAACATGGATAGCATATGCCCTCTCTTGCACACACTTGTTTTTCTCTTGAGAATAGCTACTCCAAGGAAATCCCTTTGTTTGGCTCATAGTGAGTTGCAGACTGACTACTAATTATCATGATTACATTGATTCTCAGCACAGCACAAATTCATCTGTATTCTCATATGGTACAGGATTTACAAGTGAGAGGGTAGAGTATCTGTATATCCTTTAATAAATAATAATAAAAATAAACTCATCCAGGCATAATAGTTATTTGTAGATATAATACCTTACACCTTTTGCTCCTGTTGATTCAAATGGGTCTTGCAGTATGTGCTACATTGTCAGCCAGAGCAAGCAGGTTTCAGAAATGACACAGTTGCTGCAACAAAAATAGCAAGCTAACTGCAGTGCAATCTCTTGCATTAAAATTATCATAATGGGTGTTGGAAACCATCACAACAAATTAATGCAAAAGGCCAGGAGAACAAGAAACAAAAAATATTGGGGGGGGGGGGGAAGCAGAATTTGTCCACAGCAATTGCTGAGAGTCTATTCTAGGTAAATTACACAAGGACAGAATTTTAACTCTCCCCTGGAGTCTTTTTGGGATGTCCTTTATGGCCAGATTTTTAAAGCTCTGATTTTTGCCCATGCCCTACAGACCACTGAAATATTAAGCCTGATGCTTTGGGGAGCAATGCTGCTTTACTACTCACACTGTTGTCCTTAGCCTGGTTACTGCTTGCAATTTTATTATGTTTTTACCTTTGGGAAACTCATACCCTCCTCCCCCTCCCTGAACTACTTATCCTCCAGGAGCGAATCTCCACTACAGATGGCCACTTTAGAAGAGCTGGTTGGAAAATACCAATTATTTTTTGTGGGAAATTTCAACCTTTTTTTGTTTTTGTTTTCAAAATTTCCCGCATAAAAAGTTTGTTTTTGAAGTAAAACTGAAACTGAAATGAGTTTTCAGTTAAAACATTTCAATCAGCTCTAATGCTCACAGAAGGGAAAAATTACATAACTTCAATGCAGAATTAGAAGGTATTTTCATGCAGAAATTTCGGTCGCTCACTTCCCCTCACAGTTTGTTGGGGAGCCCTTCAGAGAGAGCGTTTATCATACACCTTGATGATTATTGTTCTGCCTTTTTGAGGCATTCGTTTGTCAACCATTCTGTTTTCCTGGGGATGTCTTCTCTTTCTGCCATATCAGGAACTGATTGGAAGGTTACGCACTGGGGTACTGCATAACTACCAGAATTCATGCTCTTACCTCACACCACTAACTAAAAATAACCTTTTTAGAGCTTGGGAAGTTGCACCAACATGTCAGGACCAAGCAATGAGAATTATGAAAAAAGATTTCTTTAGAGAAGTAGAATTACAACATATGTAATTTTTCCTTAACCACTTCTGTATAGTTCTTTGAGATCCTTGACAAAGAGGTATTATATTAGTGAAAAGTATTTACTAACAAACAACCAGCAGCAGCGGAAACTCAATCTACACTTCCAGGAATGGGAAAAAGTAGGAGACTATGAAAGCAGTTTTCAGGTAATTTTTCAGTGTCTTATTGAAATCATTTTATCATCCAAGTGTAGCACCATTTTAACAGAAACTGTCCTCCCTTCTACTTTACTGCAGATATTGTCTGGAATTGTTGAACACATACAGTTAGTTGGTAACCACAAACCCAGAATAAAAATGTGTATTAAATGTAGTCCCTGTGCTCTATTCTGCATGCACACCTTCCCTGAACCACCTTCTGCGATCTCTGCTTATCTGCATCTGTCATGCAATTAACATCCAATTAAACCAAAAGTATAATGTAGATGGTTAATAGTTTCAGTACAGAGATTTGAGGCCAAAGGCACTGCAGCTACATGGCTACACAAAGTGTTAATCAGGTAGCAGCTGCACATAAGTAGAAAGCATCGAAGGTGGTTGGGGTTAATGTGGAAAACAGTTCCTGTGCAAATGCATTTCAAGATACAATGTCATAGGCAATGGGCACTAGCTACCAGCTTTTCAAATCTTGGACAGTACTGGTCAAAAACACTAATAAAAACAATAGTTTTCTCCTAATGCACACAAATTTACCATAAAACTAACTTTTAAAACTTCGGCTTTTGCTATTCCCTAAAATGCAGCTCAAGTATCCTTCAATTTTATTAGGGTTACCATTTGTCCGGATTCTGCCGGACATGTCCGGCTTTTTTGAGTTAAAAATAGCGTCTGGGGGGAATTTGTAAATGTCTGGATTTCCCCCCCATGCAGAGAGCGCGCGGCTGACAGGGCAGCCGGCTGGATCATGCCACTCGCACGGGGCTCTGGCAGCCAGAGCCCCTGCTCCGCTTCCCCCTCCTCTCTTCTGCAACTTGAGATCACTCCCCTCCTCTCTCCCCCTCCCTGCATTCGCAGATCGCCGGCCGGCCGTTCGCCTCGGGCCTCCGGCAGTCTGGAGCTCCTGCCCCTACTCCTACTCCCCCTCCCCTGCTGCCCAGCGGGCCGCTCCGCAGCACTCTGTTCTGAGTGGCACGGTAAGGGGGCCAGGGGGTGAGAGAAGGGGCAGGGAGGTTCTGGAGGGGGCAGTCAAAAGACAGGGAGCAGGGTTGGATGGGTCGGGAGTTCGGGGGGGGGGCTGTCTGGGGGTTGGGGGTGTAAGGTTTTGGGCAGTCAGGGTACAGGTAGGGTCCTAGGGGGGCAGTTAGGGTGGGGGGGTCTCAGGAGGGGGCAGTTAGGGGACAAGGAACAGAGAGGTTTAGGTAGGGGGTGGGGTTCTGGAGGGCAGTTAGGAGCAGGGGTCCCAGGAGGGGGCAGTCAGGGGACAGGGAGCAGAGGGGTTTAGATGGGTTGGGAGTTCGGGGGGGGGGGGGGGGCTGTCCGGGGGTGGGGAGTGGTTGGATGGGGTGTGGGAGTCCCTGGTGTCTATCTGGGGGTGGGGGTGTGGATAAAGGTTGGGGCAGTCAGGGGACAGGTAGGGGGTAGGGTCCTAGGGGGCCAGTTAGGATGGGGGGAGGGTCTTAGGAGGGGGCAGTTAGGGGACAGGTAGGGGCTAGGCTTCTAGGGGGCCAGTTAGGATGGTGGGAAGGTCTCAGGAGGTGGCAGTCAGGGGACAAGGAGCAGGGAGGCTTAAGTAGGGGGTGGAGTCCTGGGGGGCAGTTAGTGGCAGGGGTCCCAGGAGGGGGCAGTCAGGGGACAAGGAGTAGGGGGGAGGGTTGGGGGTTCTGAGGGGGGCAGGAAGTGGGAGGGAGTGGAAGGGGCAGGGGCAGGGCTAGGGCAGGACGGGGGGGGGGCTCCTCCCGTCCTCTTTTTTGATTGTTTAAATATGGTAACCCTAATTTTACTGTGTGTCAATTCCTCTCAAAATAGCAACTTCCAAGGAGTGAAGTCTGAACCATTGCCTGCTATAGAAATACTGAAATTGCAACAGGTATAGATCAGAAAATAATTGCTGTTTTGGGATTCAGATATTCTTATTAGAAAATACTTATGCAAGGTCAAATTTACATATATAAAATCACTGCAGTTTTTCTTTAAGTCTTAGGTACAAAAGATAAAAGAACTATTTGTTAAAATGGAGTGCAAAAAATGAGTTGAAAACACTGTGCATAGGCACACTTGTTTTCACTACACAGCACTTTTCCTTCAAAATAATTCTGGTCAAGTAATAATGTTAGAGAGTCTCAACATTTTGCATTTATCAATACTCAAAACATGCTAATGGTTTAAGTCATCTTCCAAAGGAGGCCTTATAAATGTGCTGACATTTCCCCATATCTATTATTGTGAACAAAAATAATGTCTTAATGGAGCATATCACAGTTATAAGCCAACAGACTGCTAAAGATAATGGCACAGCTATTACAGATTGTTATTTAGGATGATCCAAAACACTGGGGCAGAAGCAGTGATACAGAATCCGAACAAACAAAAGAGACAGATCACATGGGAAGAGGCCTGAAGGTTAGAGAGTACTGAAGGCTTCATCAATATATGAAAAAAAGAGAGAACACAAAATTACATTTCTCTATCAATTAAAGTTGTGGTGAATAATAAGTTATGTACTGTAGTATCTCACGTATAGGAAATCCACTCTGGCGAACAATTATAAAATAAAAAGATTTTCCAATTCTTTCATGCTTTGACTTAGGGAGACGAGGCGCAGTGTGATGTAGAGAGAGGATGAAACATTTACTAATTCAGAAAAGTCTCCCTTCTAAAAAAACTACTGTTAACTTCTTCCATTTATAGTTTGATTCTCTTCTTCCCCCTCACTGATACCTATGGTCTTGATATACTAAAAGTACTAGCTGCCAGGATCTCAGTTCATATGGGCAAAACATGAACTGGAGGGAATTTGCTCAGCTATATTTACATTCTAGAACAACATCTAGTTCAAAAACTGAAAGCCTCAGGGACAAAAAGTCTGCTGAAGATTCATTTTAAGTTACCTGAAACTTTTATTGCTTGGCCAGATATCAGTGCAGACTTGAAATATAACAAATTACTCCAAAGGAAAGGAATATTTCTTTTTAATATGTTTTATATTTCATAATTCTTTAAAGTCTCATTAGAAGTCACCAGCAAGGGTCAAACAGAAACTTTTAACAAACAAATATAACAGTTACCCTATGCAGACATTTTAATGTAAAGTTAAATTTGAGAACTTAATATAAACAGAATCCTAGTCAGGCCAGTAACCATATCTAGCTCTCCCCAAGTACTCATACTTCACAGTTAGGGATGGCGTAGTGTCTTGTGGAATTTAATCCAGGAGCGAACAGAATGGTGTAGGTGTAATGTTGTTTTATTATTATTTATTATTAGCAGAGCTCCAGCTCACAAAGCTTCCACACTAGACAAACTTCTAACAGTGCCGGGGCTCTCAAATTACAATACAGTAAAGATATCTGGCTGTAATATAAAAGTCCAGGTCTACTCATTGAACAAAGACTTGGGGAAAAAAATCCTCTTTTGACCAGTACATGGATAAATTTATATGGCAAGTTTGGGGGTTTCATCTAAAATAAAATCAGCATCAGTTTCTAGTCCTTGTAACTGCGAAGATATGTGGATTGTAAACGTGGACTGTAAATCAATGCATGAGAGCCTTCCTGAATTTACTAAGAGATGACACCTTCAGTGCCTTTTTTTTTTTTTTTTTTTTGGCTGCTCCTGCTGGGAAGGTTCAGAGGAGCAGCAAAGACAAGCACTGCAAATATTTCATAGAAGAACAGGCTGGGAAAGGGGTAAAGCAGAGAATACCTGATTCCTCACAGCAGCCATGAGATGGAGTGGGAGATAAGTGACAGACTTGCACCTTCATTCTTTGAGCAACAAAGCATTTAGTTTTTCAGACACCTACCAGCCAGAGGTAGACATCAAAGACAAAGTCCCTAGGCCAGGCCCAGGGGGGGCAAAACCCTGGTAGGCATCCCAGCATCTTTCTCCCTCCATCTTTTCAATCTATTCTGGTCAGTAGTTTTAGAACTCCAAACCTCTCCTAAAATGTCTTGCTTTTGGGTGATTGGTGGTGAAATCTGTCTACAGAACATCATTTGAAAGAATGCTTGGTCAAAAAACAAACAAACAAAACCCTCTCCCCTTCTAATGGTAAGCTAGTATCAAATACTAGATGATCAATAGGATATTAAGAGATGTATTTGATGCACATTACATCATAAATCGAGACCCACTATATATCATAATATGCATCAATATGACCGAATTTACGTAGCAAATGCTAACAAGTTTGAACATAAGAACAGCCATACTGGGTCAGACCAAAGGTCCATCTAGCCTAGTATCCTGTCTTCTGACAGTGGCCAATGCCCGGTGCCCCAGAAGGAATGAACAGAACAGAATCAAGCGATCCATCCCCTGTTGCCCATTCCCAGCTTCTGGCAAACAGAGGCTAGGGACACCATCCCTGCCCATTCTGGCTAATAGCCATCTGAAAACTAAAAACCTTCTGATTTCTAAAGCAAATCTTGTTACTTTATTATGTTCTATTTCTCAGGTTTATTCGATCAATTAAAAAGTTTGAACTTTTAAAAGTATCCTGCCCAAGTTGAGAGAGCAAAAAAAGAAAAGTGAGAAGACTTTTCTAACATTTATATTTTTATAGCACCATAACTCTGAAACAGCTTCCCTGAATTTTCTTTTATTTTTCTAAAAAACTGAAAACTCCTCCTCCTACTTGAACAAGTTCAGTGTCTGGCGAACCCAGGGGAAGGACTATTTTTTTAGGCTAAATGGTTGCCTGTTTTCAATTTCAATAAAGAGAGCACCAAATACTATCTGATCAATACTGCCCATTCTATTCATAGCTGGACTGCTCCAATTTGGGGAATCCTCTGAAACAACTTCTAAAACATAAATTGTTGATTGCTATACTTAATTATTTTTAAAGAATGAAATTATCACTGAACTAAGACTAAGCATAAAAAGTTTCAGCACAAAGAGAGTGCTTTTGAGATAGTTAAAATCGAGAAACTAGGAAATAAAATTTCAGAATAGAAGGACTCCTTTAATTTTAATTGGAGTTGCTACTGTAACTCTGTATTGTAAAGGTGGAAAAGAAAAATGCTTTACCAGCACAGGACCCAAGTGAACATGTCATTCAGTTAATGAGGCACCAGTCTGGGAACTGCTGCAGGGGCTAGAAGTACAATTTGCCACAGATGAAAAGTGTCCTTATGGCCTGAAATGACAAATAGCTCCAAACTAAGGTTTCATTGGCACAGATGCTGACAGGGCATGGGATAGCTTAGTGGTCTAATTATCAGGTGTGGAATATCTAGAGTCCTGGAACTACAAGTTCAAATCCTGGTAAGACTGATTCGTCCCTTCATCCTTCTGAGGCACAGGAATTAATATCATTCAGTTTGCATGTTCATCTTTCCGATGAGTCCTTGAAAACAGAGGTCCAATCTGCTGTACATTGTCATTAAAAATTCCATTATGCTTTTTGTAAGAACAGAATTTTACCCGGATGTCAGACAAAATTTTCCTCTTCCACAGTTGCATACTCTGCGCTGCCAGCTGCCACTCTCCATCCTAGAGGTGGCTGCATTTCAGCGGTGATTTATAAACATCATATAGCTGGTAAAGCTCTTTGGGATACTTTGGGATGAAAGGAACTATGTAACGTAAAATAATAACATAACACATTTCATAGTCTGCTCACAGACATCATGCAAAAATTTATTTGGAGGAAGGGAACTTCTCCTCAAACTCCTTTCTCCTGTCCCCTCCCATCCTACCCTCTACCCCCGACCTTAAAAATCAGACAATGAGCAGAGATGAAAAATCATGGAAGCATGCCCTTTGGAATGGTGGCCAAAGCATGAAGGGGCATACAAATGTTTAGCATATCTAGCGCGTAAATACCTTGCAATGCCGGCTAAAAAAGTGCCATACAAATGCCTGTTCTCACTTTCAAGTGACACTGTAAATAAGAAGCAGGCAGCATTGTCTCCTGTAAATGTAAACAAACTTGCTTACCTTAGCGATTGGCTGAACAAGAAGTAGGACTCGTATGCTCTAAAGTTTTACATTGTTTTGTTTTTGAATGCAGTTATGTAACAAAAAATAAATCTACATTTGTAAGTTGCACTTTCACGATAAAGAGATTGTATTACAGTACTTGTATGAGGTGAATTGAAAAATACTATTTCTTTTGTTTATCAGTTTTACAGTGCAAATATTTTTAATAAAAATAATATGAAGTGAGCACTGTACACTGTGTATTCTGTAATTTAAATCAATATTTGAAAAAGTAGAAAAACATCCAAAAATATTTGATAAATTTCAGTTGGTAGTCTATTGTTTAACAGTACAATTAAAATTGTGATTAATTTTTTGAGTTAATCGTATGAGCTAACTGCGATTAAGTGACAGCCCTAATTATCACCAGCTATGTAAGTTAGGGAAGTATTTTATAGACAGAAGAACTGAAGCACAAAAAGGTTATTACAGTAACTCCTCGCTTAACGCTGAAAAATGCGACTTAAGCGAAACGATGTAAACTAATCCAATTGCCTCATAAGAATTAATGTAAATGAGGGGGTTAGGTTCCAGGGAAATTTTTTTCACCAGGCAAGCAGGAGGCTCCCGGGAGCAGCTCCAAGGCAGAGGGCAGGAGCAGCACATAGCAGTGGAGGGAGGGACAGCTGAACTGCCGGCTGCCGCACAGGGAACTTAGGCTAGCGGGGAGCTGATGGGGGGCTGCCGGTCCATCCTGGTTCCAAGCCCCCACCAGCTAGCTCCAATGGGCTGCTCTTCCTGCAAGCAGTGGACAAAGCAGGCAGCTGCCAAAGAACGTTTTATAACAGAGCATTGCACAACTTTAAATGAGCATGTTCCCTAATTGATCAGCAACATAACAATGAAACGTTAACCAGGATGACTTTAAGTGCAGCACATGTTAACCAGGACGACTTTAAGTGAGGCGTTACTGTATTTGTCCATGGTCACACAAATGAATCAGTGGCAGGGCTAGGACCAGAACCCTGACTTGTGACTATATCCCATGTTCTAACTGCTGGTCCTTGCCCCGCACGTCCAGACTAAAAGGGTTAACCATTCAAATTCGTATCCACATATTATCAACATTATTAATAATAAGAATTACGGCCAAGATTTTTCTTTAAATCTCTATTTCAATGGGAGTTGCATGGTCAATACTTTTGAAAGTTGGGACACTTATTTAGATGCCTAAAACTGAATTTAGGAATTTGCTTTTCAGAACCCATTACTGAAAATCTTGCCTAATTTTTTTATGTTAATCTTTGGTGTAAATTAATAATCAGTGAAAATTTTCACATTGTAAGTTGTTCAGGGCAGGTAAGATATATTGTATCTATAATCTCTGTAAGGCACCTAGTTTATATGGACACTACAAATAAATAATACTTGTAATTTCTCATTAAACCATTCACCTTCAAGCCCATATATATTTAATGAGAAATTACAAGTATTATTTATTCGTAGTGTCCATATAAACTAGGTGCCTTACAGAGATTATAGACATAATATATCTTACCTGCCCTGAACAACTTACAATGTGAAAATTTTATATATATATATATCTGTAAGAAAATCATGGGCCATGATTTTGTTGTGGAACCGCAACTTTTAACACACACTGCAACTTTTTATAGTTGTTGCAAATTTGAGTGGCATTTTGAAGCCATGCGCCAGGTCAAAATGCCACTCACTCAAATTTGGCCCAGCCATCCTTCAGAGGGATTGGGGGGGGGGGGGAGGAAGGGAGCAAATTTGAGTGAGAAGTATACTGAACTGGCACACAGGGTTGCAACATCATTCACCTTCAATTTTGTGACTGAACTTTTTGAAAAACTCCCATTTTGCATGTATGTTATGCCTTTATATTTTGCTGCATTTTTTCACAAGCAATGCAACGTGTCTAAAATGTTTTACTTCAAATGATTACTTGCCAAACTGTGATAAGGAGGGGCTGTTTTGAATTATACAAATGCTCTGATACTCTATTGGCATTTTTTTTAGTATTTTCTATTTTTGTTCTTGAATAGATACTGTGAATCCATTTTGAAAGCAACTCAATAAATGAAATATGTCAGTGTTACTAGAACTGACTGCACCAAAACCACAACTTTAACAAACTGTGGTCACATCTTTTGAAGCAAGAAGTCATGACTTTCTTACAGCCTTACCTAAGTATTTTATGATTATAAAATTACTAGTAATTACTTGGCTTAGAAAAGTATTACAATATTCTAGATAAGACAGTGAGTTGCAAGATATTTCCTGAAACTGTCACTTTCAGATATTAGTTTCAAGACCAATTCGGGATGCTTCCTGCTGACATCCAGAACATAATTCAAGATGAAATGCACTAGGAAGTATTGTGGTTTGTACTATGTCCTAAGCACTTCAGCCGAGCTTTATTGACCTAAAATGTTTTCTGGAAAGGAAGCAATCCAAGATAGCTTAGATAAATGAACTGTATTGATTACACGAGAAGACACATGCTGATTTATGAAAGGATTCTTCCAAAAAATCTAGGTGGAGATTCAGATCAAAAAATATATCAATTAATATGACAGTCTCCTAGTAGGAAAAGAAAAAAAAAAAAAAACTTGGATCGGCTGCTCTCAAAAGTGATTAATCCATGCCAATAAATGACAGCTTCCGAACCTTCTGCTACTCTTGCATTGCTCTTCAAACACTGTCTACAGAAAAGCATTTTAATGCAACAGATAGAGAACATGTAAAGATCACTGGGTATACTAAGGCCTTGTCTACACTAAAAAGGATTTGCCAGTGTAGCTATACCAGCAAATGGTTCTGGCGGAAGACAATTCTACTGTACAGGTGCTACCAGATACCAATGCACAAAAATATAGGGGATAAGTAAGTGTGGTAGTACCTTCAAACTCATAATGGCAGATGTGGTTGAGAGAAACCAATTACTGAGAGCAAGTCAAACAACTAGACAGTCTCGAAAAAAAGGAAGAAAATTCATGTTACCAGATGTACCTTGAGCAGCCCAATATTGGAGAAGAGATCAAGAAAGATTTTTTGAAAAGAAATGAAGGCTGCTGTTTTTATAGATAGGCAAAATGAGTTTAAATTAAAAAGTGAAATGGATATGCTCTTGGAAGACACAGCTGTCCAAAACATGCTACCCAAAATGAAAACTGAGTCTCAGCTAGAAAGCTCAGAAGAGATGTTAGAATAATACAAGTGTCATGTAGGGAGAATGCTTTGGAAAAAAACTTTCCCATTTCTGAACATCTGTTAGTTTAGTATTGTTAACTACTATATTTGCCCCCCAGCATGATCAAGTTTAAAAGCCTTTATAATCGAACAAAGCTTGGGGCAGTATTCTGAAGGAACTAATAGCTTAGTAGTAAAATACAGATTGAAAGTGCATCACACTATGTGTTGATAAGCAACGATCACCCTCAATGATTCATGGTTACAAGAGACAGCAGCAAAATTTTGGAATTTAAACTTTAATAAACTAAAGAGAGCATCTACAGATATTTGCACCTTCCTCTCAACCTAGGGCCAAATTCAGCACAGCACTTAAGCCCATCTACTCTGCACTGTTAGGTCTCAGCTGGAGTATTGTGTCCAGTTCTGGGCACCGCATTTCAAGAAAGATGTGGAGAAATTGGAGAGGGTCCAGAGAAGAGCAACAAGAATGATTAAAGGTCTTGAGAACATGACCTATGAAGGAAGGCTGAAAGAATTGGGTTTGTTTAGTTTGGAAAAAGAGAAGACTGAGAGGGGACATGATAGCAGCTTTCAGGTATCTAAAAGGGTGTCATAAGGAGGAGGGAGAAAACTTGTTCACCTTAGTCTCTAAGGATAGAACAAGAAGCAATGGGCTTAAACTGCAGCAAGGGAGGTTTAAGTTGGGACATTAGGAAAAAGTTCCTAACTGTCAGGGTGGTTAAACACTGGAATAAATTGCGTAGGAAGGTTGCAGAATCTCCATCTCTGGAGATATTTAAGAGTAGGTTAGATAAATGTCTATCAGGGATGGTTTAGACAGTATTTGGTCCTGCCATGAGGGCAGGGGACTGGACTTGATGACCTCTCGAGTGAATCTATGAGCAAAAGGATGCCTGAAACAGAGAAGAAGGCATCTCTGATGAGCTCAACCTTAGAGGGACATAACATGTTACTTTCACAGGTAATTCAAACCAAATGAAGTCTCAAAAATAAATGAGATTGTATGAACTTCAACAATATTAAGTTAGCAGTCACGTTAAGTAATTTAGTTATGGATACTACTATAGACAGAACAGCTGCAGGGAGGACTGTGAGGTTTTCTAAAGCAATGAAGACCTGAAAATAATAATTAAAAACCCATTGTCGGGGACAGACAGAAAACAAATTAACTTTCAGTGTATGAGGGTGGGGGAGGGACACTTCTGCTTTCTGTTACATTATTGAAGATATCCCCTAAAATACATTTTTAAAAAGTTAACATCAAAACTTTAGGAACTTGTTAGCCCTGAAGGAGTACAAGCATTATTTTACAGATATCAAAGACAAAAGCAACAAAGAATATACAGCATCCTCTCCATATATTGCTGCCATAGGTCTTTTGCAGATAAACAATGAACCCAAAACTAAAATGAAAAACACTTTTAAAAATAAGACACAGATTTATATAGTGATGCCTACATAAAATTAGTTGAAATGTGGCAGAAAAATTATATCTATATAAATTCTTAACCGAGTGAATACTGTACTTCTGGACTGTATATACTTATTAAGAAAGCATATGCTCTACCTATGATCTTAACAGCTGTGGAATGATGATGATATGCATCTGTATGAGCTAATAAATTAGAAATGGACCTGAATCAAAATCATGGGTCTGAAAAGCCCCAAAACTGGATGGGTGGACTCAGAATCCAAACCCACAACAGGATCAGAATTTTGCAAATGATTCATATTTTTGTAATGGATTCAGTCAAAACACATAATCTGAATATATTCAAACTTTCGGGTGCTCAATGTCCACATAGAGATTTTGAAGCTCAGGTTTATCTCTCTATAATATTTACAACATTATATTATTTCAATGCCATTTCACTGTGCATGGAAACCACCATTCTGAATTTCTGTCAACTAAAAACAAAAACAGATCAACCAGATCATCTTTCCATTAAGTTCAAGACACAAAGTCAGTGTAACTCAACAGACACTAATTCACAAGAAGTCATACTAACAAAGCTGTGATGCATCCCATCTTCCACACTGATTTGTCCACCTATTTAACCAGCAGTTTTCATAGAACAATAATTTGGAAAGGTCAGAAGAAAATTCCTGAACCTCTAGATACTGTATTTTTTACACATGCACTTAAATTCTACTTTATTTTGTATTTGGGCTCTTCTCAGTTAGTAGACTACAACACTATGTTATCCGCTGCCAGTTATCAAAAGAAAGATACAAAAAAACCCCACCATGATAAAGGAAACAGCCTTGCATACCACTTCGTAACAAGCATTATCTGACTTTCCTTCAATACCTAATATATTCTTAGCCCGTGTATGCCAGCCAACCCTGGGACACAGCCAATTCATTGCACGGGGCCCAACTAAAGTTTCCTTAAGGTTTATTTTAAGTTTTTTTTCACTGCAGACAACCAGTTTTCAGAAAGTAGGTGTATATACAATCCCTTCATTATATCATATTAAACACTAAACTGTGCACTGAGAAAGTAATTAATAAAAGCTTTTTAAAAGGGGGGGAAAGCAATAAAATGTAGTGGGGAAAAAATAAGAGTAGAAAAAAAGCCAAGTTTCCATAAATCCAAAAATTGGGGATACTTCAGCCAGAAGGGAACCTTCAGAATGATTTGTGGCTTCCTCATTCTGATCTTGTCAAGGAGCTTTGATATTAAGGGGAGTGGGTGAAATACCCTTAAACTTCATATAATGGCTCAAGAAAGCATCCGTCCCTTCAGTTGAGGCTGGGGCGGCGGGGAGTGGGGAAGATCATGGGACCTGAAACAGAATGCAGAAAGTGTGGCTGGCATCCTGTGTGCAAGCCAAATCAGTGGCGGCGCAAATATTCACATACCCATAAGAACACCAAGAAAATAAATTCCGTTTTTCTCAGCTCCTATTGGTGGAGACAACTAACCAGAGTTGTACTTCTCTTGTAGCCAGAGTTCAAAGGGACAGGATTGGATCTAACCAATGAGCAAAGGACCACAGTTGGCCAATCCTGGTGCACTCTGCCATCTTGCATGCTGGCACAAGTTACTGATGGCCTGCTTTTCTAATGGATCTAAACATGCTAACTGAGCAGGTTGGACTCCATAGACGAATCTTTTTCTTCTTCAGAGAATTATGAGCTGTCTCATCATCTTAGGAAGATCCCTGGAATCAGGTTATAACCCACTGCTTAAGTAAATCAGTTCAATCATTTTTCTGAGTGCAGCAGAATATAGAAGGGGAGCTTCAGGCTCTGAAGGTGAGAAAATGAAAACTAACCACGTACCACAGAAGAATGCAGGGTGAGGATGGGGAGTGAAGTTGATCTTTCAATGTTGCAGAGCTATCACTACATTACAAAGTACTTCTCATCTACTAGAAATTATACAGATATCGCTATTTACATAAATCTGTGCCAAAAGCAGTGATTTTCTATTACCCTCATTAGTTCTCAAACTCTACCTCTAATTAAATTTTACATTAAAAAAAAAAATGTTCAGCTGTGCTATGTAAAGAAGGTAAATAGTGTTTCAGATTACAAACATATCAGATTTCCTTGATTTGGGAGCCTTATTAAAATAACAAAGACAAATGCAAAGTGCTCCACTTAGGAAGGAAAAATCAATTTCACACATACAGAATGGGAAAAGACTGTCTAGGAAGGAGTACGGCAGAAAGGGATCTAGGGGTTATAGTGGACCACAAGCTAAATATGAGTCAACAGTGTGATGCTGTTGCAAAAAAAGCAAACATGATTCTGGGGTGCATTAACAGGTGTGTTGTGAGCAAGACACGAGAAGTCATTCTTCCACTCTACTCTGCACTGGTTAGGCCTCAGCTGGAGTATTGTGTCCAGTTCTGGGCGCCGCATTTTAAAAAAGATGTGGAGAAATTGGAAAGGGTCCAAAGAAGAGCGACAAGAATGATTAAAGGTCTTGAGAACATGACCTATGAAGGAAGGCTGAAAGAACTGGGTTTGTTTAGTTTGGAAAAGAGAAGACTGAGAGGGGACATGATAGAAGTTTTCAGGTATCTAAAAGGGTGCCATAAGGAGGAGGGAGAGAACTTGTTCACCTTAGCCTCTAAGGATAGAACCAGAAACAATGGGTTTAAACTGCAGCAAGGGAGGTCTAGGTTGGACATTAGGAAAAAGTTCCTAACTGTCAGGGTGGTTAAACACTGGAACAAATTGCCTAGGGAGGTTGTGGAATCTCCGTCTCTGGAGATATTTAAGAGTAGGTTAGATAAATGTCTATTAGGGATGGTCTAGGCAGTATTTGGTCCTGCCATGCGGGCAGGGGACTGGACTCGATGACCTCTCAAGGTCCCTTCCAGTCCTATAATCTATGAATCTATGAATTATCAGTCCCCAGAGAAAAACCCACTTCATTGTTTTCAAATTATAGCTAACCATTTCTATTTTTCAAAAGTTTGGATCCCATTTTGTTTTTCCAAATTACTACCATAAATATTTTAGGTTCCTCTCTGTCCCAGTGAAATTCTGTAAACTTGCCAAAGCAGAAGTGTGAATGTGTTTTCATTTGTTTTTTAAAGAGAAATATATTTAATTTTACAAGGAAAGGATAAAGGTATTGGAATGACATTCAATGATGCCTTGAAGTCCAAGGAAATGGGTCCTGAATAGAACAGATTGATGGAACCATGGAACCATTTTCTGTTGGAAAAGCATAGGGGCTGGAGGAGGAAAAGCAACACAGAACATGTAGGACCTTACATAAGATTTCTGTATAAGGGCAATGACTGCAAAATTTGTTATCACCTCTGTTCAAGGAAATATGCCATGAACATTTTGTAACTAAACAAATTACACGAAGAAAAACCTAGGTTTGCATCAATTATTTCTGTGCCAAACCGGAATAGGACCTGGGAGGGCCCCAAAATCTACCACTGCTTGGAAAGAGGCAACAATATATGTAGAGAAGGAAACTAAAGAAAAACAAACAAAAAATACCACACATCCCTCATCTGATTACCTATCTTTATTGCACTGCAAATTGTTCAAACAGCAGGAAAAGTATCAAATCACAATATTTCATTGTCATGGTACAGCTAGATTTCTGGGGTGGATAAGTCAAAATAATGCTGTGGGAGCAGAATTGACAACTCCCCACTTTCTAGCTTCCTCAACTCAGTTATAAGACTACCTGAAGACAGAATACAACACATTCCTGAAAATGCCATGTTTCAGATACATTTTTAACATCTCCATGGATCACATTTTGTTCTAAATGTACAGTATCATGCAACATGCTGCTGACAGCAGGGAAGATCTTGTCAATCACAATCCCATTTAGGACAACCAGCAAGCAAAATGTATAGCACTACTCATCCAGCACGAATGTGTCACAGATGAAGCCTTTGTGCAGTTGTTAATCTAGACTGGGGATAAAAGGTGAAAAAGAACAAGTGAACAGAGATTCCAGTTTGTCAGTGCCTAACAATAAAGCAAGATGTTTCATTTTAGCTGATCAAATCTTACAGCTTGGGGGTAGAGGGGATGAAATGCAAATTGAATACTATTTTTAAAAGGGAAAGGGATTGGGGGAAATGAGGTAATAAATAGGCCAGCAATGGTCACAATATTTTTGAAACAATATATACATTTATTTGAAGGATATATGCATCCGAAGAAGTGGGCTGCAGTCCACGAAAGCTTATGCTCTAATAAATCTGTTAGTCTCTAAGGTGCCACAAGTACTCCTGTTCTACTTATTTGAAGGATTGTTTAAAGGTAGAAAGAGATTTGTTAGAGGCCAGCAGTGATTTCCACACCCAAACACCCATCTGCCAACTTACAGCCCGTTGTACATTTGAAAAGTTGCTAATTGGTGTCAACAACAGGTGCTGCTGAACCAGTGATTAACTGATTTAGCCCTAAGTTCAGAACCAGTTCTGAACATGAGCTTTCCAGGTCTAAACACCATTTTTTGGTTTCAGTCATAGCTCTTATTTATCTAGATATGTCAGACACTACATAAATATCCGAGTACCTCATAATCTTAAATGTATTCATCTTCACCACACCTCTGCAAGGTAGCAAGAGGTATTATCCCCATTTTATAGTTAGGGAACTGCTGCACAGGGAACCAGCGTGCCCAAGGTCACAAAGGAAGTCTGTGGCAAAGCAGTGAATCAAATTTAGGTCTCCCAAGTCCCAGTATAGCACCCTAACCATTGGACTATCTCTTCACCTCTGCATAAAATCCTTGTACACTATAGCAGACCCCATTCTTCTATGCTCTTTCTTTTTCCACATGAACTCCAGATGTTTCAACTCACACAAATGATCTTTAAACTACAACACCCTCAAGGCCCAAGAGACAACTAGACCGCAGTGAGAAGCTAAGGAATTTAAAGCCCATTCTAATGTATAACAGCTGTCAGTGAGTTTATCAAATTCCTAATTGCAAGGGGAATTGTTTCATATTTCTTTTTACTAGTCAAGTTTGTTAAAAAGGTTACATTTTTGTAGTGCAGCTAGTTAAACTCAGCCTAGACTCTAAAAGCACTTACTGTGATCTTTCTGCATCTATATAACCAGAGAGACAAAGGAGCGGAGGCAATTTATTTTATTGGATCAACTTCTGTTGTGTTGTTTTTTTTAATTTGATACACACTTTTTTTGTTTTTAGATAAAATACAAACATATAACACAACCAAAACATATATAAACACATACACAATATGTGTACCACTATATACCTTGCAAAATTCAATTTTCATTATTTGTAAAACCTGGAAAAACAAACAAACAAAAAATCTGCAGCCACAGAGGTCATGCAGGGAATCAATTGTTGAAGTGACTCAATAGATAAATAAGTGAGAACATAACCTATGAATATCAGGATACTAAACTGCAAAAGTATGCAATAGTTTCATGTGTGATCAGACATACTAATATTTTTTCCAAGCATTTCTATTAGATAGTCATTTTTTCCATTAAGGTAATAGTACAGAGCTCACTAAGACAGTCTGTGTATGAAGAATTGCAGATTTCCATTTTCTCAAAATAACTCTTTGGCCACTAAAATAGTTACTGCAATCCATTTCTTCATGTTAACTGTTAATACCAACTCATCCAGTACCCCTAAAATACAGAAGCATGGAGAAGGAAAAATAGCAACACTTCAAGCTTTTGAGAGAGCACTAAATATGGTATTCCAGAACATACACATTTTTTGACAGGTATAGAGAATGTGTGAAAGGTTGGCATGGGGCTGTTTGCATTTCCAACATTCACTGTGTGTTGCTAATCTAGCCTTAAACAAATGTCCTGGAGTCCAGTAATAGTTAATATCATGTTCTGGAAGAATTGCAAGGATAAAGAACTTGAAGAATCTTTCACACTAAGCCAGATATCCTCCAAGTTTTCTGTTGTGATAGCAAGGTGAAGTAATTTTCCCCATTTTTCTTTGAGACTGAGATTTTGAGGGTAATGCAAAGCATTAAGCCATCTATAATATTTCTTAACAAGTTCTTTTAGAGGTGAGACCAATTTGTCCCCTCTCCTTGCATGAATCCTTGAGCATAGCTGCTGAAAGACGGAACTGACACATAGCAGTAGTTGATATTTTTTGCACATGTAATTGGAGTCCAGTCTATCATCTTGTATTATATATTTATTTTTTTGTTAATCTTTTTTCTATCCAAATTATCTTAAGTGTAGGGCTGGTTTTGATCCTAAGGCATGGGTTATCCCATAGTGATTCAAGAAGAGAATTAGTAAGAGTGAATGCTGTAATCATCTTAATGCATTGTAGTATGCCCCATGTAGATACAAAGATTGGATTTTTTCCTTAATGGTATTGGTAGCATCTTAAGGTATATAAAAGAAGAGGGGGAACCAAATGGCATATCTAACCTTTTTTTTATCTCAAAACAGGCTGGTGTACACAGTTACTGGAGGGGAACCACGTTACTATAGGATGCATTTGGAATGCTAGATAATATAGACACAAATTAGGCAACCCCACATCTCCATCCGAAGAAGTGGGCTGTAGTCCACGAAAGCTTATGCTCTAATAAATTTGTTAGTCTCTAAGGTGCCACAAGTACTCTGTTCTTTTTCCCATATCTCTAGTTGCCCAGGATTTTTTAAGGTCCTTCTGTGACAAGCAAAGTTGTTTTTTATCCCATATAAATTGCATAACCCTATTTATTTGAGCAAAGAGAAAGGGAGAGACTTTGAAAGACAAGAGGCACTTTTGCTGGTAAGATTAAGAGAGACAAGCTTTTGACAAAAGCTTGTCTCTCTCACCACCAGTAGTTGGTCCAATAAAAGATATTGCCATGCCCACCATGTCTTTCTAATATATAGTCCATATTTATCAAAACAATTTTGGGAAGATTAGGACAAATTTTAACACCCAAATAATTTATTTCCTTGCATATTTGAACAGGAAAATTCTGAAACTAAGAAGGATCTGGTTGAATATATTCATTGCTCGTGATTTATTCCAGTTAATGCAAAAAACAGAGATCTTTCCAAAAACATCAGTTGCATTCAATAATGATGGGATTGATGAGAATGGATTCTTCAATTGTACAAAAATGTCATCAGAATATAAAATAATTTTGTATTCTTTCCTGTTTATAGTTACACCTTCAGGGGCTGAGTGCTGACGTATGTACATTGCCAGTGGTTCAACAACGACATTAAAAAGGAAAGGTGAGAGGGGACAGCCCTCTTGTTGAAATGTGGGAGAAATAATTCCATTAGCTGACACTGAAGCGAAGGGAGATTGTATAATGCACCTGACCCAGTTATTGGTCCAAATCTGAATTTTTTTTAGGACAGCCATTAGATAAGGCCATTCAAGCCTATCAAAGGCTTTCTCTGGGTCTTCAGAACATCTGACATCTGAGCTTGCTGGACCAAGTGAGAGATTTTTCTCATATTATCAGCAGCCAATCTTCCTTTAATGAAACCAATCTGATCTGTTGGTGTATAATTGTTGGGATGATGGCATTCAGTTGTGTCACCATAACGTTTGCAATTATTTTGAATCTGTGTTCAATAGAAATATGGGATAGAAGTCGCCACAGTTGCAACCATCTTTGTTCTTCTTTAATAATAAAGTAATTAAAGCAGTTCTCATGTCATGAGAAATAGTTCATTTTTGGAATGTTTCAGTGAACACCTTTGAAAGAATAAAAGATAGTTGATTACAAAATGTTTTGTAGAAATCTGCTGGAAAGCCATCCATCCCGGGAGCCTGGCTGGAATTCATATTTTTTTTAATTGACTGTTTTATCTCGTGTTGTGCTAGCTTTGTCCATAAACAACACTTATTCTGAAGATAGGGTAATAAAGGTAGGCCTTCAACGAAATGATCAAATTTATTAGTCAAATTGGTTGTCTGATTTATATGAAGCTTGATAGAACTGCTTATTTATATTTATTGGTTCAAGGATGGCATTCCTGTCTTCATGTAATAAGAAGGAAATGTTGGCTAGTTCCATGTTAAGTCTTCTGGCAAGTAGTTTACTTGCGTTATCTCCCATTCATAATATCTTTGATTGCCCCTGTTGAGTGTAAATTGGACTTGGCTGGATAAGCATTCATTATATTTATATTTTGTGTTGATTAGAGAATGTAGGAGGTTTTCATTATTTGGGTCAGTCTTATGCTTTCTCTGCAACTCATCTATTTCCTTATCCAGAGATTCTAGTAACTTGAGTCTCTTTCTTTCTTCTTTAGGGAGGCATATTTTATACATTCACCCTTTACAGTAACTTTCATAGCTTCCCACAAGATAGTATCTGAGGTAACTCAGTGCTTATTTTCTTGTATGAAGTTAGAGATGACTGAAACAACTGTGGAACAAAACTTTGCATCTTTTAATAGCAGAGTGTTCAGCTTCCACCTGGAAGACTTTGTTGTACTTAAAGTACTGCACAGGATCTTTTCAGGGGGAATAAGGCAGAACGCCACATTTATTAGTGATACATGTATTCATTAACACTGTATTATATGCATATAATATATTACACTTACACTCACACACACACACAAACACACTCCGTCTTGTTGTTACCAATTAGTTGCTCCCCTTAACTGCACTGGCCAGGTGAGTTAGATGGGGGAGGGGGTGGAGCCGGGCTTCTGCCGATCCGGATCGATGCTCCCATGTTGACAAGACGAGACCCGGGGTCCTCTGCAAGACACCTCACTTTTATAGCAGCTTTCCTCTTATGCAAATCTATACCAGATTCAAACTCTGTGTCTGTGTTTATTGGTCCTTTGTGCTGCTTTTTTTTGAGTGTTGCCCCAATGCTGCAAAGAGGGTGTTTCCAAAAGAAGGTGCTTGCTTCTAACCCCCGAGGCCGTCAGTATGTCTGCTTGTTTTTAATGAGCCCACTTGACACGTTTTATTGTCCTTGGGTTTGGCTCCCAGCCCCTCTCCAACAGTTGAGGCTGTCTGGAGGTGCTGCCTTCCATGCCTTGCTCATCCACACCTCATTCATTCAACAGGGCAATTGATTAAGAGTGGGGGGGAGAGCTCTTGTTCTACTGCTAGCAAAAAGAAATTTTTCTTCTATTTTATTCTATCCTTAGGGGCTATAACATTATACCAAGGGCAATGCAAAGTTTCTAAATGAGGCTCTGATACAAAGTCCCATGAAAACAGAGGTCACACGTGGGTAGACCCACCACAAGGTTATATGAAGAGGCACAATGTAAAGTCATATGAAAATTATCAGAGATTTATCTACATTGTCCCCCTTTTGACCTCTCAAGAACAATTCTTGAGTGGTCACCATATAAATCTTTTGTATTTGTTGCAAACAAACCAAACAATTATAACCAGGTGAATATAACTAAAACCATTACAATTGACTAAACGCCAGATATAACATAAACACAAATGCAAACAATTATAATTATAATAATTGGAAATACAACAAGACCATTACCATTCCAATAATTGGGTACATTGACAAACAAAATGAGGCCCAAGTTTGATGCTGCAATAGCCATCAAACAATAAAAGTCACTGAGGTCAGGACCTTTTTAAGCACACACAACAAATAAAATTTTGTAGGAGTACCACAGTTGTTATGCAAGGTTAAGCTGATTTGGACTTAAACTAACATTCAGTTGCTAAAATGTTGTAGAATTCCTTATTTTTAACAGTTGTTCTCAGAGGTTTTTGGGGACCTGAAAGATGGGGCCATACAACCATGGGCCAAGGTCCTACAGGTCATGGGGGCCCAAGAACCACCCCTCAGGGCCTGGGGAAACAGAACCAGAGTGCATAGAGAAAAGTGTGGAATCAATAATAACACAAGCAAATGTAACCAACAATACAAATGTATTAATAACAAAAATTAACAACAAAATGATTACTAGAGAACCTAACAACAAATAAACCTGATGCATTGGGGACCAAAGTCCTTTGGACACAAGGGGTGATTGACAAGTTGGATGGAGATGGGGGAAGTAGAGAGAGGAAAAGACATTTGCCCTGTCTAGTGTAGTATCCCCTCTCTCTCTGGACCCAACGCCAGCACAGGACACCACCAGAGACAGACACAGAACATGCAACACAGAACACTGAACACAGACTTTGTCATGACACTGTAACCATGGTATTTTATAACTCTTCAGCTGGCACCAGCTCTCCCGATGTTCCGGGTCAGAGCCTGAAAGACAGAAGCTTGGAAACAAACTAGCACAGTGCTTTAACCATGGCAGAACCTGCTTGGTCTCTGCCACAGTGTGTTTGGTACTTGGGGCCGCACAAACGCCAATCAAGTGGTGCACTTCCTGTGAGTGTAAATCCTCCCGCTCTCTCAGCAAAAGGGCGTTAACACTCCATCTAGAAAAAAAATTCTGCCCTAAAACCCCCAGCCACTTTGCCATGGCCTGGAGATCTGAGGCAGAAGCAGGCACCGCCGTCAACTGTCTCAATGGCACCTTGGCGCTGGGAGGAGGAATTCACCCAAATATCCCCCTTCCCAATCTCCAGAGGGGGCCCAAAGGTCTGCCCCCTTCTGGGGCCCCAAATGTTTCTTCTCCTGATGCCACTGCTGCTGTAAGATTCGAGAGCGCTGCCTCAACTCTCTGCACCCAACCTGTTTTCCAGTTTCTCTATCTGTTGCTTGCCTGGGCCCGATCCTGCTTTTTCCAATAAACAGTTTCTTTCCATGGGCACAAGCCTTGTTTCACTACCAATTTAGCAAGGAGGGTGGGCTTTCCAACTAGCCCCCACCCTTCCTGGTCCCATTCCTTAAACATTTTCTTTAAAATTGTGAAATTACCACAATATTACTTACAAAAAACAAAACAAAACAAAGAAACAAACAAACAAACATAAACCACACTACACTGCCCAAACTCCTATATCCTTCAGAGTTTGGTTTAACAGAACAAGATTTGCATCTTATGTTTTTAACCCACTCTGGGCCAGAGGGAGAGACGCTAAGCTTCCCTCTGTATTGCTCGGTCTGCTACCACCGAGGGTTTATACACCAATTATACAAATCCTTCCCCGGATCAGAGTGAGAAACACTAAGTTCTCCTCTTTAGCTCAGTCTTGCTACGGCTGAGGGTGTATGTACCTCTCTAACACAATTTAAACCTAAACTCCTATATCCTTCAGAGTTTGGTTAATTAACTGAAAGTTTACGCTCTTTTTCCTATAGTGCCAGGCTTGCTAAAGCTGGCGGTGTGCACACCAGTTTTATAATAACTGTGGGTTCTATGCTTGCTCTCCCTTTCGCATTCTCCACCAAAATGTTGTACTTAAAGTACTGCACAGGATCTTTTCAGGGGGAATAAGGCAGAACGCCACATTTATTAGTGATACATGTATTCATTAACACTGTATTATATGCATATAATATATTACACTTACACTCACACACACACACAAACACACTCCGTCTTGTTGTTACCAATTAGTTGCTCCCCTTAACTGCACTGGCCAGGTGAGTTAGATGGGGGAGGGGGTGGAGCCGGGCTTCTGCCGATCCGGATCGATGCTCCCATGTTGACAAGACGAGACCCGGGGTCCTCTGCAAGACACCTCACTTTTATAGCAGCTTTCCTCTTATGCAAATCTATACCAGATTCAAACTCTGTGTCTTTGTTTATTGGTCCTTTGTGCTGCTTTTTTTTGAGTGTTGCCCCAATGCTGCAAAGAGGGTGTTTCCAAAAGAAGGTGCTTGCTTCTAACCCCCGAGGCCGTCAGTATGTCTGCTTGTTTTTAATGAGCCCACTTGACACGTTTTATTGTCCTTGGGTTTGGCTCCCAGCCCCTCTCCAACAGTTGAGGCTGTCTGGAGGTGCTGCCTTCCATGCCTTGCTCATCCACACCTCATTCATTCAACAGGGCAATTGATTAAGAGTGGGGGGAGAGCTCTTGTTCTACTGCTAGCAAAAAGAAATTTTTCTTCTATTTTATTCTATCCTTAGGGGCTATAACATTATACCAAGGGCAATGCAAAGTTTCTAAATGAGGCTCTGATACAAAGTCCCATGAAAACAGAGGTCACACGTGGGTAGACCCACCACAAGGTTATATGAAGAGGCACAATGTAAAGTCATATGAAAATTATCAGAGATTTATCTACATTGTACAACTTTGCATTGCCCTTGGTATAATGTTATAGCCCCTAAGGATAGAATAAAATAGAAGAAAATTTCTTTTTGCTAGCAGTAGAACAAGAGCTCTCCCCCCCACTCTTAATCAATTGCCCTGTTGAATGAATGAGGTGTGGATGAGCAAGGCATGGAAGGCAGCACCTCCAGACAGCCTCAACTGTTGGAGAGGGGCTGGGAGCCAAACCCAAGGACAATAAAACGTGTCAAGTGGGCTCATTAAAAACAAGCAGACATACTGACGGCCTCGGGGGTTAGAAGCAAGCACCTTCTTTTGGAAACACCCTCTTTGCAGCATTGGGGCAACACTCAAAAAAAAGCAGCACAAAGGACCAATAAACACAGACACAGAGTTTGAATCTGGTATAGATTTGCATAAGAGGAAAGCTGCTATAAAAGTGAGGTGTCTTGCAGAGGACCCCGGGTCTCGTCTTGTCAACATGGGAGTATCGATCCGGATCGGCAGAAGCCCGGCTCCACTCCCTCCCCCATCTAACTCACCTGGCCAGTGCAGTTAAGGGGAGCAACTAATTGGTAACAACAAGACGGAGTGTGTTTGTGTGTGTGTGTGAGTGTAAGTGTAATATATTATATGCATATAATACAGTGTTAATGAATACATGTATCACTAATAAATGTGGCGTTCTGCCTTATTCCCCCTGAAAAGATCCTCTGCAGTACTTTAAGTACAACAACTTCAATGATGTGTAACCTGCATCTATGTTAATCATAATTGGCGCATGATATGAAATTAATATATCATCAGGAGCTGCTTCTGGGCACGCTGGAATCAATTCTGAAGACACACAAAAAAAGTCAATTCTGGAGTAAGATGAATAGTCATGCTCCTTAGGGTGTCTCGATCGCCGTATCCCTTTTAAAATTAAGTTCATTCATTAATCATGAGGGTTGGCCTATTGTGTTTTGAGAACTCAGTATCATGCAATTGGAATACTATGCTAGTTAGACACCTGGATAAATCCAATCACCTCCCAATATTAGAGGAATGTCTTTTTTTTATTAGAAAGAATGTATGCAATGTCTTTGAAAAAATCAGAATTACCTTCACTTTGATTATACATGCTTCCTAGAATTAACTCTTGATTTGAAACAGCCTTCAAGACGAACGTATCTTCCTTCAGGATCAGACCAAGACTATATGCATTGAAAATTTATACTTTAATGAATTAAGATGGATACGCCTCTGCTCTTAGAATTCAATGAGGAATGAAACTCAACACCCACCCACATCTTCTTGATTCTACTGACATCTATTTGTGCTAGATGAGTTTCCTGCAATAAAGCAACTTTTTTTGATCTGAGGTGTCTCAGGATTTTAATTCTTTTGGAAGATTGATTAAGTCCCCTCACATTCCAGGAGCACACACTAAGAACATTCATGGCACAATTTTAAAAAGATATATTAAGGTATATAACCTTAAGATACATATTTCCTCATTGATATTTAAAATCACATCTGTAGGATATGGTCTGTATTTATAAATATTAGATACTGGTTAGTTTTGAATGATTTTATGCCTTTAATTGAGCATCTATGAGTGTCAGGTATTCAAAAAGATCTGTAATTAGATTTCATATGTCTTCCAAAATATATTTGCAACAGAACACACACAAAAATTAACAGACTTAAAACAAGCCAGTGTGGGCATGTTCAGATCCTTAATGGCTTCATTTCCATTTGCTCCTCCTCTCCCTATATTATCGAATAATAGTCTAAACATCTCTAAATACAAATATATTTGAAGTCAAATATTACCTTGTAAATACCATTCGGTATTCTAGAAGATGTATAATGTATTCCTACGTACGGAAGATTTTATGTACATTTGCTAATATGTATATGCAAATACATACAGACTCATCACACATAAGTTTACAATTGATTTGTTAAATCAAATATAAATTAGTAAAAAATCTTAATATGAAAAATTCAATATAAAAATCATATTCATAATATTTCAAATGTCCTGCACAAATTGAATAAAAACGAGTGCAATTTAAGGTTTAGGTTACAGTCTACAAATCAGAAATGTTGACTGTTCCATATGACCTGTGGCCACCAAAACACAATCTATCAGAGATAGAGCTAGTGAAGAGACTGTCTATCCATGCAAATTGTGATGGTTAGTGCAGCTAATACATCAGTCAGTAGATGGTGCTATAAACCCCAGCTTGGTTTTAAACTGTTACTCTATGCATTGCAGTACTATACAGTTGTTGTTGTTATTGTATTGCTCACTTCCAAAGGAGATCAACAGAAGAGTTCAATCTATCTGATTATCTGCTAGGAGCTGGAAGATTATATAAGTGAATAATACCATATCTACAAGGATGCGTAGAAAAAACTGATTTTTAAACTTGTTGAGGTATGCTTTTCATGATGAAAAAAACCATACTGCTATTTTTGGTCAAATCTTATCTGTCTCTGAAATGTTTGCCAAGCTTCAGAGAGGGTTTTGCAAAATCTTGTGGTGCCTGCTAAATTTATAGTGAAAGTGGATGGGTACTTGATGCTGTATCTGACATTGGTCCCCTCAGGATTTGCTTTATGCCACTGAATGCAGCCTTCTTTTTGTTAAGCTCAGCTGAGAAGTCAGAAAAAAGAAATTTTGTGGACTTTGTAGGTCAGGATTTCAGCTTTTCTGGTAGCATTCATTAACATTATTTTATCATTAAACTTCAGCAGCTTGAAGACAGGTCTGGGCTTGCCAGACTGCTGCCTTCTAGTACCAGGCATTCAATGAGCCCTTTCAATATCTAATGGGGGCAGCTGGGGGTCCAATTTAAGTACATCAGGGAGCAGCTTCTGAAGAAAGCTGGTAATATCCTTCCTCTCTAGACCCTCAACAATACCCAAGAGGCAAAAGTTGTTTCTTCGAGATTTGTTTTCTAGGTCATCCTGTTTTTCTTCCAGTTGGTGTAGTCTAAGAATTAAGGAGGCAGTTTCTTCTTTAATTTCCCTGATTTCAATTGCAGTCTTTGGTAGCTCATTTTCCAAGTGAGCTATTCAGGATGCTATGTCACATACATCTTTAGGCCTTGGCTATACTCGGGACTTCACAGCGCTGCCGTGGCAGCGCAAGTGTAGTCGCGCCGCCAGCGCTCTCTCGCAGCGCTGTATGTACTCCACCTCTCCGAGGGGAACAGCGTGCAGCTCTGCAAGCGAGCGTGCAGCGCTGCAGGCTCTGATTACACCGCCAGTGTAGCCAAGGCCTTAGAGAGGACACAAATATCTTTTGAGATAGAATTCCTCACAGATCAACTGGATTCATTCAATGCTGTGATATCCTGGTCTAGATTCTGCTGTGGCGTCCTTCAGCTGCTTAGGTGATTCAGGCTTAGGTCTTTTGTTGTCCACCATTTTTTTCACTGAAATCCATAGTCAATAGTTTGAAGTTTATCCAGGGGAATAATTTAAACTTTTATGACAGAAATTTATTGCCAAGTTTCTAGGAAAGTAATTATTAGAGTTGAATTGATATGTGGGGAGTGAAGAGGTCCAGGATTAGGAAACAAGCTTCTTCAGCTCTGTGTAGCTTAAAAGTTTGTCTCTTTCACCAATAGAAGTTGGTCCAATAAAAGATTATCTCATCCACCTTGTGTCTCTAATATTCTGGGACCAATGCAACAACACAACACTGCAAACATCTATATAACTAGGGCCCTACCAAATCCACGGCCATGAAAAATCGCATCACAGACCATGAAATCTGGTCTCCCCCCATGAAATCTGGACTTTTGTATGCTTTTACCCTATACCAATCAGATTTCATGGAGGAGACCGGTGTTTCTCCTGACTCAAAAGGGAGTTGCAGGGGGGTCACAAGGTTATTGGGGGGGTGGGGGGAGGGTCACGGTATGCCATCTAGCTCTGAAGGCAGTGCCCCACCAAGAGCAGCACAGAAGTAAGAGTGGCACCCTTACTTCTGCGCTGCTGACTTTGGAGCTGGGTGGCTGGACAATGGCTGCTGCTGACTGAGGGCCCCACTCCGCAGGTAGCAGCGCAGAAGTAAGGGTGGTGATACCATACCATACCATCCTTACTTATTCACTGTTGCTGGCAGCAGGTCTGCCTTCAGAGCTGGGCTCCTGACCAGCAACTGCAGCTCTCCAGATGCCCAGCTCTGAAGGTAGTGCCGTCGCCAGCTGCAGCACAGAAGTAAGGACAGCAATACTGCACCCCTCCTACAAAAACCTTGCTACCCCGCTGTGACACATGGTCAGAAAGTGTTGAACATCCTGCAAAATAAATTACTCAAATTCAACCCCTAAAGACGTGGGGAGAAAATGTTTGTGGTTTTGTGTATTTACGTATATATGGGTAATGGTCAACAATGTAATCAACAGTCCCTGTCTATGCTGTATTCTGATAATTCAGAGATCAAAAGAACATCCTAGCATTTAAATTAATTGTAAACACAGGATCTCTCTGTATCAGGGTGGATAAAAAAATCAATGATTTTTTTTTTAATAAAAAAATTGATTTTTTAAATTTAAATAGGATTTTTTTTGATAAAATGCTTTTTGAGGAAAAAAACCTTTCTAGAGATAGTTTTAATTAAGATACATTATAGCTCAAAGATATCTCATCATGGAATAGGGATTATAAATTCTATAGTATGAGAGAATATATTCATGTAATGTTTAAGAAAAGTTTTGTAAATGAGTTCCAATAGTTCATGGATTAGGGACTCAATTTTATGGGGTTCCAGGGGCTTCTGTATAGATTATTTAGCTTAATCTTTCTATCTACCCAGTGGGACTCAATGCTAAGTCTAGAAGATACCATCAGAGATTCTTAGTTTTGCTGTTCTCAAACTGTGGATACGTGTCTCCAGAGATAACATGCTTGTTAACAGCAAAAATGTTTTTAAATAAATAAATAAATATATAGGGGTGAGAAATAACAGACCTTAACCCTATTGTCCCTCTGCAAATTTGTGTACACAGAGTCAGTCCCTTATCTCTCTCTAAAAGTGCAAAGTTTCAAAAAGTTCAATGAATAGAAGATTGTTGGGGGCGGAATAGATCTGGACAAGGAGAAGAAGTCTTGAGATAAATGTGAGAAGGGAGGGACAGGCAGTAGGGTTACCATATTTCAACAAGCAAAAAAGAGGACGGGAGGAGCCCCGACCTAGCCCCGCCCCTGCCCCTCCCACTTCCCGCCCCCCCAGAACCCCCAACCCTCCCCCCGTTCCTTGTCCCCTGACTGCCCCCTCCTGGGACCCCTGCCCCTAACTGCCCCCCGGGACTCCACTCCCTATCTAAGCCTCCTTGCCTCTTGTCCCCTGACTGCCCCAACCCTTATCCACACCCCCACCCCCAGACAGACCCCTGGGACTCCCACGCCCCATCCAACCACTCCCCACCCCCTGACAGCCCCCCCCAGAACTCCCAACCCATCTAAACCCCTCTGCTCCCTGTCCCCTGACTGCTCCGATCCCTCTCCACACTCCTGCCCCCTGACAGCCCCCCCAGAACTCCCAACCCATCTAAACCCCTCTGCTCCCTGTCCCGACTGCTCCGATCCCTCTCCCCACTCCTGCCCCCTGACAGCTCCCCCCCAGAACTCCCAGCCCCCTACCCCCCGCTCCTTGTCCCCTGACTGCCCCCTCCTGGGACCCCTGCTCCTAACTGCCCTCCAGAACCCCACCCCCTACCTAAGACTCCCTGTTCCTTGTCCCCTAACTGCCCCCTCCTAAGACCCCCCCCCAACTGCCCCCCAGGACCCTACCCCCTATCTGTACCCTGACTGCCCAAAACTTTCTCCACTCCCCTCCAAAAGCCCCCCCCCGTTTCTTGACTGCCCCCTCCAGAACCTCCCTGTCCCTTCTCCTGCCCCCCCTTACCCTGCTGCTCAGAACAGGGTGTTGGGCTCTGTGCCAGCCGGACACATGGCTGAGCTCCCCTGCACAACACAAAACCCGGTCCCTGGCCCTGCACAGGGTTGCCGGAGCGGGCTGCAGGAGGAGGAGCTGCCGGCCGGCTCAGAATGCAGGGAGGGGGGGGTGGGAGGAGGAAGCTGCTCCGGAGTCCAGCCCGGGACTTTCCTGCAGCCCTCCCAGCCGCTCGCTCTGCCGGGGGAGGGGGAAATCCCGGACATTGTGAGTGCTTTACAAATTCCCCCCGGACGCTATTTTTAGCACACAAAAGGAGGACATGTCCGGGTAAATCCGGACGAATGGTAACCCTACAGGCAGTAGAAACAAAAGTGAAACTGTTTGAGCAGCAAGTCTTGAGGTCTTTCTGAGTCTAGCCTTCATTGATTTGAGATCTACCATACCATTCTCTCACTAGAAGGGAAAACCTATAATGGCAGCAGGCCATAAAAAAAAGAGACCCAGTTTGGGTCTCATCTATCTCTGAGTTGTGAAGAATATGTATTAAGGTTAAAACAACCAACAAGAATGCACTTTTATGTAGAAATCCATGATTAAATTGAGCCTTCTTCAAAACCACCCTGCTCTATATTCATCTCTCTTTGAAATGTATATCAAATCATCAGTGAATGGTGGAGGAACAGGTAGTTGTCTCATGTCTTATATTAATTCGTATAGCTAAGTATCGGTGATGGACCCACTTCAAATACGCCCTGCTTACCTATTTGTTCCAAGAGAGACTTCAACTGGTCAAGGAAGACCTGAAATTGTATAAAAGATCCTTGGGGCCTGATCCTTTTTATCTCAGATCTGACTGAGGTTTCATGCAGGGGAAGCCTAAGCCACAAGGACTGAGATTACAGTTCTGACTGGACCACCTGAAATATAAACATTGTACTAGAACCTATGGACTATTTCTGAAAGAACTCTTTGCAACTACAAAGCTCACCATCTCTGCTATGAATCTGAACCTCAAGAATTGAACTCACGTCTGTATGTATACTGATCTTTTAACCATACTCTCTCTCTCTCTCTCTTGTTTTTTAATAAATTTTAGTTTAGTTAATAAGAATCGGCTGTATACATGTATTTGGATAAGATCTGGAAGATTCATTAACCTGGGACGTAATGTGTCTGATCCTTTGGGATTGGTAGAACCTTTTCTTTTATATGATGAAATAAGATTTTCAGAAATCTTATTTCATCATATAAATTTTATATGATGAAATGATAAAATTTATCATATTTGACTTGGGTATTTGGATGGAGGCCTGAGGCTGGGTTACTTCAAGGGAACTGTGGTGTTGGCTTCTGGGCAACCAGTGAGGTAACAAAGAAGCTGTTTTATGCTGTCTTGGTAAATCTAAGTATTTAAAATATCCACCAGCTTTGGGGAAGCAAGACGAAGACCTAGGACAGAGTACGCCCGTTACTCAATGAGGGGGAAAGACAGTAACAGAAAATGTGAAAATGGCAGAGGTGCTAAATGACTTCTTTGTTTCAGTTTTCACCATGAAGGTTGGTGGCAATTGGACGTCTAACATAGCAAATGCCAGTGAAAATGAGGTAGGATCAGAGTCTAAAACAGGGAAAGAACAAAAATGACTTAGGGCTTGGCTACACTTGTGCTTTACAGCGCTGCAACTTTCTCGCTCAGGGGTGTGAAAGAACACCCCCCTGAGCGCAGCAAGTTACAGCGCTGTAAAGCGCCAGTGTAAACAGTGCCCCAGCGCTGGGAGCCGGGCTCCCAGCTCTGTAAGCTAATCCACTTGTGGAGGTGGAGTACCTGCAGCGCTGGAAGAGCTCTCTCCAAGCGCTGGCGTGTGACCACACTCAGACTTCAAAGTGCTGCTGCAGGGGCACCCCCGCGGCAGCACTTTGAAGTTTTGAGTGTAGCCATGGCCTTAGACAAATTAGATGTCTTCAAATCAGGAGGACCTGATGAAATGCATCCTAGAATACTCAAGAGGCTGACTGAGGAGATATCTGAGCTATTAGCAATTATCTTTGAAAAGTCCTGGAAGACAGGAGACATTCCAGAAGACTGGAAAAGGGCAAATATAGTGCCCATCTATAAAAAGGGAAATAAGGAGAACCCGGGAAATTACAGACCAATCAGTTTAACTTCTGTACCCGGAAAGATAATGGAGCAAATAATTAAGCAATTTGCAAACACCTAGAAGATAATAAGGTGATAAACAACAGTCAGCATGGATTTGTCAAGAACAAATTGTGTCAAACCAACCTGATAGCTTTCTTTGACAGGGTAACAAGCCTTGTGGATGGGGGGAAGCGGCAGATGTGGTATATCTTGACTTTAGTAAGGCTTTTGATACTGCATCCAATGATCGTCTCATAAACAAAGTAGGGCAATACAACCTAGATGGAGCTACTACAAGGTGGGTGCACAACTGGTTGGAAAATCATTCCCAGAGAGTAGTTATCAGTGGTTCACAGTCATGCTGGAAGGGCATAACAAATGAGGTCCCACAGGGATGGGTTCTGGGTCTGGTTCTGTTCAATATTTTCATCAATGATTTAGATAATGGCATAGAGAGTACACTTATAAAGTTTGCGGACAATACCAAGCTGGGAGGGGTTGCACATGCTTTGGAGGATAGGATTAAAATTCAAAATGATCTGGACAAACTGGAGAAACGGTCTGAAGTAAATAAGATGAAATTCAATAAGGACAAATGTAAAATACTCCACTTAGGAAGGAACAATCAGTTGCACACATACAAAAGGGGAAATGACTGCCTAGGAGGGAGTACTGCAGAAACGGATCTGGGGTCATAGTGGATCACAAGCTAAATATGAGTGAACAGTGTAATGCTGTTGCAAAAAAAGCAAACATCATTCTGGGATGCATTAGCAGGAGTATTGTAAGCAAGACACAAGAAGTAATTCTTCCGCTCTACTCCGCGCAGATTAGGCCTCAACTGGAGTATTGTGTCCAGTTCTGGGCGCCACATTTCAGGAAAGATGTGGACAAATTGGAGAAAGTCAAGAGAAGAGCAACAAAAATTATTAAAGGTCTAGAAAACATGACCTATGATGGAAGATTGAAAAAGTTGGGTTTGCTTAGTCTGGAGAAGACAAGACGGAGACGGGACATGATAACAGTTTTCAAGTACATAAAAGGCTGTTACAAGGAGGGAGAAAAATTGTTCTTCTTAACCTCTGAGGATTGGACAAGAAGCAATGGGCTTAAATTGCAGCAAGGCGGTTTAGGTTGGACATTAGGAAAAACTTCCCAACTGTCAGAGTGGTTAAGCACTGGAATAAATTGCCTAGGGAGGTTGTGGAATCTCCATCATTGGGAATTTTTAAGAGCAGGTTGGACATATACCTGTCAGGGATGGCCTAGATAATACTTAGTCCTGCCTTGATTGCAAAGGACTGGACTAGAGGACTTCTCGAGGTCCCTTCCAGTTCTATGATTTCTACGATTATCTACCCCGTTCTTTGCAGTTTGCCCTAATTGAGTGACCTCAGCTGGCCCCCACTCAGACCCCGGTCAACCCCCCTCCCCCCCCAACTCCTTTATGGGTCAGGACCCTTAAAATTGCACCACCATTACATTTCAGATTTAAAAAGCTGAAATCATGAAATTTATATTTTTTAAAATCCTATGACTGTGAAATTGACCAAAATGGACTGTGAATTTGGTAGTACTCTCTATATAACCAGGAATAAAGATATTATAGTCTTTATTATGGCTTACAGTTCTGTTGATGCATGAAAAGAAACTGGCTCACTCTTTCATTAGATTCATGAGCTTGTGCACTGATACATACAAATTGATGGCCAGGCCACTATTAGGGATAACCCAAATATCCAAGTCTTTCAGCCTAAATCCAAAGATGAGAACAGGCACATGAACAGCTCTACTCACCACCAGAATTTGTGTTAGGCCTTTGGGGCACTAGAAATGGCCAACTGCTCAAATAAATTAGTGTCCATTGTTGGCTACGGGATTGAACGCAAGATAAAAATATCACTAATTTCTCAGCACTTTTTTCTGCACAAGTTGATGGATCATTGACATACTGTGCTGGTACCAGCTGTTTCAACATAGAATTGAGGTCATCATCGAAACGGGACCCAGTGATACATTAGATACAAGCAACATTCCATGATCAACTCAAGAACATTAGCCTTATTCACAGGAGATCTGGCACTAGCCAATCAAAACTTACTCAGGAGAAAGCTGAATGACAAATTCCACTTTCCAAAAACAAATACAAGTCTCACAACATCCTGGTGAAGTAGGTGAATATATCACCTTTAGAAATGGGTAAATTGAGGCACAGACAATTAAGTAATTTGCCCAAACTGGAATCAGTGGAAGAACCAGGAATAGAACCTGGAGATCTTGACTTCACTAACCTCTCATGTATCAGAAACCTAGAGAACATCTAAATCAGAGGAAGTCCATAAACACAGTCTCAATTTAATCTCTTGATGTTATAAAATCAGCCTTTTTAAAAAATAAAAAAGTCAAAGATTAGCAGATCAAATTCTGGTAAACTGATTGACAAGGCTGATCCACAGAATGGAGAAATCTAAGTCCCAGTTTTCCAATTTACCTTGAATGATATACCAAGTGTTCACCAAGAGGAGATATAATTGACTGATTCTAGATACTTAATTTATCCCCATTATTCACATAGGGTCAGAAAGATTTACTACATATAAACAATGGATCAACAGATAGCTTGTGGCATTCTGTTTTTGCATTATCAGTTTTAGTCTATATCAGACTATTTTACAAAACAGAATAAAACCAAGGTCTGTAGCACTTGTATCTAGCCAACAGGGGAGAAAGTAAAAAGTAATTCCTAAAATATGCAAACATGTCAGACACTGATGCTACAGATAGGAGCAAAGGGATAACAAAAACACCAGGAGGATAGGCTGGAAGCACAAAGAAAGGAGGAGGAATGGGGAGGTGGAGATATTAAAACAGATGCAAAATGTGACGACTTATTATGTTTCAAAAAACAAAACACCACAAAAAGAACCAAAACAACTGGCAGTTTGCTTGGAGCAGAATCATAAATTTTAGAACATTCAACCAGAGGTAGATTATTGATTTAAACAACATTCAAACAGAATGCTACAACAATTTTCTCTCATAAAAACATTTTTCTATAGCATGAAAAAAAAGCAAGATTGTTAGTTATTTGAGAGAGTACAGAAGAATTTTTTTTTAATATAATCTGTATGATCACTTTATTACCACCACCCAATTCTATGTCTTAGCTGGCAGAATCTGATAGCCTCCTTGAGTAAGTGCATGTGGATTCATGCTTTTCATTGATTGAGAACTGGTTAAAAGACAGGGAACAAATGGTAGGAATTAATGGTAAATTCTCAGAATGGAGAGGGGTAACTAGTGGTGTTCCCCAAGGGTCAGTCCCCAGACCAATCCTATTCAATTTATTCATAAATGATCTGGAGAAAGGGGTAAACAGTGAGGTGGGAAAGTTTGCAGATGATACTAAACTGCTCAAGATAGTTAAGACCAAAGCAGACTAAAGAACTTCAAAAAGTCCTCACAAAACTAAGTGATTGGACAACAAAATGGCAAATGAAATTTAATGTGGATAAATGTAAAGTAATGCACATTGGAAAAAATAATCCCAACTGTACATACAATATGATGGGGGCTAATTTAGCTACAACAAGTTAGGAAAAAGATCTTGGAGTCATCGTGGATAGTTCTCTGAAGATGTCCACGCAGTGTGCAGAGGCGGTCAAAAAAGCAAACAAGATGTTAGGAATCATTAAAAAGGGGATACAGAATAAGACTGAGAATATATTATTGTCCTTATATAAATCGATGGTATGCCCACATCTTGAATACTGCGTACAGATGTGGTCTCCTCATCTCAAAAAAAATATACTGGCACTAGAAAAGGTTCAGAAAAGGGCAACTAAAATGATTAGGGGTTTGAAACGGGTCCCATATGAGGAGAGATTAAAGAGGCTAGGACTCTTTAGCTTGGAAAAGAGGAGACTAAGGGGGGATATGATAGAGGTATATAAAATCATGAGTGATGTGGAGAAAGTGGATAAGGAAAAGTTATTTACTTATTCCCATAATACAAGAACTAGGGGTTACAAAATGAAATTAACAGGCAGCAGATTTAAAACAAATACAAGGAAGTTCTTCTTCACGCAGCGCACAGTCAACTTGTGGAACTCCTTACCTGAGGAAGTTGTGAAGGCTAGGTCTATAACAGCGTTTAAACAGAACTGGATGAATTAAGTCCATTAATGGCTATTAGCCACGATGGGTAAGGAATGGTGTCCCTAGACTCTGTTTGTCAGAGGATGGAGATGGATGGCAAGAGAGAGATCACTTGATCATTGCCTGTTAGGTCCACTCCCTCTGGGGCACCTGGCATTGGCCACTGTCGGTAGAGAGGATACTGGGCTAGATGGACCTTTGGTCTGACCCGGTACGGCCGTTCTTATGTTCTTAAGGCTGTTTATTATTTGTTTTTCACAATTTGGGGGTCACAGTAAATCTTTATCTACTCTCAAATTCCCCACCAAAGACTAATTCCTTCCTTCATTTCCCCTATCTACACTAGGCAGGAAAGGTGTGATCTTTTGTTTTATTTTTGGCATGCATAAGAAAACTCCTCAGCAACATTAATTTTTAAAATATGCAAATCTGTAGGGAGCCCATGATATCAGCTGATAATTTCTGTAAATGTTTACAAAGCAAATGGACACCCACCTCAAATTTAATGTAATAAACTATGAACAAGTTCCTCTGATCCTTCTGAACTTTGGGATGCAGGGCCTCAAAAATCTGTAAGCAGTTTCTTTGGACTATTCTCTTTACTCTGGTCTTATGCCTGCAAACGGTCTCAGAGTGCAGCAATTTAACCCTCAATCCTTCATTCTTGGCCCATCTGGCACCTTCTATAAAGGACCAGACTTTTAGGGGGAGAGCAGGAAGCACAATGTTTTCCTTTTATAAGATCTTTATGTTAATTAAGATATTTTTAGTTCTTCAGTGTTTTCCTGTTCTTCTACAGGTAAACCCTGATTCTCCAGATCTTGAATTTATCCAAATTTGAACTAAAATCAAAAACTATATTTTACACTTGTTGCAAGTGTCTGCTGAGACCTTTGTAATATTGATGTTTATTTTTTACTTAAAACCCAAGAAAAAAACACCTATGCAACAAGAGAAGTTATTTACCAAATAAAAACACACAGATGCTTCTTATCAAGGGTATTGCTATTAGACACCTCAACATCACCTTCCACCTTCTGATTCTTTTCCTACCATCTTAAATCACACTTTATTCTTTAGGCCACATGCATGTGTAATACAGCAGACTAGCAGACATGAAATTACTTAGAGACTAAGTAAGAAGTGGGCTGTAGTCCACGAAAGCTTATGCTCTAATAAATTTGTTAGTCTCCAAGGTGCCACAAGTACTCCTGTTCTTCTTTTTGCAGATACAGACTAACACGGCTGCTACTCTGAAACATGAAATTACTTATTATCTACTAAATTCTCTCCTGCTATTAAAACATGGCCCACACATCTGGGCTTCAGAGCACTCCATAATTTTTATTGCCAGACTCTGGAGATGATCCTGTGCATTATTAGTCTAAAGCCTATCAGTAGCAAGCTCAGTAACTCTGAAACTAACATTACCCTTCACAGTGACGGCAGCAAAATAACTGTGGATTGGAAGAAGGAACTGTGGTATCGGGAGACCAAGTACAGAATATGTTTATGAAAACATTTACATTGCCATTCATAAATAGGCAAGACAGAAGCAATACAAAAATATTTGACTCCATGTCTGACTCTAAATGTAAATATTTCGGAAAAAAATTTAAGACTGTAAAATAGGGAGACAGTAGCAGACGATTCATACTCTGTGCATAGACTCATAAGCAATAGTATATGTGCTTAAAAAATCCTCCCACTAAATCCATGAAACAGTGAGTTTAACTTTTAGCATTTTGCCTTTCAGAATAAATGTAATTCCTTATGAAGTTTGTGCTAAGATACCAACCACAACACCACATTATGTGAGCCCTAAAGATGCTGTAGAACTGTTTATCTTAGAACAGAAGAAACTACCAACACATTCATTTTCGTTACGTGCTCATATACTTCATTGATGGGTGTCTTATAAAAAAAAAAAAAACCCAGCAGGTAGAATTGTTTTCTTGTTCCCAGATGGTCTGCAGGCAAGTGCTGCTGTTTGCGTATTCTGAGAAGTTGCCATTATTTTTAGTGTTTTCAAACTCATAAATATAGCAAAAATTGTATTTAGACAATATTTTCCATTTTACAGTATTTAGAGACAGACTCATCAAAATCAAGACATTTCACTGAAGAAAGGGAAAGATTTCATCTCTACATGAAAACTTCCAAGAACCCAATATAAGTGCACATCTTATCATAATTTCTACGCTTTAAAATGGTTAACATAAGGGCGATACATGAAAGTAGGAAGGACCAGAATTGAAAGTCTTATCTAAAATAAAGCAACAATTCCATTTAGCTTCATATCATCATTGCTATATAGCAGAGTTGGGCAAACTACGGCCCGCGGGACTGACCTGCCTGGCCCCTGAGCTCCTGGTCGGGGAGGCTAGCCCCCGGCCCCTCCCCTGCTCTCCCTCCTCCCCTGCAGCCAGCACTCTGGCCCACCGCTCCTGTCAGGCAGTGCGGGTGGCAGGGCTGCAAGCTCCTGCTGCACTGAGCAGTGTGGTAAGGGAGCGGGGAGCAGGGGGGGTTGGGTAAGGGGCAGGGAGTCCGGGGGGAGGGGTAGTCAGGGGACAGGGGGGGTTGGATAGGGGGTGGGGTCCTGGGGGCCGGGGTCCCAGGAAGGGACCGTCAGGGGTCAAGGAGCAGGGGGGGTTGGATGGGTCAGGAGTTCTGAGGGGGGCAGTCAGGGGGTGGGAAGTGGGAGGAGGCAGATAGGGGACAGGCTGTTTGGGGAGGCACAGCCTTCCGTACCTGGCCCTCCATATAGTTTCGCAACCACAATGTGGCCCTCGGGCCAAAAAGTTTGCCCATCCCTGCTATATAGTCTTATCATCAGTACTGCTGAGGAGCAGCCCTATATATTTAGTAAATGAACTGGATAACTATAAGCAATATCAGGCATACAGCTAGCCAGTTGTGCCCTAGTAATCTAGACATGCCCTCTTGGTGGAATGCTAGGGTCTGAGGGACCTGGCATCAAGCCTTCCCATAAACCCCATACGGGGGGGGGGGGGAAAACAGCCACATGTCCAGCACGTGGGGTGGAAAAAAAGTGGCTCAAAGAATGGAACCGAATCTGTGTGCCCTTACTCTGAGGAATACAGGGGGCTCAGATGAGCGTGAGAAAACCTGCCCTCTGCTCCCACCCAATGCAAGGATGAGGCTCCCACTGGAGTAAGAGGTGTTGAGTTCGGAACCCGGCTGTGCACCTCACACCCAGTAAAAGTAAGTGGGCCTTATACAGGAAAAACTGGTTTGTCCCACCCTAATGCAGGAGGCCTGAGCAAGAGAACCTGGCCTGTACCTCCAGCCCAGTAGAACGGATGCATGGAGCGGGGGGCGGGAACTGGCCTGTAGCTGCCCCCCCCCCGGGGGGGGCTGGAACCTGAGCTGTGCCCCCCGCCACAGAACACAGATCGGGGGGGGGGGAGGGGAACAGAACCTGTCCTAGGGCCTCCCGCCCCTCCAAAACCCAGGGACCTGGGGGGACCCCGGCCTCCCCCACCCCCCAGCAGGTTCCCGGGCACGTGTCTCCCCCGGCCGGGGCCCACCTGTAGCCGTAGGCGGTGAAGCCCTGGCTCTCCCGCAGCAGGGCCCGGTACAGCCGCAGCACCTGGGCCCGGCTGGACGCTGCCATGTTGCTGGCACAGTCGGGTCCTCCCGCGAAGGCCCCTTCGCCCACCCGCCCGCGCAGGAGCCTGAGCTCAGGGCGGCCGCCTCAGCCCCGGGCGGGGGCGCGGGGACCCCGGGGCGGGGCGGAGACCAGGGCCGCCCCCTGCCCGGGTGCGGCTCTGCCGCTCGGCACCCAGCGCTTCGGTCCCGGCCGGCGGCCTCCGCTCGCGGCGTGTCAGGCGGGGCTCGGGCAGCTACAGCGGCAAGCCCGCCGGGCGAGAGAGCCGAGGGGGACGGTGAGTGGCGGCTGGGAGGGCCCCGGTGGGGCCCCACGTGGGGATACGGGGCGGGGGGACAGCCGCTGCAGGGGCCAGAGGCGCTTCCCAGGCTCGCTGCCGCCGCGTGGTTCCCCGGTGTGCAGCCCTGCCTCTAGCGGGCAGCCTACCGGCCACGGGGATGGGCGTTCACAGCCTCCCCTGGGGCGCTGCTCTGGGCCTGAGACATCCCCAATCTCCCACCCCACCTCGCGTTATGAATATTACGGTGTTCCTGATTGATTTATTTAGGGACTAAGAGGGTGTTCGCCCCAGGTTGCACAGTGAAGTGCTCAGAACAAAGACCCTTTACTCTGCCCCCTGCCTGCCTCCCAGAGGGTTAAAGTGGGTGGAAGCTGTGTTGTTTTTGTGGATACGGACTAACACGGCTACCCCTCTGATACTTGTGTTAAGTGAAACGTTTTCTGATGAATAGTGAGCATATTCTCCCCCCCCCCCCCCCCAGTTCAGGAAAAACTGGTCACCTCTTTGACCTTTTTGCTAATTTTTTCAGTCAGTATGATGTTTTTATCCATTTTATAAATTATAACTCCTATCGAAATTGTGTTTCAAGGTGCTGTCTAACATTCTCATTGCTAAAAGTTCAGTGACTATTTTGAGCAAGATTTTGGATAAAAATATGTATTTTTTTAAAAAGTCTCAAAGTTTCATGGAAAACTGGTTCCTGCCAAATGGAAGCTTTCAATATATCCCACAAAATCTTTTCCATTTTTCAACCAGCTCTACAATCTTCACTGTACATGTTCACTTCCTGTTAAAGAAGTGGGCTGTAGTCCACGAAAGCTTATGCTCTAATAAATTTGTTAGTCTCTAAGGTGCCACAAGTACTCCTGTTCTTCTTTTTGCGGATACAGACTAACACGGCTGTTACTCTGAAACTTCCTGTTAAGTAAATGTTACATAGTGTTTGCTAAGTCCTTAGAAACCAGAACGATCTGTTCCATGCGCATTGTTAATCCTGCAAACAAAATATTGAAAAGAGAGACTTTCCCCTGCACATCTTTGGAGCGCCTAAAACATCCTATTTTTGTGCTTTTACTGCTTATTTACTAATTCACATCAGATTTATTCTGCTGTAACTCTAGTGATACTACTCTTGATTTGTACTGGTGGGAGACCACAGTGAAACCTACAGGCCCTGTCAATAGTGAGGAAATTTTCCTGAAAAATTAAGCCAGGTTTAAATTTGGTTCAGCAAGGGTCTGACTGCAAACCTGATTGGGGCAGTCTTGCAAACATTTATACATATGTGTAAATGTTTGCAGGATTGAATCCTTACTCATAATTATTTGTAAGTTTCCTGCTTTAGATCCCAATCCTGCATTGAAAACCATACAGGTTGACCCCTGTGCCCACCCGGCACTCCATTGACCATAGGTGCTGAAACTAGGT
This sequence comes from Malaclemys terrapin pileata, assembly GCF_027887155.1. Taxonomy (NCBI): domain Eukaryota; kingdom Metazoa; phylum Chordata; order Testudines; family Emydidae; genus Malaclemys; species Malaclemys terrapin. The sequence goes on along the minus strand of NC_071506.1, from coordinate 116,963,026 downwards.
GTGCTTGAGTGCTGTCAGTGGTTGCCATCATATACAGGGTTTACAGTTTGGATCAATTTGGCTCAGCACCTCCACTATACAAATTGTTCCAGCACCTTTGCCACTAACCTCAACAGGAGTGTGTCTCTCTGGTTCTCAGTGCAGAATCAGTGTCTTTAAATGGCTTGTGGTAGACTTCTCTGTCACATATTTTAAGGGTACTTCTTAACCAAAACATAATATCCTGCATTTGGAAAGTTGAACCTAATTAGACTTTTAGAATTGTTAAAGTTAAGCGCATGTCCTAAGGCAGTGGCTCTCAACTTTTCCAGACTACTGTACCCCTTTCAGGAATCTGATTTGCCTTGTGTACCCCCCAAATTTCACCTCACTTAAAAACTACTTGCTTACAAAATCAAACATAAAAATACAAGTGTCACAGTACCCTATTACTGAAAAATTGCTTACTTTTTCATTTTTACCATATAATTATAAAATAAATCAATTGAAATATAAATATTGTACTCACATTTCAGTGTATAGTATATAGAGCAGATATACAAAGTCATTGTCTGTATGAAATTTTAATTTGTACTGACTTCACTAGTGCTTTTTATGTATCCTGTTGTAAAACTAGGCAAATATCTAGATGAATTGATGTATCTCCCCTGGAAGACCTCTGCATAGTCCCAGGGGTACGCGTACCCCTGGTTGAGAACCACTGTCCTAAGGCTCCAATGCTGCAAACACTGGCACACCAGAATAACTTTATGAAAATAAGTAGCCCTGTTGAATTTAATAGGACTGCTGTCATGCATAAAATTTCTTGTGTTCTTAAATGGTTGCAGACTTGAGTCCTTAACAGACAAACCCAGAAAAAGGGCAGGGGAAAGGGTGTAACATTCATACCACATGGACAGACTGTTGGCCGCCAGAAGTCAGGTTAGTTCTTTGTATTACAAACCCATAAGGGGCTCTTTGGGTTGAAGTTGGGAAGAGGAAGGGATTATTGAAGTGAAAGTTGAGAAGGCAATGCGAGAGGGAGAGGTTGGGCAGTTGAAAGGTTGAGTGGTAGGAGAGGGGCAGGATGATCCTGAAGTCAATAATATCAGTCCAATATTACTTGTACTTCTTTGAACTGTTCCCAAAGTTCAGTAATTTCAATCATAAAGGCCTATGGCTGATTCAGACAATGTTGCCAAACCTACAGTCACAGGAAGGCTCCACATTGTAGGAACACCCCAGATTATGGGCATATTTGGTCATATCTCGCCAAATCAATTTGCTGTTATTGCAGGGCCCTTTGGGCATTGCTGGCACCTTGGTCTCTCCTGTTCTCCGTTTATTGCACACAGTTTAGTTTCATAAAAAGAAGAACAGGAGTACTTGTGGCACCTTAGAGACTAACAAATGCTCTAATAAATTTGTTAGTCTCTAAGGTGCCACAAGTACTCCTGTTCTTCTTTTTGCGGATACAGACTAACACGTCTGTTACTCTGAAACCAGTTTAGTTTCATGAGGACTGAAATGCTTTGGTCTAACTAAAGTTGCGCATCCTGGGATGCATAAACCAGGGAATCTTGAATAGAGTAGAGGTTATTTTATTTCTGTATCTGGCACGGTGTGACCCCTGCTGGAATTCTGTATCCAGTTCTGGTGCCCACAATTCAAGGTTATTGATAAATTGGAGAGGGTTCAGAAAAGAGCCACAAGAAATTAAAGGGTTAGAAAACATGCCTTTATGTCAGAGCTCAATCTATTTAGCTTAACTAAGAAAATGTTAGGGAATAACTTGATTACAGCCTATGAGTATCTACATAAGGAACAAATAATTAATAATGGGCTCTTCAGTCTAGCAGATAAAGATACAGCATGATCCAATGGCTGGAAATTGAAATTAGACAACTTCAGATTGAAAATAAGGTGTAAATTTTTGGCAGTGAGGGTAATTAACCATTGGGAAATTTACCATGGGTCCTAGTGGATTCTCTATCACAGACAATTTTTAAATCACGATTGGATGTTTTTCTAAAAGGTATGTTCTAGGAATTATTTTGGGAAAGTTCTATGGCCTGTGTGGTACAGGAGGTCAGACTAGATGATCACAATGGTCCCTTCAGGCCTTGAAATCTATGCATTCTTTGGGCTTAATATGGGGATAGTGAAATGTAATGGCCTGTGATGTGCAGGAGGTCAGATTAGATGATCCCTTCTGGCCTTAGCCTGCATGAATCTATTAAGTTATGATAATGTGATGACTCCTGCTTGTTGTGGTCTGGTGTCACGTGTTGTTGAGTATGATTTGCTTTGTGCTGTTTGAGAGCTTTGAGGCAGGGTGATAGCACAAGGACTCTTGGGGGAAAAATGTCCCTGGGAAGTGTAGCAAAGGTTTCCCTCTGTCTCTTTCTGTTTAACAGGTAACTTCCATCCACCATTTTCCTTATTCTTTCCACAAGGACATACACCCTCTCCTGAAATTGAGTTTACATGGGAGTTTGATAGGTGAAGAGAGGTCATGCATTTCATCTTGCAGTTGTGGGCCCAAGATTTTGCAAGAGGCCCCAGCTTTGTTGGAATTGGCTCTGACAAAGGGTATATGTTACCTGTTGTCTGCACACACGCAGCTCCTGGACAGCATATGGCTCATGGAATAAACAGTTAACTATGAATTATGAGGTTATAATTCAGTTAGTACGTTCTCCTCATTTATTTAATAAATCTTAGATTTACCCTCCTCTGCTCTATGGGTTATCACTCCTTTACCACAACTGCACCATCAGCCTACAGTTTTCTCCCATCTGTACTCGTAAGCATCCAGATTTTTCCAGACCTGCAAATAAAATGGCTCCACTTCCAGCTCTGCTGGTAGTTTTGTCACTACTAACGTAAGGTTGGCATCATAGTTCATATCACTCCAGTATCGATGATTGATTTTCTTTTTTAATATAATATCACCAATATGTATTATTTGGTGTAGCAGTGTTTCTAACATTACAGTGTATCTATTATATGCTATTTAAATAGTGAGTTTGTCTTCAGAAAAGGTGTATTTGTGGTGCACCATTTTCACTGATTAAACTGATATTTAACTGCACCTATGCTTGAGTTTTTTTAATTCTATCAGCTACATTTCTGATCCAGTTTACAGTGTGTTTATAAAATAATGCGTTGTCTGTAAATAATACAGATAAATACCACAATATTGACTGGAGAATAATCTTTCTGTGTGTATAATTTGTATACTGTATATACACAAGTTGTTTTATTTTGGCTATCCTTGTGGAAAGCAAGCAAGCAATTTAAAATAAATTTCAGTTTTGTTTAATTACATATAGTACCTTCTCAAACATTCTTCTTTGTTAAAAACAAAATTAAAATTGTTCTAAGAAACTTTAAATTGTTCTACAGAAATGCAATTAACTGAACTTTCATGGCCAGCACCATACTCCTTGGGGCTTCCTTGGTAGCTGTAGGTCACAGAATGAGGCATTGTAGGCTGGTTGTGTGAATTAAGGGAATATGAATAGAAGAAACGAAGGATTTTTATTGTCTTTGTGCCATATACCTCTCTTGTTCTGGGCAACGGGGACACTAAACACATTTAAAATGGAATTTTCCATTTTTATTTGCAGATTCTTTATAACATTCTTCCTAAAATTCTCAGAGACAACCACACTTTGTTTCTTTATTCATATATTTTAAGGAATCCTAAAAAAACCTGCAGTCTTCATTTAGCCAGTAAAATCTAGTTTCGAAGGCTTGGGAAAGGTTAGGTAAGTAAAAGTAGATTTACAGTAGGGTTACCATTCGTCCGGATTTACCCGGACATGTCCTCCTTTTTGTGCTAAAAATAGCGTCCGGGGGGAATTGTAAAGCACTCACAATGTCCGGGATTTCCCCCCTCCCCCGGAGCGGCTGGGAGGGCTGCAGGAAAGTCCCGGGCTGGATTCCGGAGCAGCTGGAGAGGAGCTCCGCCCTGCATTCTGAGCAAGTGTCTCAGCACAAAGTGCAGCCCTCCCCTTTTGCAACTGGGAGCGGTTACTGCCATGCAGCGTAGCAAAACGGGAGCGAGAGCACTTTGTGCTGATACAAGGGCAGCTCTCCCCTGCAACCCGGTCCGGGCCAGGGACCGGGTTTTGTTGTGCAGGGCCAGGGACCGGGTTTTGTTGTGCTGGGGAGCTTAGCCACGTGTCCGGCTCGCACAGAGCCCAACACCCTGTTCTGAGCAGCAGGGTAAGGGGGGCAGGAGAAGGGGCAGGGAGGTTCTGGAGGGGGCAGTCAAGAAACGGGGGGGGCTTTTTGGGGGGAGTGGAGAAAGTTTTGGGCAGTCAGGGTACAGGTAGGGGGTAGGGTCCTGGTGGGCAGTTGGGGGGGGGTCTTAGGAGGGGGCAGTTAGGGGACAAGGAGCGGGGGGGTAGGGGGCTGGGAGTTCTGGGGGGGAGCTGTCAGGGGGCAGGAGTGGGGAGAGGGATCGGAGCAGTCAGGGGACAGGGAGCAGAGGGGTTTAGATGGGTTGGGAGTTCTGGGGGGGCTGTCAGGGGGCAGGAGTGCGGAGAGGGATCGGAGCAGTCAGGGGACAGGGAGCAGAGGGGTTTAGATGGGTTGGGAGTTCTGGGGGGGAGCTGTCAGGGGGCAGGAGTGGGGAGAGGGATCGGAGCAGTCGGGACAGGGAGCAGAGGGGTTTAGATGGGTTGGGAGTTCTGGGGGGGGCTGTCAGGGGGTGGGGAGTGGTTGGATGGGGCGTGGGAGTCCCAGGGGTCTGTCTGGGGGTGGGGGTGTGGATAAAGGTTGGGGCAGTCAGGGGACAAGAGGCAGGGAGGCTTAGATAGTCCTGGGGGGCAGTTAGGGGCAGGGGTCCCAGGAGGGGGTAGTCAGGGGACAAGGAACGGGGGGAGGGTTGGGAGGTCAGGGGGGGCGGGAAGTGGGAGGGGCAGGGGCGGGGCTAGGGCGGGGCTTCTCCCGTCCTCTTTTTTGCTCGCTGAAATATGGTAACCCTAATTTACAGGCTAGTGCAGTGATGACTCCATCTCAGTTTAGTTTCCTTTCAGTCGTTGGAACTAGAGCATTGGTCACTAAGCTGTGGGGTGTGCCCCCTAGGGGGGTACAGAGGAATGTTTTGGGGGGTGCATGGCGGGACCTGAGTCAGCCCCACGGGATGCAAGGAGGGAACATCACCTAGCCCAGCTCCAGCCGCAGCTCCACTCCACCAGGGCCGCCCAGAGGATTCAGGGGGCCTGGGGCAAAGCAATTTTGGGGGCCCCTTCCATAAAAAAAAGTTGCAATATTCTAGAATACTATATTCTTGTGGGGGCCCTTGCGGGACCTGGGGCAAATTGCCCCGCTTGCCCTCCCCCAGCTCAGCCCCAGCTGCAGCTCCACTCTGCTCCCTCTCCTCCAGCTCCGCCCTCATTCCTTCTCCATGCCCACGCCAGCTCCGCCTCTAGCCCCAGCTCCTCCCCCATCCTCAGTTCTCCCTCCAGCTCTGCCTTCAGCCCAAGCTCCTCTGCTGAGCCAACTGTGCAGTAAAGGGGAGGAGGGTGTGGACAGATTCCATTATGGGTAAGAGGGGGTGTGCCAGGAAAAGTTTTGGCACCATTGTACTAGAGGTTCTATTGCTGTCATATTGATCTCCAAAATATGAAAGAATTATGAGGAAGAAGGCAAAATATATTAAAGCAAACCTTGTTTACAGGAACGCTGTCAGTTTGAAATCTAATCTAGTCATTAAATAAATTATTTTAAAATAATTTCAGGTACTACCCGTGCTCCCGAGTCCAACTGATAATTTTTGTGGTTTTACAACCACATGCCCTATTTTTAAAATGTATTTCATTCTCCTGTGTCAGTATGAAAGCCACACATATATGCAAAACAAACAAAAGACAAGTCAGAAGAAAGTGATGCAGAAAGTGCAGTCAACTGCAAAAGTAAACTAAAAAAGGCGATTTCCCCCCTTTTATTTTGATTATAGTAATTGGAGATGACTTGAATCAAGCAGTAGGAACAAGATTCAGACAGAAGTGTGTTTTCTTTTTTAAGTTGATGGTATTGTTGGATAGAATGATTAATTTTATACATTTGTTTTGCTTTTGCTTTTCTTGGAAGCCATGTATTGCACAAAAATAAGTGCTGCTCATCTTCAGCGTATGGGCCCTGATTCTTATCTTACTCAGCTCACAGATTTAAATGGGACCAAGACTGGTCCACTTGTGTGTTTATGTAAACTGTGCTTTTGCTTGCTTGCTTGTTTATGTGCAAATATGGGGGAGAATTTAGTGGTGTGCATAAAATCCTTAGCATAAAAAAACCTAGGCAAATTTCTAGTTTTCTGAACATTGTTGGTTGATACCTTGATGGTGTTTTATTGTTATATATTATTTAGACAGCAGTCTTTGCTGCTTGTGTTCAGGTTTGGAAGAAGGAAACCTGGCTGGCCCTCTCTTTGCCTTATATCTTAAGATAAATGAGCAATTTGAGAATGATGTAATAACATAAGCATCTGGCGTACTTGATAATATTCTAAATCTGTAGTAGCAGAAAAATGAATTTGAACAAAATACCTGCCGAGACTATAGAACTGTGTGAAATGGAACAGCTGTTACATTCTCCGGGGCATATTTGTAGCTTTGTCATATGCTGCCTAAATTATTCTTTTCGGTATATCATTTCAGCTTTATGACATGGCACTCAACACTTTGAGAGAGCATGTGCTTTCCTGTTATATTGTTATTCATGTTGATTATTTTTCTTTTGGGGTTGGAATGATAATTGATTGTCATGATATTATCATCTTTTTTAATTACTGTTTTTCAACTTCTAAAAACTTGATAACCTCTTTTCCCTCCTGCTGCTGCTCTGATTCTCCTAAATCTTAATCACTCTTGCTTCTTGATCGCAATGATAGACAGTTCCACTCAGAGTTAGGTTCTGCCCTTGTTTGGATTCTATATCACCCATTGAAAATTAGGAATGCAAATCAAGGCAGAATTTGGCTCTCAGCCAATATTATCATAGTTGATTATAATTTAAAAAGTGTTTTTCTGTTGCCCACACTGGGTAGGATTATGTCCTCATAACAAATGGGTGTTCTGAATAACTCTGTTTCTAAAATTAGTAATTTCTTTATATCCCTGTAATTGCCTACAGAAACAGAACTGAATGGGGGTGGGGGTGGCTTTCAGAAGCACTTAAGTGACTTAGGAGCACAAGCACCTTTGAGTTTCAATAGTAGTTTTGATCCTAAATCACATAGGCACTTCTGAAAATCCCACCCTAAACTTTTTACATTGGAAGAAATAACAAGAGAAAACTCTTCCATCTCTCTGATCCCACAGGAGAAGTTCTATTTATGTATGAAGCCTATTGCAGGATGCTGATCACACTTTTTCCTGCTTGCCTTGTTTGTTTTTTTTATTTTTTAATTGTTCTGTAATGTGCTGGGTTAGACTTGTGGTCCATCTTGTTCAATTTACTGGCTCCAACAATGGCCAGCTTCAGAGGAAAATGCGTGAAACCCCAAAGAAGTCAAATGTGGGAGAATCTCCTCCCATGAAACCAACTATTTCAAAATCTCCTCCCTAAAACCTAATCTTCAAAGATTGGATTACAACCTGAAGCATGAAGCTTTATATCCCTTTCAAAGTGCCGGCATTTGTTTATTGGAAACCATGAGCAGGGGCTTGAACTCCTAGCTTCCATGGCCCTGCCCCATACCCTTACCATGAAGCTACCAACACTGTCTCTTTTAAGTGAATATGTGCTGAAGATTGGACTCTTAAAATCTTGCACCAAAGTAGGTTTTCCCATGGCACAGGCATTTCTGCAGGAAATTAACTGGGTCTTGATGTCTGTCAAGTGCTTTGCAATCCTTGAATTAAAAGTGCTAGAGATGGTTTTGTGGTGAAAGGATTAAACTGGAACTCAGGACATCAGAAGATATATATTAGCATATTTGTAATCCTTAAGGATGCTCACTTTGTAGTACCTTTAAGACTAACAGAAGTATTGGAGCATAAGCTTTCGTGGGTGTATGCCCACTTCATCAGAAAGTCTCCAGGTTGGAGAGCTCTTTCTTGATGTTTTTCTGTTTGCTGTATAGGATGCTGATCAGGTGGTTCCTCAGTTTCTTTGATAGTGTATGGCATAATCTCTCACTGTGGTCTGTGCAGTATGTAGATAGCAATGGATTTTTCACCTGCAGTCCATTTGTCACCTCCAGTCCTCGCCCACAGACAACCCGCCAACCTTAAGCATATTCTCACCAGCAACCACGCACCGCACCATAACAACTCTAACTCAGGAACCAACCCATGCAACAAACCTCGATGCCAACTCTGGCCACATATCTACACCAGCAACACCATCACAGGACCTAACCAGATCAGCTACAACATCACCGGCTCATTCACCTGCGTCCACCAATGTTATATATGCCATCATGTGCCAGCGATGCCCCTCTGCTATGTACATTGGCCAAACTGGACAGTCACTACGTAAGAGGATAAATGGACACAAGTCAGATATCAGGAATGGCAATATACAAAAACCTGTAGGAGAACACTTCAACCTCCCTGGCCACACAATAGCAGATGTAAAGGTAGCCATCTTACAGCAAAAAAACTTCAGGACCAGACTCCAGTTCATTTGCAAATTTGACACCATCAGATTAGGATTAAACAAAGACTGTGAATGGCTATCCAACTACAGAAGCCGTTTCTCCTCCCTTGGTGTTCACACCTCCACTGCTAGCAGAGCTCCTCACCCTCCCTGATTGAACTAACCTCGTTATCTACATACTGATTTATACCTGCCTCTGGAAATTTCCATTACTTGCGTCTAATGAAGTGGGCATTCACCCACAAAAGCTTATGCTCCAGTACTTCTGTTAGTCTTAAAGGTGCCACAGGACCCTCTGTTGCTTTTTACAGATTCAGACTAACACGGCTACCCCCTGATATTTGACACTTTGTAGTAGTTATACCAAATCTGAGAGATACCACTAACCTTAATACTGGTATTGTTTCAGATATTTTTTGTGGACAGAAACCCTGCAGGCAATGAGGGTATTTTCATTGCATAGTCATTTGGCATAATGAAATCTTGATGACAAACTTAATTATAGAAATCGGAGATGGACTTGGCTTGTTAGGTATTCTAGTCTGTCACTGCATCAATTCAGAACTGTTTTCTATGTTATACTTTTTAGTGTTTTGTCCAGTCATAAATAACCTTCCCTTCCCTTGAGGAGAATATTCCCCTGTATAACAGATCTCACCGTTAGGGAATGTTTTCTCATATTTAGCCTAAACCGTCTCCTTTTCTAATTTAATCGCATTACCTCTAGTTATATCCTTCAGAGACAATCTATAAACGATTTCTCTCTCTCCTTGGTGATTTATGCTATCGTCATATTTTTCCATAGTTGTCATTCAGCCAAGCTAACATATTTAGTTAGTTTCATTTTTCTTCCTATTTTAGCTGATGTTGAGATTTAGAATAGAAAGCAAACTATAGTTCTGGAAAACAAGAAATTATACTTTATTTCAGAGTGACTGAATTTGAATTTTGCTGTGGCTCAGAGCCACCACTTTATTCTTGGCTCACTCAGAATATCTGACCCAGAAGTTAATCACAAGTAGGATCACAAATCTTTAAAAAATGCTGCCGTGATTGCAGTTTAAAAAAACTCTTGCTATACAATTTTTTTTAAAAAGCTTCACTTTTGCCATGGACGTTACTCTATGATATGTTTCTCTCCAGGCTTTTGTCCTGTTTGTTGGCATCCATTTCCTATAGGTGTAGCTGATGAGTTTCAGGGACTATATTTTCATGCTCTAGTCGATTCAGTGATTCTCTAGGCAGACCAGATAGTACTATGCCCACCTACAATGAGAAAATCAAAAAGTGTGATACTTTTCTGTCATCTGACCCACAACCAGTATCTGACCCACAACCAGGATCAAAACTTCATTTTATTTAAAAAAAATCAGCAATATATTGTATTCCATACATTCAGGGAATTATAACAACAATAGACTTCCAGCAATAACTTATTTGCAGTCTTTCTGGAATTGGTATTCTTTCACTATTCTATACAATATCACCTTTCATGACTGCAATGCCTGTGGCCATGGAACCTGCAGTATCCACAGTCAGGACATTAGTGGAAGACATGCAATTTAGTAGAAATTCCTGAGGGTCTGGGAAGTCTCTCAGAAGCATAAGGGTAGACGGGTGTGGGTAATACTCTCTATATCAGGCCTGCACAACTTGTAAAGCGGCGAGGGCCATATTACTCCAAAGAAAACAGCTGAGGGCCGAACCCCCCGGGCCTTGCCGAACCCCCCCCCCCCAGCGCTACCCAGCCCCCCCCGAAACACAACACCCCCCACAGTGCCGCCCGCCCCGCGGAAACAAGCCCCAGCACTGCCCAGACCCCCCGAAACTCCCTCAGCGCCGCCTGCCCCGCGGAAACAAACCCTCCTTCCCCAGCACCACTGAGGAAGGGGGGGAGGGATAGCTCAGTGATTTGAGCATTGGCCTGCTAAACCCAGGGTTGTGAGCTCAATCCTTGAGGGGGCCACTTAGGGATCTGGGACAAAAATCAGTCCTTGGTCCTGCTAGTGAAGATAGGGGGCTGGACTCAATGATCTTTCAAGGTCCCTTCCAGTTCTAGGAGATAGGATATCTCCATTAATTTAAAAAACAGCAGTATTGAACCTTTGTAATATGTTATAGTGGGCTCCTAAGTTAGTATAATTAAGGTAAAAGAAAAATGCCTTTTAGCTAGAAGTAGAATAAGATCTTCCCCCCCACTTTGTAATCAATTGCCCTGTAGAATGAATGAGGAAGGCATGGAAGGCAGCACCTACAGATAGCTGCAACCCTTGGAGAGGGGATGGGAGCCAGACCAGATCAGTAGACCAGGTCAGCCATCAAGTCCCTGCTTGCCTCCTCAACCCCCCTCCCCCACCGCCAGCTCACTTGCACCCCCGCCACTGCCTGCCCGCTCGCCTCCTCAGCCCCCCCTCCCCTGCTGCCAGCTCGCCTGCCCCTCCGCCACTGCCCGCCCGCTCGCCTCCTCAGTCCCCACCCCCTCGGCTCGCCTACTCACCCCCCACCATTGCCCACTTGCCTCCTTGGCCCCCCCCTCACCCGCCACTTGCCTACTCGCCCCCCGCAGGCCGCACAGTGAGCCCACCTACTCACCTCACGCGGCCCCTGGGCCACATGTTGTGCAGGCCTGCTCTATATATTCACTATCACCTCAAAAAGGATGACTTTTTTTCTTCTTCTTCTCTCCCTAGGCTTTTATCCGCAGATGATACTGAATTTGTGTCTCAAGCCTTCTGAAGGAAAGGCAAGACCAGAACAGTAGGTTGACCAAAGCTTACGGACAAAGGAAAGGAATTAGAACTGAGAAGAGGACACCTCTTGATGCAAGTAAGTATTTAAATTCACACAGAAATTGAGCTTTCTACTACTCCTTTTCCTCAGCTATCAGCCATTTAGCATGAGTATTCTTGCCTTCAGGAACACACTGTCTCAGCTTCTTCTTTTAAAATAGAAAACTAAGTCTGTTTTCATATTTGGAGTACCATGCCAGACTCCTGCCTTTGGCCTTCTTATAGCGTTAATGATTTCTTCATCCCTAATACTTTATCAAAGGAAGTAATGGGATTCAGGGTAGTGGAGGTACATAGGTAAGGGACAGATTCTGCCACATTTACTCATGTTGATTTGTATCTTTCTCATCAAATGGTCCTATTAAAATCAAAGAAACTACTTGATGAATAAGTGACTCCTCAACATGAGAAAGGATAACAGTTCACTCACTCCGCCACCGGTGCAATGCTGTGGGCGGCGGGCTGTGAGCGCCTGGGGCAGCGCAGCTTCAGAGCCCGGCCTGACCCAGTGCTCTGTGCTGTGTGGTGGCGGCGGCATGGCCCTGCTCCATCCGGGCGGCGCAGCTGAAGCGCCGCCAGCCACCAGTGCTCCAGGCAGCGTGGTAAGGGGGCAGGAGGGGCGGTTGGATGGGCCGGCTGGGAGCAGTCAGGGGCAGGGATTCCGGGGGCAGTCAGGAATGAGAGGAGGGGTTGGATGGGGCCATTGAGGTCTGGGAGCGGTCAAGGGACAGGGAGCAGGGGTATGTGGATAGGGCAGGGTCCCAGAGGGGCCATCAGGGAATGGGGGGGTGGGGGCAGATAGGAGCTGGGGCCGGGTCACGACCCTCTCCCCTAACCAGCCCTCCATACAATTTACGAAACCCAATGCGGCCCTCAGGCCAAAAAGTTTGCCCGCCCCTGTTTGCCCGCCCCAATCAGTAAGTGATTGACTGACAAACCATAACAGATACAGCAGTTAGAATTTAATGTAGGATTCTCTAGGGAACATTGGAGAGAATTGAGACTTTCTGCTTCAGAAACGTTGGGGTGTGGGGTATTTTTTTTCCCAAGTATGCTTCCAAGATCTATCTTGACATAAATTTTTGGCATTATACTTAGGCTGGGTCTACACTACCCGCCTGAATCGGCGGGTAGAAATCGACCTCTCGGGGATCAATTTATCGCGTCCCGTCGGGACGTGACAATCGATCCCCGAATCGACGCTCTTACTCCACCAGCGGAGGTGGGAGTAAGCGCTGTTGACAGGAAGCCGCAGAGGTCGATTTTGCCGCCGTCCCTACAGCGGGGTAAGTCGGCTGCGATACGTCGAATTCAGCTGCGCTATTCACATAGCTGAATTTGCGTATCTTAAATCGACCCCCCCGTAGTGTAGATGTAGCCTTATTTTGTTTTTCCTTGCTTCTCAGAATTTTTCTTACCTACAACTTACAATTTTTATGCAAGTGATTTGCACACTTATTTTCCTTTTATCTCTTTTGGAGATGCTGCCTTGTGATGGGTCTATGTTTTTTAGAATCTATAAAATCAGATGCAGAGTGAAAATAACCAATTCAAGATTTTTTTAAAAATTTTAATCCATGTTTACAATAAAAATTTTGTATTTCATTTTGAACTTTTTATTTTTATTTCTTGGGTCTGGAAGGGTATTTATAGTGCTTCCATCACTAAAGTTTCTAAGCACCATATTATATAGTGCTTTTTCTTTTGCTTTCATTGTAAAGCATATCTTTCTAGAAATGTTGGCATTCGTTCACTTTTATTTTAACTTATTAATGGCTGTCAGTGGGTACTGAGCCATTACAAACATAAAAGAAGACAAAGTCCCTTCCTTGTGGAGTTCATGATCTACAGATGGATAGATACAGCATACAGATCTCAAAATAGGAGGTGACCAGGAAATGGTCAAATATCTAATCTATATGGAAGTTATTTTAAATATGAAAAGCTACCTGTTTCTTACATTGGCACGTTAGCCGTGGTATCACGGAGGAAGTGCATTATGAACAGGGAGGGGGATGCTGCTTGGTGAAGAAAGATTGGGTGGGAATTTCTATATGTTTTTGCTGTTCGTGTTTACAGTGTAGTTTATTCTCTTCCTTTCCCATCCAGTCCTTTTTTCAGGAAGGCCGGTGAAATCTAAACTCTCTCTCACTGTGGTATAGACATTTTATTCATGCATTTTTTTTTTTTAGTCAATTACTATAATATCCAAGCTATAATTAATGGAAAAATCCATTGGTTGAACTAAGACTTGCACTAAGGATAGGGAAACATACTTATTCTGATTTCTTTTCCCAGACTGCCTGTGTAGTATTTTTTATTGATTTTAAATGAATACTGTTTAAAGCCTTACAAGGTCTGACTTCTCGTTATTAAAGTGATTTACTTTTTTTCCTTATTATCTCCTCTGTTCATTTGACCCTGGTCGTCTTATTGTTCTCACTTCTCATTTCAAAACCCCTGGTGATTGAGCCTGCAGGCTGTGTGTGGAAGTTGATTCTTAAACATGTCACAGACTGCAGTTCCCCAAATGGTTATAAAGAAAAAGCAAGAGGCAAATCTTACTCTTTAGCTCAGATTGTTCTAGTACATAAAGAAATGCAATGTTTATTGATTGTACTTGTATCATAGGGAGCCCAAGGCATAATGACACTAAGTGCACTTCATTAATAATAAAGGATGGATTCTTTGATGTTATATTCTGCTTTTCTTGGCCTACTGTATCTTTTGTCAGCCAGCAAGGGACATTTATCTTGGCTGGAAATGTGTTCTTTTTGTTTTTGTTTTGTCAAGAAAATGTCTCCAAGTACAGTTGCTTTTTTGTAAAGATAAGTATGTTGAGTTCCTCTCATATTTTTCACTAATGCTGGCATTGGAAGTAAATATTGTTTTCTGGCATCTGGGGCCATAGAAGAGTTCTCTGAGATGATTAAAGTGTGTTGTTTCCTGGAAGCCTTTCAAGCAAAAGGTCTTCTAGGGTGTTTCATTCTCTGTGCTGTTCCTGGAGGAAGCAAATCAGTGTTCATCGAGCCCTATAGGGTTTGATGCAGGACTAGCATTACGGACAAATAAGACAAGCATCTATTTTGGGAGTCTTGGAACTCATGGGTTAAGATGTATTATCTTTTCCAATAGCAGGTATTATTATTTGTATTGCAATTACTTCAGACTTTTCTACACCCTTTGACAGCAGGACCAGAAGGACAAATGACTTCTGGCTCTATTTCTTATAATCTTTCTCTGCTTTGGTTGGGTCCTCACACATCACTGGGTTGGCCCTGCTTTGAGGAAACTAAAGAGCTATAAGGCCCCTTTAACATGTTAAGTTTGATAGTGTTCAAACATGTTTAAAAACAATATTGTCGTGACCATGCTATAACAATTTGAACTTGCATGGATGAATGAGACCACACTATGCTCTAGCCTTGACCTGTTATAGAACCAAAGTACAGTTGCTTCATGTAATTAGAACAAGACTTGGTCCCATTGATACAGGTAAGACCAACTCATATTATATCTTGGCCTGTGTTTAATAGTGTAGATGGAACTTTACTTTGAATAATTTTATAAAATACCTGATGGAACTTTTCTCAACAGCGTAATTTCTAGCAGCACGTTATGACTTCCACTTGGGAACTCTCTGATTTGAAGAAAATCATATTTCTTATTATAGTTTTTATCCTCCCTAGATAGGCCAGAAGTGTAATTCTGCAGTTTCTTTAATGCAAACATGACAAATATTTCAATAATCCAAACAGAATATTTATAACACTGCTACTCTATCTGTGGTAACCGTGTTTTCCCCATCAGAGTTTAAAACTGGGGAATATTTTATGGGAAATTGTTATATTTTGCTCATGGGAAATTGCTTACACAATGCATGAAGATATATTTTCTGAATTATTTTTAAAAAGTGAATATTAAGGCCCTGATCCTGCAATTTACAACGTACAGGAAGACTCCTTAACTGGTTCAGAGCGTTATTAAAGTCAATGGGGCTCTGTGGAGGTACAGCCACCTGCCAACCTGTTGTAAATTGCAGGTTCTAATGAAATATGAACTGAATAGTTAAGAAATACGATAAATAAGTTTACTAAAAAGACTGAAATAAAAGAAAACAAACTGGAAACGTTCAGCAGTGGAATCTCATTTTGTTTTTATTTTGCCTTGTGAAGTTTTATATTGCCATGAGACTGACTTTATTGAAATAGATATTGTGATTATTCGAGCCTTGTTGACAGAGCCATTCTACTGCTTGTGAATCTTTATATGTTTCCAACTTCTGATACTGGTGGAAGGGAGTGGAATGAACTCTCAGTTGGAAAACCTGCCTTGCTTATCTCCTTATTGACTACTGCACTTTGGATTAATACATTTGCCCTTGTAAAGGTATTTTCTCTGCCTGGTTAGCAGTTTGGGATGGAATATGAATTACAGTAGAGATTCTTTAAATAGATCCACTTTGCTTCAGCATACTGCGTATATACACTATTTGTGTAAGTCATCAGGTTTGATTTTTCTCCTTATGGAACGAAGAGCTCTTTATGCTTGTACCTCACATTAGAAGAATGGAAGACAAATGCCTGAATTACTTGCATGTTGATGGGAGAAGACATACCTAGTATTGCATTAGTTTTCAATTCACTGAGTCAACAGAAAAGAGGCACACTATCAAAAATGGGGAATTATGCTAAAACACTAAAGCCTTCTTGTATTATGTTAAAAAAAGTCAATGTAAATTTAATTTTAAAATTATGACTATATATTTGTTTAGTACAAGTTATGGGCATCGCTCTAAACGTTTCAGCTACATGGACTTCTATTAAGCAGAGGGTGAACCAACAGCATGTTAAAAACTAGGTGAGTCATACAGACTATCATAGCAACAATCATAGCTGGATGAACTTATGGGAATCATTCACGATTCCTAAGCAATAGTGTGTAGCTCATCTACATCTTACTCAACATTGTTTCATAGCCTCATAGACAGTGGGCTAGCAGCTGAGTTTAAAAACAGTGTTTAAACCTGGTTTCAGTATAATTAGTTTTTAACACACTTTTTAAAGAAGGCTTTAATGTTGGGCTGGATCACCTCTGCATGCAGAAACACTCACAGGAGAGGGTGTGATGAAGGGGTTTTTCCCCTTGTTGTGTTGTATGTATGTGAGTCTTACTGTTTTGCATGAATACTGCGTGTACCTCAGTTTCCTGGTGTATTACACCAATGCCTAGGTAGTGGGAATAAGGGTGTGTGACTTTTGCTGAGACCCCCAGGGGCAGGTGAGACTGCTCAAGCTGCCTGCACGTAAGCAATGGACGGTGCCCTTCGTAACCTGAGAACCAGGAGGTGGATGCGACCAGGTGACACATTGCCCAGGAAGCAAGAAAAAGACTAGAAGAGAGGCAGTGGGCATGTCAGAGGTTGGGCCGCTGGAAGCGGGTCAGTATCCTGTTGGGAAGCCGGAGGGGGCACCCAGGGGGGACCAGGCCCTGGGTTCCCCCAAGATGGTCTTTGGTGAATGGTCCTGCTTTCTGTTCTAACAAGCTCTGTTCTACACTGTGTTCCTGTCAACTAATACACCTTCTGTTTTACATGCTGGCTGAGAGTCACTGCTGACTGTGAAGTTGAGGTGCAGGGCCCTTCCAGTTTCCCTAGGGGTCCCATCCAGGTGGACCCGCTGCGGGAAGTGTATGGTGACAACAGGGGTGCTGAATGCTCTGATGTCAGATCCAAGAAGGCCATAGCCAAAAAGGCTTCTTGCCCTGGACAGCGTGCCCTGAGGGGTGTCATGCTACCCCAGAGGCCTGTCTGGCTTCATACAGAGCAGTTCCAGAGCATCGGACCTGTGACGCTGTGACAGAGGGCTAAGTAGGAGGAAAATACACCTCTACCCCGATATAATGCTGTCCTCGGGAGCCAAAAAATCTTACCGCGTTATAGGTAAAACTGCGTTATATCGAACTTGCTTTGATCCAGCGGAGTGCACAGCCCCATCCCCCCGGAGCGCTGCTTTACCGCGTTATATCCAAATTTGTGTTATATCG